>NC_047117.1:72807643-73156393 GCF_902500255.1 Thalassophryne amazonica | reverse complement strand
CAGGACTAAATTTATTGGAAGCTAATTGGTTCCCTGATGGTTTCTGAAGTTAGCTGAGAAGCTAATCTGCTAATAAAAAAGTTAGCATTGCTAATTAGCGGTTAGCGGAACTGTTCTCGCCACTGTCCCTGCATGATCAAGCCAGTAGCGTGTTACTGAATCACTGCCAATCAACATACGGAGAATGTCTATTCTTCCACTCTGTCTTTCTGCCGTCTTGTCTGTTTAAGACATTCCTCCTTCCCTACACGTTTTCACCTGAGGAGCTCTCTTAAGGCCAAAAATGCTTTTTGAATACCTTTTATCTTACTTAAGGGAAAATTCCAAGAAATTTCTAAGAAACCTGAGGAATTCTAAGATTTTTCTTACAACCCCAATTCCAATGAAGTTGGGACGTTGTGTGAAATGTAAATAACAACAGAATACAATGATTTGTATACATCAACAACATCCAGAAACACAGCCGCCTTCTCTTGGCCCAAGCTCATTTGAAATGGACAGACGCAAAGTGGAAAAGTGTGCTGTGGTCTGATGAGTCCACATTTCAAAATGTTTTTGGAAATCATGGATATCGTGTCCTCTGGACAAAAAAGGAAAAAGACCATCCAGATTGTTACCAGCGCAAAGTTCAAAAGCCAGCATCTGTGATGGTATGGGGGTGTGTTAATGCCCATGACATGGGCAACTTACACATCTGTGATGGCACCATCAATGCTGAAAGGTACATCCAGGTTTTGGAGCAACACATGCTGCCGTCCAAGCAACGTCTTTTTCAGGGACGTCCCTGCTTATTTCAGCAAGACAAAGCCAACCCACATTTTGCACGTGTTACAACAGCGTGGCTTCGTAGTAGAAGAGTGCGGGTACTAGACTGGCCTGCCTGCAGTCCAGACCTGTCGCCCATTGAAAATGTATGATGCATTATGAAGCGCAAAATACGACAACAGAGACCCCGGACTGTTGAACAACTGAAGTCATACATCAAGCAAGAATGGGAAAGAATTCCACCTGCAAAGCTTCAACAGTTAGTGTCCTCAGTTCCCAAACGCTTATTGAGTGTTGTTAGAAGGAAAGGTGATGCAACACAGTGGTAAACATACCACTGTCCCAGCTTTTTTGAAATGTGTTGCAGGCATCCATTTCAAAATGAGCAAATATTTGCACAAAAACAATAAATTTATCAGTTTGAACATTAAATATTTTGTCAAACAAACAAAAACAAAACAACAGGAGAAGACATTTGGGTTTAAGATAGCATCCAATTCTCTGTGTGGACAAAACAAACAAACAAACAAACAAACAAAAACCCTGCACCTTTCATGTGTAAGTCATAGCAGGTAGCTCAGTGGATAAGGAGCTGGGCTGCTAATATGTCTGGGTTCAAATCTTGCTCATGGTAACTGTCTTGATAACCTAAAAAACCCAATTCCATTTTTTCTGGTCTTGCTTGGGGAAGTAACTTGTGGCACATCTAGGGGGAGTCGTAGACTCTTGTTTGCTTCACACTATGGAATCCGAAGATAAGCACCGGCATCAACAGGCCTCAAGGGCTATAACGAAATTCCTTCATGTTATCAGTTTGAATATCTCCAATTTATAGCCTATATTAGCATCACCATCAGAGCTGAGACACCTCCGTACTATGAATATTTTTTCTGTATACAATTTCTCTCCCCGTCCCCCCATTTTAAAAATACAAATACAGAAAAACTTTCAATATTACATATGAAAATAAATGTTCATTCTTTCTTTGGACACCCAATGACCAACAGCCCTCTAGTGGCTGGTCAGTTCTGGGTTTGAAGCAAATGTCACTTTGCAATTTACAGAAACTTGTGCTTCTTTTGTCCGGTAGTGTGTGTGTGTGTGTGTGTGTGTGTGTGTGTGTGTGTGTGTGTGTGTGTGTGTGTGTATCAAAAGAAGATGATGTGAAAGGCGAATTTCAGTCTTTGATGTAAAGCATCCAACTGCTCAATTTCAGCTTCAATGAAGATCGTACACATACACACAGCAGTGCAGCCAGTGTTTCACATTAAAGACTTGACAATCAAGATATAATAGGAGGTGAGGCAGACAGACAAAGGGGAGTCAGAGAAAAAAAAAAGTAATTTAGATCGATGGAGGTGCAGCAGTAATCATCTTGCACACCTGTGAGTTGCACTACAGGTGTCCCAATTTATGTTTGCGAGTGCATATGTGTGGGTGTGCTTGTAAGTGGCTGCATCTGCAGGTATATATGTGCTTATGTAGTTGCAAGAACTTTGTGTTACTTGTGTGTGGGTGTGCATGTGATCATTTACATCATTTACATGATCACACAGCAAATTTGGCAACAGACGAACAGCCAACCATCTGCTACAGGCTATGGGTGTGTATATGCACGCCTGCGCACACACACACACACACACACACACACACACACACACACACACACACACACACACACACACACACACACACACACACACACACACACACACACACACACACACACACACACACACACACACACCTGTCAGTCTCGTCTGTTTTCTGTGTGCAGTGCTTTGACACGCCATGCTGACTTGTTGGATTAATTGTGTGATTTATTCAGTTGGTTCCTGATTTGGGGGAGGAAACATTCTCTAAAGGGTGGAAACCGTCATTAAACCTGACATCACCCACCCAGACACACACACGCTCTCTAACACTGCAGCTGTTACATGCATAATGCTGGAAGTGAGCAGTGTTGTGCTTTTGTGTGTGCAAGTGTGTGTCTTGGGACTTTGATTATTCCACCAAGGAGGTTACGTTTTGTGTATTGTTGGACTGATGGTTTTATTACTCAAAAACCCAATATGCTGATTTCCAAGAAGACTGATGAAACATTTAGTAGTAGCTTCCATTAAAAGCTGCAACATTTGTGCAGGACTACAAAAAGAACTATCGGCAAAAGTGTACGAGGGCTGTCAATAAAGTATAGGTCCTTTTTATTTTTTTCAAAAACTATATGGACTTCATTCATATGTTTTTACGTCAGACATGCTTGAACCCTCGTGCGCATGCGTGAGTTTTTCCATGCCTGTCGGTGACGTCATTCGCCTGTGAGCACTCCTTGTGGGAGGAGTTGTCCAGCCCCTCCTCGGAATTCCTTTGTCTGAGAAGTTCCTGAGAGACTGGTGCTTTGTTTGATCAAAATTTTTTCTAAACCTGTGAGACACATCGAAGTGGACACGGTTCGAAAAATTAAGCTGGTTTTCGGTGAAAATTTTAACAGCTGATGAGAGATTTTGAGGTGATACTGTCGCTTTAAGGACTTCCCATGGAGCGAGACGTCGTGCAGCGGTCCCAGGCGCCGTCGTCAGCCTGTTTCAAGCTGAAAACCTCCATATTTCAGGCTCTATTGATCCAGGACGTCGTGAGAGAACAGAGACATTTCAGAAGAAGTCGGTTTCAGCATTTTATCCAGATATTCCACTGTTAAAGGAGATTTTTTTTAATGAAAGACGTGCGGACGGGTCCGCGCGTCAGGACGCAGCCGGCGCGGTGCGGCGGCACAGGAAAAACACCTCCGTGTTGATAACCATTTGTAAAATCCAGGCAGCTTTTGATGGCTTTCAGTGGAGTGAGTATATGAGAAATTGTTTAACAGCTGGACATGTTCCAACTTGTCCTTAAGGCTTCCAACGGAGGTGTTTTTCCTGTGGCGGAGCGTCGCGGCGGCTGCGAGCCGACGCTGCAATCCGTCCGCACGTCTTTCATTAAAAAAATCTCCTTTAACAGTGGAATATCCGGATAAAATGCTGAAACCGACTTCTTCTGAAACTTCTCTGTTCTCTCACAACGTACTGGATCAATAGAGCCTGAAATGTGGAGGTTTTCAGCTTGAAACAGGCTGACGATGGCGCCTGAGAGCGCTGCACGACGTCTCGCTCCGTGGGAAGTCCTTAAAGCGACAGCATCACCTCAAAATCTCTCATCAGCCGTTAAAATTTTCACCGAAAACTAGCTTAATTTTTCGAACCGTGTCCACTTCGATGTGTCTCACAGGTTTAGAGAAAATTTGTTATCAAACAAAGCGCCAGTCTCTCAGCAACTTCTCAGACAAAAGAATTCCAACGAGGGGCTGGACGACTCCTCCCACAAGGAGTGCTCAGAGGTGAATGACGTCACCGACAGGCATGGAAAAACTCACGCATGCACACGAGGGTTCAAGCATGTCTGACGTAAAAACATATGAATGAAATCCATATAGTTTTTGAAAAAAATAAAAAGGACCTATACTTTATTGACAGACCTCGTAAAACAATTTGTAAAAATAAATAAATAAAAGTCAGGGGACATTACAACCAATTCTCATATAATCAAGTCAAGTCTAGTTTGGGAGCGTGCACTGGTGCATTGCATCACTGCCTCCTAGACAGACAACCATCTGTTCTAGCCAGGGGAATCTTGGACGTCCCCTTGGCCTTATCCAGTCGCTGAGGTCCTCAACATGAAAGGTGGTCTGACACTTGCAAGACTTTGATCCGCGCACTTGCACGCACATTGTTGTGACAATCCCACCCACTGTACTCCCAGCTGGATGCCGTGCTTTGTTCAACTGGCTGCCACACGTTGTGCGCTGGATGCTGCGTATATAAAATAATTATTTTGTAGTGGATGAATCATTTTCTGTCTGAGTTAGCTGTTGAAAACGCCTCTAATCGCTTCCGGAATCACAAAGGAGCGCTCCAGCTGCTGCTTTTCTGGCACGCGCACTGAAGGAGGTGTTTAAAGCATTTAGAGCCATCCAAAATGCTAATTATTTGTCATGTTTACTTTATAATGGCTTGGTAAAACAGTTGCATGGTCTTTCCTTCTTGTGTGCAGCTGTTAAAGTATGTTTGTGACAGATTTTCATCTCGTTCTAATTGTTCAGATGAGCTGCGCTCTGATGTGGTGCACTGACGCGATCACTCACTGTTCACTTCTTCATTACTCGACTTGACAAGCTGCACGTAGTGTTGGCGAGTAGATCGCCCAACGTTCAATACCACTTCACATTTTTTGCACGACATTTATGCGTGAAAGATTATTTTGAACATTTCAAAATTCTCTTTGTGTAATTGCACGTGCTGGCGCCCCTATCTTTACTCTCCTGCACGACATAGCGTGTGCAAGTGCGTGCATCAAAGTCGTGCAAGTGTCAGGGGGCCTTAAGGCACTAAGTACACTACGTACTATCCCAACAAGCCACCTTGCTGTGTGAGAGATGCATGGTCTACCCAGCCTAATAAATGGTTGGAAAAGTAAACCCCAATTTTTAAGGCTGTGCTTTTTTGTTGTTGTTGTTTTAACTTTGGCAGAGAGTTTAAATACTAAATAACATGTTTTTGTAAAACTTGGTGAAAAGGTTTCACCAAGAAAACCAATTGCATTTTGGGCAGATCTACAAAAACAGGGTGAGAAGTCAATAATTTTTTAAAAATTAGAATTGCAACTTTGTGTGTTTGTGTCCTTCCTGGAGGTTTTGATCTCAAACTACTAATTCTATTAACTATGCAGCCACACGCGCATCTTGTTCATTTTTAGAGTTATTTCTACTTTCCAAAACTGATATGACTGCAATAGCAATATTAATGAGATGCCAATATCACTTTAGGACAAGGAAATACAGAGGAACAACAACATGAAAATGGTGGACAGTTTGGACAAAGGACTGGAGGACAGCTGATAGTGATGATGATGATGATGATACTTTAGCACCAATCAACACCTTTGTGGACAAACTTTTCTTCTCCCTGCTGCTTTTCTATTCTTTGATGATTTGTGACACACTCATTCAATGGTCACTTCATTTTGATTGGAACAAAATAAAAATACATTTTGTAAAATCATTTTAATTCTTAAATGCAAGCAACTATGTCAAACACTGACACAGTAGACACATATAAGATAAGACTTTATTGATCTCACAGTGGAGAAATTCACAATGTACAGTAAAGAATTAAATTGACTCTGGTTGCACTGAGTGAAATAAACTCTAACATTGTGTCAAATAAACTCTAGCTTACTATAAAATCTAATCATGATAATCATCTTAATTGAACTCTGTGCAGTAATGCACCAAAATTTGTACAGTACATATCCTATATATTCATCCCCCCCCCCAAAAAAAGATAGCGGATGTTGTGAATGACAAAAAAAAAGAGGCTGACCTTCATCTTATTATTGTTGTGAAAGTGTCGTGACACGAACCCACAACAGGGGGCGTTAATGAACGGACAATGGATAAGCCAAAAAGTAACAATTTAATGTTGTGAATCGCACAACGAAGTACAGACAATAACAATATGGTGGAATGTCAATTATACACAAGGTGACGTGTGGCAGGCTCGAAGATAGAAGACGTCTGGTGTGAGAAGAGCCGGATCCCACACAGCTTCCACCACCAACGGATCTGAAGAACACCGGAGCCGCCAAGCCCTGCGCCCCAGGTGGCCACTGTCTTCAGCAGTCAGACCCGGTACTGCTGGCAGAGAACAGAAACAGTACTGATGAGTGTGAGTTCGCACACTCAGTAATCCCACAGTCAGTGTTCAGTTAGGAGGGAGAACCTCCATCTCCGATAACACACTCGGACAGCTCCTGAGACAACCACTTATCTGGGTGGGGTGGGAGGCGAAGCCGTCGCAGTCCACACCAAACGCGAACTCAGCAGACAAGGAATCCGTCCCAGGAAAACGGCTGCAAAAGAGATCACACTAATGCTTGATTAAGGTTCAGCAGAGAAGTTACCTGAATGGTAGCTGATTTCTCGGCGGGGAGGTGGAGTTGCAGTCCGGCCTTTATGGTGGTGGTGATGTGTAGTGGATGAGTGACAGCTGTCACTCCCGGTCGCTCTGACGCCCTCTCGTGCTTGAAGCCCACACTTCAAGCAGGGCGCCATCTTGTGGTGGTGGGCCAGCAGTACCTCCTCTTCAGCGGCCCACACAACAATTATTATTATTATTATTATTATTATTATTATTCTCACCCTAATGTGTCTTTCTGAAGATTAATTGTGAAACACATGTTGGGCATGAGTGTGGAAATTGTTTAAGAATATGCACAAAAGTCAAGTTTTCATTTGATATCATACCAATCGCGTCATGAGAAAATGTTTCTGCTGATTTAACACTACAATAGTGTTGATTCTGCACATTTTACGGTGCTCGTTGCAGAATCTGTTCAACTCCGCAAAATGTACTGTATTTAATGGTGAAACTGATGCTGTGCTGTAACGATCAACCTCCTTGTTACTTTCTGATATGCACAAACAAGCTGATGTGTGCACGTGCTCGTACATGTGTGCCATCTTAGTAAAGGTGCCATAACGGCCCCCTGCTGTTCAGACCTCAATTAACCCCCCGCAACTGCACAGCAGAGACCGAACGGGGAGGAGGGCAGAGGGAGGGGAGGATAAAAGAAGTGATGGGCTGACTGTGGCAGAGAGGTGATATGGTGGTGGATTTTGAGATCGGTAAATTTGTCTCTCTGAGAAGTGGTATTTTTCCTCTTCTTTCATCTATCCATCCATGCACAGCCCCCCAAAACCCCCCCACCCCCTTCCCATTCCTGTCAGTCTGAGGAGCGCCTGGAGACAGACAGGGGGAGAACTAATTCAAGAATGGGTCTTGGACAGTAGTGGGTCAAGCTCGCTTTATAAATCCTGAACATGGAGTGGGCGACCTGAAAAGCACTACGCTTGAGGCTCGCTAAAATATTGGCCATTTGTGCACACTTACAAGGAGGTGGTGGTGAAGAGAGCAAAAGAACTCTTTCTTCTTGGTATTGGCAGTAATAATGGATATCACGGTGAGGCCATTTCATACAAAAGGAGCTTAGGACAATCTGAAAATGTGGCCCACAGCCTTCGGCTTGCAGCCCGTCGATGGCAGTGGCATAGATGGAGTTAGTGAGGAAAGCGACTGCAGGCGACAGTGAGCAAGAATCAACACATTCAGTGCACGCCGAAGCCGCCGGAGGGGCTGTTTGTAGCTCCGATTTCAACTTTGCTCCGAGTCTTTGTTCGATCTGTTCTTTCTCATAAAGTTGATAGAGGGAAAGAAATGAACTTTTATCCTATTAGCTTCGGCGGCGGCGTTCTTCTGCCCTTCGCACTTGTGCCAATAAACCATATTTGAGCAGAGGACATCAAACATGAGAAGAAGCACACAGGGACATGGCCATCCACGCACAGCTGCGCACGTTTCTACATGAACGCAGTTGCCCTGCAAATCAGTGTACAAGCATGTGACTTACAGGCAAGTTCGTGCACACACAAACACATGCACCGATGTGCACGCACTAAGGGGAGGCGAGGGTCAGACAGGACTGATTGTCTCTTCCAGTCGCTTCAGAGGGTGTATTGATTTTTCCCACACTCCTCTTTCTTACTTGCTCCAAACCCACAACCTTCATATTTTCTTTCCTTCCTTCTCCTCCACTCCTGTCCTTTTGTCTCTCCTTCTTTTCAGTCTCCCCTCCCTTCCTGTCTTTTTCACTTGTCTGTTTTCCTTTCTGCATGCTGCTTGTTGCTTTAGGTCCGACTGTGTTTTTCTACCTCTTTCTCCAGTGTGTTAGTGTTCGTGTGAACACGCTGTCAGTGGTGTGGCTGACAGTAATAACTCAGTGGGTAGAATGGGTCATCCACCAACTGAAGAGTTGAGGGATCAAATCCTGGTTACACCTGTTGGCATGTCAAAGTGTTTTGAGCAAGATGAGGGACTCCGTTCTTCAGTTAGTAGTGGGTGGGGACTGCATTTGTGTAAACACCTTATTATGACCTACAGTAGTTTTAATGCCAAAAGTGCAAGTTTTACATTTTTCAGCCAGAGTTCTATTTTAGATGTTTTGGGGTTCATCTTTTCACTCGAGACATAAATTAATTTAATCATATTGATTTTGAACGGGCAGCACGGTGGCTTAGTGGTTAGCACTGTTGCCATGGGTTCGATTCCCTTTCCGTGTGGTGTTTGCGTGGTCTCCCCGTGTGTGCGTAGGTTCTCTCCGGGTGCTCTCGCCTCCTCCCACATCCAAAGACACTCAGGTTAGGTGGACTGGAAACTTTAAAAATTGTCTGTAGGTGTGCGTGGAGGTGTGAATGCATTTGTTTGTCTATATGTGGCCCTGCGACAGACTGGTGTGCTATACAGGGTGCACCCCACCTCACGCTCTGTGACTGCTGGGATAGGCTCCAGCCCATCCATGACCCTTAATTGGACTAAGCAGTTGATGGTGTGTGTGTGTGTGTGTGTGTGTGTGTGTGTGTGTGTGTGTGTGTGTGTGTGTGTGTGTGTGTGTGTGATTTTGAATGCAAACACCATCACAGGGGGAAGAGTCAATCAGCACAGAAGTAAATGTGCAGATGTTTAACTCAAGATTATACAGTTTAGTCTTGCCATCATCTTTTTTTTTATACTTGTTTTTTATTGGTTTTCACAAATTATAACAAAATACAACTGGTCAGTTGTCATCAATATACATTGTCCATTTTTCCCAAAAGTCTTCGTGTTTAGCTTCTTGCAACCTTAAAATAAAAGTAAGTCTCTCCATACTGTGAATTTCTTCAACAATGTCCATCCAGTTTTTAACTGTGTGGGGTTCTTGTTTGTACCATTTGCGTGTGATGGCTTTTTTTTTGCTGCTGCCAACAAAATTTTAAATAAGTATACATCTTTTTTCTGAATCCCTGCTCCCATTACATACCCAAAGTATAATGTCAGTATTGTTCTTGGTATACTGTACCCAAATACCTTTTCAATTTCACTACCAACATCTTCCCAAAATTGGGACAAGTTTTGACACTGCCAGAAGATGTGTGCATGTCCCACATCCTGCTCTCCACACTTTCTCCAGCAGGGTTGGTGCAAGGATATTGATGCCTTTTTTTTATCTTTGGTGTAATAAAATATCTGACTAAATTTTTCCAACAGTAAATTTTCCAATTTCTTGAGCTAGTTGTAGTTACTTGAGATTTGCAAATATTATACCACGTCATTACTTATGTCCTCCTGCAACTCCTTTACCCATTTATCTCTAATATACAGTGTTGATGTTCTCCTATTAACTATCAATCCTTTATACAACTTTGATATGACTTTACTACTTTTGTTTTATTTGCATTATTTAATATTTGTGTAATTGCATTCATTTCACATGGGAGGTTTGGCTTTACTTCTTTTAAATCATAGTCCCGTACCTGAAGGTACATATAGAAATCTCGAGATGCTAAATCAAATTCTTTCTGTAGTGTTTGAAACCTTTCAATTTGGCCTTTTTTAAGAAATTTATTTAGAATGTTTAATCTTTTAATTGCCCATTCCTTGAATTTAGAATTCATACTGCCTGTCAAAAGCTATCCAGCTAAATACTTTAATTTCTTCCTCTATTTTACATCTTTTTACTAATTTAAACCAAACCTCCAAGGTGAATCTAGTAATAGAGTCCAACTTATTTTCTCTTTCCTTAAACATCTTCTTATTTGCTATCATAGCTTGTACATGGTCTACATTGTCCATTTCTATTTGTTTCCACTTTGTCATGTAGTTTGAATCACACCAGACCATGATATGTTTGAGCTGTGCTGCATAGAAATATTCTTCTAAATTGGGCAGTGCCAATCCACCCTCATCTTTAGGAATTTGAAGTGTTGAGAATTGTCTTGCTATCATCTTACCTTGCTTTGTAAAGGCAATGTCTGCAAGTGAATAAAATCCAAGAATGCACAGAGGAAAAAGCATGGTATCTGTTATATATCTCAGGTTGCCACTACAGGCAAGAAAATGGTCCCTTGGGACATATTAAAGTGACAAAGTGACAAAGTGACAAAGTTTTATTCGGCACACAAAATATTCAAATAGAAAAAAATGAACAATTCCACAAACAAACACAGACAAAACTAGTGAGTCCGAAAGGGTGTGGGCTGAAGCAAAGCTTATTAGCGCCCACCCCTGCTCGTACAAGTCCAACAATTCTTATCAGTCATACTTACATAAATACAAATTCACTACTACATGTCGACACACAGACATACACATCAATATACTATTCACTTATAATTATATTTATATAGTACCAGATCACAAGAAATTCGAATCAAGGCACTTTATGCCAGTAAGGACTAACCTTACCAACCCCCACAGCGAGCACTAGGCAACTGTGGTGAGGAAAAACTCCCTATAAGGAAGAAACCTCAAGCAGACCAGGCTCTTGGGGGTGACCCTCTGCTTGGGCTGTGCCATATATACCTATATACATACCTATATACTTTACAAACATAAATATATACATACATACATATACACAGTCACTTATATACATATACACCTACCCATATCTATATATCTACATGCGCATATACATACCCACACATTCAAATATACCATGAGTCCCACTTATAAATTGAACATTCCATATAAATCAAATTATATTTGCTTCTTTATGATACTTAGACATGATGTTCTTTTTGAGTAGTTTCTTAAATCTTACTAAGGTACTACTCATTCTAACCTCTGTTGAACATTTGTTCCATTTCTTCACCCCAACCACAGACACACAAAAACCCTTTACATTTGTTCTTACTGGTGGTTTCATAAAAACTGCACAACCTCTTAAACTATATCTGGATTCCCTCAATCGGAACAGACTCTGGACATGTCTCGGTAAGGCTTGGTTTTTCGCTCGAAATAAAGTTTGAATTGTAATGTAATCGACCAAATCTATGAATTTTAATAAATTTAAAGACACAAATAAAGAATGAGTTGGTTCACGATATTGTTTATTGCAGATGATTCGTATGGCTCGTTTTTGCAAAAGGAATATTGGATTGGTATTTGATTTGTAAGTGTTTCCCCATGACTCAACACAATATGTCATATATGGTACCATCAGAGAATGATATAAAGTAAGTAACCCTTCTTGCGGCAGTAGGTCTTTGGCTTTATACAGAATGGCTATAGTTTTTGACAATTTTGATTTCACATAATTTATATGTGGTTTCCAGCTAAGTTTATTATCAATTATAACACCTAAAAATTTATTCTCTGTTACTAACTCAATTTCCTTATTGTTTATAGTTAAATTTTTACATTTGGGTGCCTGTTTATTTCCAAATATAATACATTTAGTTTTCCCAAGGTTGAGTGACAACTTATTAGCGTCAAACCAAACCTTAAATTTTTCCAGTTCTTTCTCCACTATGTCCAGAAGCTGTTCAAGATTTTCACCGCTACAGAACACAGTTGTATCATCCGCAAAAAGGACACATCTCAGTGAACTCGACACCCAACTTATATCATTTATATAGATTATAAACAACAAAGGACCCAGCACTGAGCCCTGCGGCACCCCACATGTGACATCCCTGAGTTCAGAATTTGTATTATTGAATTGAACATACTGAAATCTGCCTTGTAAATAACTACACTCAACAAAAATATAAAGGCAACACTTTTGGTTTTGCTCCCATTTTGTATGAGATGAACTCAAAGAACTAAAACTTTTTCCACATACACAATATCACCATTTCCCTCAAATATTGTTCACAAACCAGTCTAAATCTGTGATAGTGAGCACTTCTCCTTTGCTGAGATAATCCATCCCACCTCACAGGTGTGCCATATCAAGATGCTGATTAGACACCATGATTAATGCACAGGTGTGCCTTAGACTGCCCACAATAAAAGGCCACTCTGAAAGGTGCAGTTTTATCACACAGCACAATGCCACAGATGTCGCAAGATTTGAGGGAGCGTGCAATTGGCATGCTGACAGCAGGAATGTCAACCAGAGCTGTTGTTCATGTATTGAATGTTCATGTCTCTACCATAAGCCGTCTCCAAAGGCGTTTCAGAGAATATGGCTGTACATCCAACCAGCCTCACAACCGCAGACCACGTGTAACCACACCAGCCCAGGACCTCCACATCCAGCATGTTCATCTCCAAGATCGTCTGAGACCAGCCACTCAGACAGCTGCTGGAACAATCGGTTTGCATAACCAAAGAATTTCTGCACAAACTGTCAGAAACCATCTCAGGGAAGCACATCTGCATGCTCGTCGTCCTCATCGGGTTCTCGACCTGGCTCCAGTTCGTCGTCGTAACCGACTTGAGTGGGCAAATGCTCACATTCGCTGGCATTTGGCACGTTGGAGAGGTGTTCTCTTCACGGATGATGCGAAGGAGATGTGTTGCACTGCATGAGGCAAATGGTGGTCACACCAGATACTGACTGGTATCCCCCCCAAATAAAACAAAACTGCACCTTTCAGAGTGGCCTTTTATTGTGGGCAGTCTAAGGCACACCTGTGCACTAATCATGGTGTCTAATCAGCATCTTGATATGGCACACCTGTGAGGTGGGATGGATTATCTCAGCAAAGGAGAAGTGCTCACTATCACAGATTTAGACTGGTTTGTGAACAATATTTGAGGGAAATGGTGATATTGTGTATGTGGAAAAAGTTTTAGATCTTTGAGTTCATCTCATACAAAATGGGAGCAAAACCAAAAGTGTTGCGTTTATATTTTTGTTGAGTATAGCTATCCATTCATATGCCAGACCTCTGATTCCATATTTCTGCAGTTTAATTAATAGTATTCCATGGTTAATTGTGTCAAACGCTTTCTGTAAATAAAAAAAAAACACCTATTCTGTATTGTTTATTGTCAATTGCAGTTGCTATACTTTCCACAAAGTCCATCAAAGCATGTGATGTAGTTCGAGACCTTCTGAATCCATATTGTTCTTCACAAATGATGTTATGCTTCAGTAAATAATCATTTAATCTTTTAGCAAATATTTTTTCCAAAATTTTGGAAAATTGTGGCAGGAGTGATATAGGTCTATAATTAGAAAATGTGTGTTTGTCACCAGTTTTAAACAGAGGAATTACTTTGGCTATTTTCATTTGAGAAGGAAATTTACCAGTACTTAGTGACATATTGCAAATATAATTGAACGGTTTTACTATACAATCAATAACTTTTTTTAATAAAGCCATATCCAAATTATTAAAATCAGTCGATTTCTTACTTTTTGAACCATGAACCAGATCAAGTATTTCCCTTTCATGAGTACCACCAATGAACATTGAAACAGATTTGTTAAACGTTGAATTATTTACCCAGAAGTTATTAGTTGATGAGTCAATTTTACTGGCAAGATTTTTACCCACATTAACGAAGTATTCATTAAAGTGTTCAGCAATAGACTCGTCGTTATCAATCGTGATGTAGTTGTTACTCTGAAAAAATGAAGGATAATCTCTAGTTACTCTATTCTTTTTTACTATTTCATTTAATATGTTCCATGTGATTTTGATGTTATTTCTATTTTTGACAAGTAACTCATTATAATATATTTTTTTACTGAGTCTCATGATATTGATTAACTTATTCTTATATGTTTTATACTTACTTTCAGCTTCCTTAGTTCGTAGTTTTATGAAATGTTTATATAGTACGTTTTTCTTTTTACATGCCCTCTGAAGCCCCTTAGTTATCCATGGTTTGTTGCTATATTGATTTCTATATATTTTGTCAACAAATGGACAGTGTTTATTATACAAACTGGAAAAAATGGAGATGAAAGCATCATATGACCTGTCAACATCATCAACAAAAACATCTGACCAATTCTGACTTGATAAATCCTCCCTTAAATTATCAATTGTTTCAGGTGTTACTTTTCTACTCATGAATTTGGTATTGCTTCGATACTTACAACAACCCTCCAATGCAAAGACTGAGAAAACTGGCAAGTGAACACTGATATCACTGACCAGTAGTCCCCCACTAAGATTACCGGATATGACGTTAGTTAAAATATTGTCAATGAGAGTTGTTGAGTCCATAGTTATTCTGCTAGGATGAATGATGGTTGGAAACAGTCCTAAACAATACAAGGTGTTTATAAATGAAGTAATTTGTGGATGATTGTGAGGGTTTAAAAAATCTATACTGAAATCTCCACAGACAAATAAATGCTTATTTCTGTTGATTTTGTTGTACATTCCTAAGATAATGTCTTCAAAGGTGTCAATATTTGTCCCAGGAGCTCTGTAAATACAAGTAACAACTATGTTTTTGGAGTTTATAGATGTCATTTCTATGGTAACACATTCCATGATGTTGTCCACTGTAAATGACATGTTGTTGATGAGTTTACAGTTATAATCTGACCTTACAAACAATGCAACGCCTCCGCCCCTTCTCGTCTGCCTATTAACCAGGAACAATTCATAACCATCAAGATATACCAGATCTTTATTATCCTCATTTAACCATGTTTCTGAAATTGCAATAACTGAAAAACGTTTTTTGGATGTTTTCAAACAATCATTAATAGTGGACAGATTACGAGAAAGACTTCTGCTGTTGAAATGTATAATTGAAAAATCTTCATCATTGATTTTATAATTTTTGAATTGTTCTTCTGTAAAATATTTGCACTGTCTCACAATATTCTCACTGAAAAAGGTATCAGGATCATTTTCAGATTCGAAGGGGTGGTTAGCAGAGTTATTATAATTAAATGTATCTAGACAGAGCTCCTGGGCAGAAATAAATGGATCATTATCCTTAGTCATTATGTCTCTCTTGTCTCCGGGTGTAGATGATGTGGATGAGTGGGTTGCTCCAGTCTGCATCATGGTGCTGTGATGTGTTTGAGTCCTCATACCTGTTGTTCATATTTGTCCAGCTCCTCGATGTTCCTTATTGCCATAACCTTTGCTTGTTCTGGTGATCCGTTCAGTTTGATGAATATTTTACAGTTTGAAGTCCATGTGTGCTGGATTTTTCCCTGTTTCTTTAAGAAGCGTGCTTTCCTGGCGATGTCGGCATTCCGTTTGGTGAGATGTTCATTGATGAATACGTTTGTCCCTTTCAGTTTTCTTCCTTGTTTTAACAGTGCTGTTTTGTGTTTTCTGTTGATGAATCTCATGATGACGGTTCGTTTATCACCGTCATTTCTCCGGGGCAGAGGGTGGCACGCTTCAATGTTATTTAAATCCATTTCTATACCTTTAGATAGGAGGAAATCAGCAACCTGTTTTTCCACAGAGCTGACCTCCTGTTCACTGGGCTCCCCTCCGCTCTCATCTGTTACCGCCCGTGCGTAGGACCGTGGTTTGATGTGAAGACCTGTGATGATGACGTCGTTAATTCTGGTGTACTGCTCCAATTCAGCCACTCTATTTTCCAGCTGCACCAGACGCCAGTCTTTCTCAGCGTTCTGGAGCCGTAATGCCTTCACCTCCTCCACCAGATCGATGATTGATTTCTGTTGCTGCTTCACAACAGAAATCTCCTCTGATAGAAAGTCCAGAGATTTTTTAATATCGTCACCTTCCTCCGCTGTCAGAACCTTCTTAGGCCCCATGGTCGGCTTATGGGCAGCTTGACGATCGCCGATGTTAACAGCCTGCGTTGTTTGTCACCGGGATGGATCTGCACTGCGCTGGTGCCGCGCGGCCTCTGTGTTTCCGCGCTGATGGATCCGCGGTGGCTGCACGAGGCCTCGGGGAAGCGGCACTCGTGACGCGCGGCTTTAATGACGCAGCGCGCGGCCTCTGTGAATTCACCACGTTGGGCGGGCCTCGGACGTTGTTGTCGTCCAGTCGCGGGACTAAGTTGCCGGTTGAGGTGGTATTCCCACTGTCCGGGTTGGCAAACACCGGCGTGGCAGATGGCAACTACAAACACCACCTCTGAAAACTCAGGTACAAACTTTTTGCAGCTCGCTCTGACGACACGCAGCTCTCGCAGATGAAAGTATGAAAAAAATGATCTGCAGATTAAAACTTGTAGAGTGGGTGTTATAGCAAAAAACCTACCTGACAGTATATTTTAAACTTTTTCTTCTTCTTCTTCTTTTGGCTGCTCCCTTTAGGGGTCCCAACAGCAGATCATTCATTTCCATCTCACCCTATCCTCTGTTTCTTCCTCTGTCACACCAACCACATGCATGTTTTCCTTCACCGCATTCATAAACCTCCTCTTTGGCCTCCCTCTTCTCCTCCTGCCTGGTGGCTCCATCCTCAGCATCCTTCTCCCTATATACCCTGGGTCCCTCCTCTGCACATGTCCAAACCATCTCATTCTCACCTCTCTGATTTTGTTTCCAAACCGTCCCACCTGAGCTGTCCCTCTGATATGTTCATTCCTAATCCTGTCCATCCTCATCATTCTCAAAGAGAATTGCATCATCTTCAGCTCTGCCACCTCCAGCTGTCTCCTGTCTTTTTGTTAGTGCCTCCATCTCTAAGCCGTACAACAGAGCTGGTCTCACTAGTGTCTTGTAGACTTTCCCCTTAACTCTTGCAGATATTCTTCAGTCACAAATCACTCCTGCTACCTTTCTGCAACCACTCCACCCTGCCTGCACGCTCTTCTTTTCTTCTCTACTACAATCTCCATTACTTTCGACGGTTGACTCCAAGTATTTAAAGTCATCTGCTTTCACCACTTCTACTCCTTGTAACTGCACTATTCCACTGGGCTCCCTCTCATTCACACACGTATTCAGTCTTGCTCATAATGACTGTCATTCCCCTGCTCTCTGGGGTGTATCTCCACATTTCCAGGCTAGACTCACCTGTTCTCTACTCTCACTACAGATCACTATCAGGCTTGGCAGTGAGAGATGGCTTGACACAAATGTAAGATTCGCACAACAAGTTTTTAGGGTTAAGACAGTTTACTTTAGTCATCAGCTGGGTTCAGTACACAAAAAGGCAGTCCAAAATCAGCAAACATATCAAAAACATCAGGCGTAAAGGTGTGGTCAAATAAAGAGGCAGGTGCTCAAAAACACAAGGTAGCAGGGACGATGAGGAAACACAAGAAAGAGAGCTAGAAGTGAAGGCACAAAGCACATTGATCTGGCAGAGAATGAGTGCACAAGGTGACGCTTAAATATACCCAGGTGATTAGCTAAAATTGAGAAGCAGGTGTGAGAGAAAGAACCAGAATGAGGGAGTGGCCAGACCTAGTGAAATGCCCACCACCAAGCACCAAGAGAGAAACAAGAAAGATAGAGACAGAAAAACCCAAGCATTAAAAAACCCAGCAAGAGAACTAATATAAACAGAAAACCAGAAAATAACTAAACAGAACACCACACACAAGATAATACAAAATTCCAGATCCTGACAATCACAATGTCATCTGTACACATCATTGTCAATGGACAGTAGTGTGGGATCTCATCCATCAACCTGTCCTTCACCACTGCGAACAAGAAAGGACTCAGAACTGATCCTTTGTCTAATCGCACCCCCACATTGAACGAGTCTGTCATTCCTACTCTGCATCTCACTCTGTATCATCACACTATCCTTGTACATGTCCTGCACTACCCTCACATACTTCTCTGCCACTCCAGACTTCCTCATACTTCTTTTGGCACCCTATCATAAGCTTTCTCTAAATCCACAAACACACAATGTAACTCCTTCTTGCCTTCACTGTACTTCTCCATCAGTACGCTAAGAGCAAACAATGCATCTGTAGTACTCTTTCTCAGCACAGAACAAAATTGCTGCTCACAGAACTTTACCTGTTTTCTAAGGCTAGCCTCTACTACTCTTTCCTATAACTTCATGCTGTGGCTAATCAACTTTTTGCCTCTGAAGTTACTGCAGCTCTGCACATCACCCTTGTTCTTAAAACCAGGAACCAGTAAACTTTGTCTTCACTCCTCAGGCATCCTCTCACGTTCCAAGATTTTATTAAACAATCTGGTTAGAAACTCCACTGTCAGCTCTCCAAGACATGTCCATTCCTCCACTGGAATGTCATCTGGACCAACTGCCTTTCCACTCTTCACCCTCTTCATAGCTGCCCTCACTTCATTCTTACTTATCCCTTACACTTCCTGATTTACTTTCGCCACGTCATCCAGCCTTTTCTTTGTCTCATTTTCTTCATTCATGAGCTCCTCAAAATATTCCCTCCACCTTCTCAACACACTCTCCTCACTTATCACCAGATTACCATCTGCATCTTTTACCACCATAATCTGCTGCACATCCTTTTCAGCTATGTCCCTTTGTCTGGCCAATCAGTACAAGTCCTTTTCTCCTTACTAGTCAACTTCTTATACAGCTCACAGTATGCCTTTTCCTAAAGCCCTGTTTACACATAGATGGTAAGAGCTCCCGGAAGCGTCCCGGAAGAGTTTCTGGCTGTCTTAAGGATCACACGCCATTGTTAATGCCGGCACTAGGGGGCATGGCTTAGTTCCGGCTTTACCGGGAATCGTCAAAAAAATTATTCAACATGTCGAATAATTCCAGGAGCGCTACCGGAGAATTCATGTGACGATGGAGACAACGCAAACAACGGCGTTTGATACTTTTTAATCGCCGTTTCATCCTGCCCCTTCCTGTAGTGCCTCAGTTTACACCGCCGTAATTGGCGGCTGGCGTTGTATCCCTAATCAACGGCGTGTAAAACAGTGATAGAGCCCACATCAGCGTCCTCAAGGGCGTTTTAACTGGTGACAGAGGCAGACAAAACGGTGGCGCTAGCGGACAGTACGCCGTTCTAAACGCCACCTCCCGGTTAACGGTGTTCCAAACAGCCGATAGGCGGCGGTCAATATAAAAACGCTAACACGCTGCATGCAGGCCTCTCACTCACGGCCAGCTCCAGATATTTTTGCAGAGAAGCTCCAGTATGCCTCCTAAAAGAAAACTGGCAGCGGCAAGGACTTACCAAGAGGTCTGGTTCAGAAGCAGAGGGTAGCCCTGTGGTGGAGACGGAGCAACACGTTGAGGAGGGGAAAAGGATAAGGAGAAGAAAAGGCTGAGTATGATCTCCCTCCCCCTGCAGTGA
Organism: Thalassophryne amazonica; assembly: GCF_902500255.1. NCBI lineage: Eukaryota > Metazoa > Chordata > Actinopteri > Batrachoidiformes > Batrachoididae > Thalassophryne > Thalassophryne amazonica. Next base: position 73,136,546 of record NC_047117.1, on the reverse strand, counting down.
CAGAGGCATGTATTCCTGCTGCTTCAGCCTATTATACTCTGGGGCGGTGCCTATATGCAAAAGTTCCTGGAGTAACGCAGGATTTGCCTGGATAAATCCAGCGGCACACAGGGCATTATCGGCGGCAGCAGAACACGGCCGTTCTCACACGCGTCTTAACCTGCGATTGTAAAGGATAGAACTGGGTATTAACCCCCGTTTGACGGGCCAGACGGCAGCAAGTGATCGGACACAAATGCAGGATTCAGGTCTCAGCTTCACAGAGTTTAATGTCAGGACTTGCATGAGTCAGTACACAAAAAGACAGTCCAAAAATATCAACAGTAACTGAAGCATTTGGCAGAGACAGGTTCCAGAAACAGGCAGACAGGTCGATACACGATAAAGCAAAAACAGGACTGTGAAAAACTCTGAAGACAAATGCTCAAATGAGGCACAAGGCACAACAATCTCGCAAGTGAGAGAGGAAGCAGGTTTGACTAATAAAGGGGATGTGATCAGGGTAAATGCACCGCAGGTGTGAGAGGAAAGATCCAGAAAGAGGCCTGGCCACAGGAAGGGCAGACAGGAGGGAAACGCCCAACACCAAACAACACAAAAGAAATCCAGCCACCAAAACCCCAGTGCAAAACTAAATGCAAACCCAAAGCGATAAACAATAACCCCCCCCCACAGACCCAATCATGACACCGTTGCCTGACGTGTGCCGGATGCTATGGCGTCAAAACGCCGCTTTATTCGGCGGATTTAGCGGCGTTTTATCCGCGTATTTGCGGCTAGTACGACGGTCAAAATGCCGGCGAAATGCTCCGCCCCTTTCCACCGCGAAAACAGCTGGAACTACCGCGAACTTCGGCCTACGTACTACCCGCCGACAAAACCGTCTATGTGTAAACCATGCTTTAGCTTTTACCACTTCTCTTTTTGCCTTACACTGCATCTTCTTGTACTCACTTGTCTCCTTTCTTCATCTCTCCAACTATCCTAATTCTTTTTCGCCAACCTATTTCTCCTTATGCTTTCCTGCACATCTTAATTCCACCATCAAGTCTCTTTGTCTTCCCTACACTGTCCAGATGTCTCATCTTGTACCTTCCTAGCTGTCTCCCTTACTACATCTGCAGTACTTTTCCAGTTGTCCAAAATTGCTTCCCCTCCATCCAGTGCCTCCCTCACCTGCTCACTGAATTTTACACAACAATCTTCCTCCTTCAGCTTCCACCATCTGATCTTTTGTTGAGGTCTCACTCTCTTCTTCTTCTTCTTCTTCTTCTTCTTCTTCTTCTACACCTCTAAATTTGTCCTACAAAGCACCATCCTATGCTGTGTAGCTAAACTTTCTCCTGCCACCACCTTACAGTCTTCAATTTCCTTTAGTTTGCATGTTTGATAAAGAATGTAGTCCACCTGGGTGCACCTTCCTCCACTCTTATGTCACCCTGTGCTCCTCCCTTTTCTTAAAGTAGGTATTCACCACAGCCATTTCCATCCTTTTTCCAAAATCAACTACTATCTGCCCTTCCACATTCCTGTCACGATATCATATCTACCCATTACTTCCTCATCACTTCTGTTCCCTTTGCCAACATGCCCATTGAAGTCCACTCCAATCACTCCAATCACCAGTCGTTCATATTTGGGCACACTCTCTACCACCTCATCTAACTCACTTTAGAAATCTTCTCTCTCCTTTGTATCGCAACCTACCTGTGGGGCCTATGCAATAAAGATATTCATCAGCACCCCTTCAAACTTCATATTTATCACCCTGTCAGACACTCGCTTAACCTCCAATACGTTATGGAGAAGACTCATGTGGCGCTAGAGAGGTACAGCAATGTGCAACCACGGCACTCTTCAGTTTGGCCTAATTTTCCAACATGCTGTACGTTCAGCCAAGAAAAGATCTCTTACACATACACCAGTGATTGACCCAAATCTCAAGCAGATCTTGCAACTCACTGTAAAATCATTCAACGCAGACTCTGCCCCCCCCCCCCCCCCAAATCATGATTGTAACATCCTATTTCATGATGTTAGTGATGTGTCGGACTCTTCCACTCTTTTGTGTGAGTGTGGCAGCTATAGAAATAGACTATATTTATGTGTGCATCAATGGTCTTAATGTGATTACTCAACACCAAATCATGACAGACTAGGGGTGTGAATACCTGTCTTTAAAAATGATACATATCTCTATATGAGGGCTACGATACAGTTCCAGGACAATACTTTTTTTTGTGGAACAATTTGATTTGGTGTAATACAATACAATAATTTCTTGAATGTGGACATTTGTTTTCCATGATGAATTAGAATAAGCCAAAAGCAGCATCTCTTACCTGCAAATATATTTTTCATAAAACACCTGGGATCTTCTTCAGCTTTTAACTACTGTGCTTCAGCACACTGGCACCACATCACCTTGCTTTTTGTTCACCTCTGGGGGCAGCAAAGCATACAGTAGCAGAAAGTGCAACTTAGAAAAAGCCTCTTGTTTTTAGCTTGTTAACATAGCAGAAATTATGTACAGGAATTATTTTTTAAATGTTTAACTCCTTAATTTTCTTCTTTATTTTGTAAGCCCGTTGTGCAATAGAGGCGAGGCAGTGATGCTACAGCCAAAAACGACAGACATGTAGCACTGTGGGAGTAAAAACCAACATTTAATAAGTTCTTAAGTGGGCTTTCCCCTCAAAACTTTGAAAGTTTACTGGAGTTTAAAGATGTGGAAGCAGTATTATAACATCTTCACTCCAGCAATTCATAATGTTAAAATTGTACCATTGACCATTTTGAGTTCATATTGGTGAATTACTACACCATATCCCTCCGAGTGCTTTGGCTTCTTCCCACATCCAGAGAGATGCAGATTAGGTGAATTGGAAACTTTAAATTGACCGTAGGTGTGTGTGTGTATGGAGTAAGACAGCTGCCAAAAAGGTGTTTGCATAATTGTAACCATTCATATTCGTAACTAATTTCGACAACTACAAAGTCTTCACTGTGAATACGAATTCAAGTTTATGGGTACGAGTAGAAAAGCGTTGAAATGAGAAACTGTTTGGGTTAGGGTTGTTTTTATGTGAGAATCCAAAAGCTGTGAGTACAAAGTCTTGTACAACTAGGAAGTTTTCACTGTGAATACGAATTTAAGTTCATGTCATGTAGGTCACAGGGTCACATGGGAAAGTAATCGAACCGTGATTTCTCCAAACACGCATGTGTAAAAACCAACAATGGCGGACAACGACAACAGCGGAACACCTGCATTCTAAAAAAAAAAAAACCTGTTGTCTCAATGAGAAAAACTGATGTAACAATTTGAATAGATTTTTTTGTTATTTCAACTTTCAACTGAGTTAATGCCACAAGACTTCTCTAGTTAAGGTGAAATTACTTTAGTTAAGTGGAAACAACTTAAAAAATGTATTCAAATTGTTACATCACTTTTTCCCGTTGAGACAGCGGTTCATTTGTTTGAGTGTGGGAGCTACTGATCCTTCAGGACAGATCTTTTCTTTTCTTTTTTTAAGAGACCTTTACTTTTGTTCTCTTGCAGTCAAAGCCGCTGCAGGAATAGATCTTTGAGCAGATTCCTAAATGGAGCACAGTGTGATAAATGTGTCTCCAGCATGGTCGCTGTTGCTGCAGTCTTTGTGTCAGAACTGTGTTTTATTGCGTTGGTTATTAACTCCATGCGGTTTTTCTTCAATTCAGCTCGGCGGAAAACAATGAGAGAAGAGAAGTTAATCTTCATTATTCTTTGTTTCGAATGCACTCTGCCTGCTTGTACTCGCTCAGTATCACCTCGGCTACGTCTTCTCCAATTTGGCGAGACAAGGGATATATGGGATATATTCTATTTCCCCTATTAATCTCAATTTGGCTTCAGCAATAGCTTCAGACAGATGTTTAATCTGTTATCACAACATTGCTCCTCAACAAGCCAGCCCCGCACAACGCACAATTTGTTTCACACACGTTTATCTTGTACTTACAGGCTATTTTAGGATAATGGCAGTTGAGTTGTTTTGGTTCACGTCCATAGAAAAGCCGCAGTCGGGGTAACTGTGCTTAAACACACAAATACTGAGGGATAATTGTGTAAAAGGATTAGAATGACTGAGACACTATTGTTGCACCACGAGGGGAGAGACAGCCATGTCTGGTTGGACACCTTTTTCTATTCTCACTGTTTATACATTTAAACAGCAACATACGTGTAGACACATGCAGACACGGTTCTACATCGACAGAAAAACATCAGCGTCATCACGCACATAAAGGTTTCGGAATCTACAGTACATTGTTGCACCCTAAAGTTGTTTAGTGTTGCAAACAGATGCTGAAGACGAAACTTTGCAGTACATTACTCACTTCACAACTGAGACCTAAACAGATTTTGTTTATTGGACACTGTTTGGCTATTTTGTGGTGTCTTGAATTTTAACTGTTGTAGTTATTTTTTTAAGTGTTGTTGTGGTTTAGAATGGGCTTAATTGTTTTGCTTTGTGCCATTTATTTAATTGCACTGGTTTTATTTATGGTCAATCTGAAGTGTAACTACTGATGAAAAAGCACTTTGACATACAATCTGCACCAGATTGTGCGATGCAAGTAAAAGTATTAAGCTATTGTTATTTCTGCAAAAGATGTTCCTCTTTGGCTCCCTACATGAGTTGCACAACTAAAACCATTGGACTAATCTCTGTTATAAGTCTCTATAAACTGATCTTGCTTTGTTCATCACCATTTATTTCCATTTGTGCTACTTACTTGATGAGGAGACACTTTTTTGGTTCACTCTACAGAACCTGCACAACTAAACTTAATGGGCTGATATATTGTTCCTGAATGGGCTTGGTTTGGTTATTGTTTATTTACTTCTATGTTTCGCTTCTGTTAAGATGCACCTAAAGTTCCTTGGCTCAGAATTTTATTATTGCACAGAACATGCACAACTAAAACGGGCAGACTGATTTCTGCTATATGTGTTTGTTGACTGATCTTACTTTATCATAATTTCTTTGCATTTGTGCTTCACACTCGATGAAGATGTCCCTGTTTGACTCATTCTACACAACCTGCACAACTAAAATCGCTGGACTGATCATTATCAGTTTTTATGACCTTGGTTTGGTTATTGTTTGTTTACTTTTGTGTTTTACTTTTGTGTAGACGCACCTCTGGCCCTTTGGGTCATTGCACAGCACCTGCACAACTTTAAACCTCTGGCTTTACTGCTGATTTCACTGTTCTGTGGTTGTGACCATGCTTGGAGCGTAAATCTCTGCCAGTCGAGACAACCTTTAAATTTCTGATTTATATTTACAGTCGGGGTGTACTTTAATGAAGATTTAATGGAATTTTGAGGACAGTTAAGATTCTGATGGCATGTGACAGAACCCTCCATCACCTCTACATGAAAACCAACCAAAATGTGTGTGTGGAGATTATAGGTTGTTATGATGTCACAGCCAGGATGAGATTTACAAGACTGTTGATAAAACAAGATGGAAAGTAAATCTTTCTTGCAATCAAACAGCAACCTCCTGATCACTGCCAAATGTTAATAAGCAAATTCCTGACCTAAAAATCATGTTCCCAGAAAGTCTCATCAGCTAAATCTGTCCTTTAGCTTCTTGACCTATCGTCTACACAGAAAACAGGGGAGCTTGCATACTCACTGACCTCATTTGTCATTTGAAAAAGGTAAAAATCAAGATATCTTTTTGTAGCATATTCATGGTGTTTGTTCAAATCTAATGATCCAGTCCAATAAAATAAAACCTGAAATCTATACTGTACAGTTTTGATCACAAGAACGATCCCATATGCAGGCAGCAACCAAGCAGGAGGTAAGGTGAAAACACAGGCGATTTATTACACCAAACAGGTGAGAACAGAGGAAAAAAAACATGAATAAAAAACAAAACAAAACACATGACAGATTGCAAACATGCAAGAAACACAATGGAGGTAACAAAAACTAAGCACTGCTGCAAACTGGAGGTGACAAAGATTACACACGAAAACATGGGAGAAACCAACGCAAAGGAACTGGAAACTAAACAGGTAAAATGTGCAGGCTTAAATATACAGGGAAACTAGTCACAAACAAGCGACAGGTGTGGGGAATTAGGGGAGACCGGGTTGAAACACACAAGCTGAACTTGACAAACCAAAGATAACTAAAAACCTAACAGAAACCCGTACGATGAAAAAAACCAAAACATGAAGATAACATCCAGAAGGACATCACAAAACCAAATACAAAACTAAGGACACAAAGGCAAAAACCAAACAAGGAACTCCAAAAGTGTGCAAAGTGCAACTGGGAAAACTACCATGATGAAAAGAACACATGATGAAGATCATAATGACAATAAACCCAGAGAGACAGACAGTGGACACATCACAAGGGCAATGACAAAACAGACCACAGACCTGGACAGGGGACAAATCACTGACACGGACAGGGGGCAGACCACAAGGATGACAAACACAGATCAATGATATAGACAGGGGAGAGCACACAACGAATACTATCAAAAGGGCATTGACAATGACAATTAACACACAAACATAGACAAAGGACTAATCACAGATACAGACAGGGGACAGGACACCGAGAAAACCAACAACGTGACATAAACAGGGACATAGAACACACCACAACATATGCACATTCCAGGCACATTGGTAAAGTCGCTATTTCTTTGACTGTCACTCATAATGACGAATTAGTCACTCTTGAAGACAGGCGTACACACGGACACACACCTGACATGTGAAACCAGACACTCCCTCCTCCAGCGGCAGAGGAATGACGACTGTCCAACATACCAGTCACAGAGAAATCTTCCCTTCATGGGATCCTATTCTGTGTCTCAGCATCTCCCCAGGCCACTGTGACGGGGTGTGTGCAACACAAAACAGCATCTTGGTCCAATCACACAAAGGTAACCAACCGCTCGCACACTTCAAAGCCTCAATCTAGTTTCAATACACCTCACAGATGGAACACATCAACACCAACCCGGCAGCTGGAATTAAACAGAGTCTCAGACAGGAGGAGATATTGTTTGTGTGTTTTGGTGTGGCACCTGGTCTGCATTTGTCTGTCTGTGTCTGTGTGAGTGTGTCGGTGCAGCTGTGTAACCAGGTCCTGTGTTGACAGCTCCAGTCCAAACATCACTGGTTTTTAATGATTTGATTATCAGACGACACATGAATTAAAATGCAGAACGCTGATAAATGGTTTCAAATATTGCCTGTGCAAGCTTGTGCGTGTGCATGAGTTTGTTTAAATAAGTGTCGCAGTGCGTGCATGTACGTGCAGAGGGATGAGCTCCGAGCAGCATGTGTCTCAGCAGCAGCTGTCCACAGACCAGGTGGCTGGACTGACCTCTGCACTGCATTCACACATGCACATCTTCAGTCTCCCCGCGCAGCTGTAAACCAAAGATAACACAAACAGCTCCTAAATCAACGCTTTGGATTGAGCCGTAACAACGACCCGGTGTCACCGACCGAACGGTCCCCCCTAAAAATCGGTCCACCCTGCCTTCACTGCGCATGCGTCATTAGCCGCGGTTCACAGATTATCCACCTCGTTTCTGCTTCAAACTGCACTCCAGTCATCATCTGTCTCAGTGACAGATATCTGAAGCTTTTCTACAACAATCATTTCCACATAAATTCAGCATCATTTCATCATAAAAGACGGAGGAAGCGATCAGAGCGGCGCAGCTACATGAGCTGCTAGCTGGTGCGTTCACTGCACACCGGTCATTTCAAAGCCTCATGGAGTATCGCCTGCTTAAAATCGACTTTAGATTGATTTAAGAGGTTTTACTTTGTCATCTGATGGTTAATAATCCCAATAATCAATTTGATCGCTTTGCGTGAAGAGACTCTGTCTTAGACGAGCAGCTGAGCTCCAAAATGAGGCATGCACAATGGAGGACCCATTTTTAGGGGTGTATCATTTGGTCTGCATCCTTCATTCATTTCTTATTTACAGTAGAATCACCACACATTTCACAGAAGGACACATTTGAAAACAAACAAATAATATGCAGTGCATAATAGTGTCTGTTCTTCTGTGGACATACTGCCATATCTCATTCACGCAAATCCTTGCGTGAGTGGCGCTCAACATTCGTGAGAGTGCTGCGTGACATTTGAGCAGCACTCTTGCGCTATATGGAGACTACTCGCAATTTTTGGCCCTATTTTTGCCACCAATCCATGCAACTTTCAGCCCACATTCGGGCAACATGTGCTAACATGTCATAAGTACCAATTCAGTGAGATACCAACTGTGAACTTGTCACTGATTGGCATTTTTTGTTGCAAATTTGTCACTCCGCCTACTCTTCAGCAGTGGCAGCCCAGTGAAATAGGACCCTTACTAAAGTTCCAATGCTGGTATATCACCGCGTGCGGTGTTTAATGTGGAAAACTTTAATGGTGGTGTGGACATTGGGCATGTCCTCTCGCAGCACAGAGACCCTGGAAAGCATGTGGCAGCCAAGTTGCACCTTGAGTCAGGCTTTGAGAAACTACCACATCGATTGGTGTGAAAGGTTGACTGTAGCCCTGAGTAATCGTACGACAGTTCAGGTCATGCCTGCACGGCTGCCCTTTTCTTTTCTGCACCGACCACACTTCCCTGGCCTGGCTGATGAACTTTAAACACTGGGAAGGAAAGGTAGCTCAGTGGCTGTAAGTGCTACAGGTGCATGACTTTGAGATCCGAGCAAGAGGGCACCATGAGTGGAGTTGGAGGTATACAAGCGAGCTGGGGTGAGCAAAAGCAGGATGATGACCCTCTATCCCCAGAGGGATGGGCTGGTGCAATAAAAAGAGGTACTGTTAGGATCATGCGGTGTACTGAGCAGGAGAATCACTTCTCGTGGCAAACATGGCCACACGAGGAGGTGATAGTCTAGTGGTTAAGCATTGGGCTTCAGACCAGAGGATCCTCAGTTCAAAGCCCAGCCTGACCAGAACAACAGTAAGGGCCCTTGGTCAAGGTCATTAATCCCCTAGTTGATCCTGGTGTGTAGTGAGCACCTTGCATGGCAGCACTGTAGCATCGGTGTGTGTGTGTGTGTGTGTGTGTGTGTGTGTGTGTGTGTGTGTGTGTGTGCGTGTCTGCATGAATGGGTGAATGTGAGGCTTCACTGTAAAGCGCTTTGAGCTTCTGATGCAGATAGAAAAGCGCTATATAAATGCAGTCCATTTATCACGCTATTTTACATAAAGCTAAAATATGTGTGTCTGTGTGTATGTATATATAGCGTTTCTGAAAAGTATTCACAGCGCTTCACTTTTTCCACATTTTGTTATGTTACAGGATTATTCCAAAATGGAGTAAATTCATTTTTTTCCCTCAAAATTCTACACACAATACCCCATAATTACAATGTGAATTTTTTTGTTGAGATTTTTGCAAATTTATATATATATAAACAAAAAACTAAGAAATCACATGTACATAAGTATTCTCAGCCTTTGCCATGAAGCTCAAAATTAAGCTCAGGTGCATCCTTTTTCCATGAATCATTCATGAGACGTTTCTACAGCTTAATTGGAGTCCATCTGAGATAAATTCAGGTGATTGGACATGATCTTGAAAAGCACACACCTGTCTACATATATGGTCCCTCAGTTGACAGTGCACATCAGAGCACAAACCAAGTATGAAGTCAAAGGAATTGTCTGTAGACCTCCAAGACAAGATTGTCCCAAAGCACAAATCTAGAGATGGGTACAGAAATATTTCTGCTGCATTGAAGGTCCCGGTGGCCTCCATCTTCCATAAATAGAAGATGTTCAGATCCACCAGGACTCTTCCTAGAGCTGGCCGCCCGTCTAAACTGAGCAATCGGGGGGAAAAGGGCCTTCGTCAGGGAGGTGACCGAGAACCCAATGGTCAGTCTGACAGAGCTCCAACATTCCTCTGTGTAAGTAAGTAAGTAAGTAAGTAAATTTTATTTATAAAGCACCTTTCACAGACAAGAGCCACAAGGTGCTTCACCACATAAAGCACAGTACACCACACAAAACATCAGACAATGGCCGAGACATAAAAAAAACCCCCACAACATAAAACATAACATAGGATAGCAGAGCAGCCCAGAGCCACAGAGCAGCTGTGGAGAGAGAAGAACCTTCCAGAAGGATAACCATCTCTGCAACAATCCACCAATCAGGCCTGTATGGTAGAGTGGCCAGACGGAAGCTACTCCTTAGTAAATGTCACGTGACAGCCCATCTGGAGTTTGCCAAAAGGCACCTAAAGGACTCTCAGACCAGGAGAAATAAAATTCTCTGGTCTGATAAGACAAAGACTGAACTCTTTGACGTGAATGCCAGGCATCATGTTTGCAGCAAACCAGGCACCATCCCTACAGTGAAACATGGTGGTGGCAGCATCATGCTGTGGTGATGTTTTTCAGTGGCAGGAACTGGGAGACTAGTCAGGATTGAGGGAAAGATGAATGCAGTAATGTACAGAGACATCCTGGATGAAAATCTGCTCCAGAGCGCTTTTGACCTCATACTGGAGCGACGGTTCATCTTTCAGCCAGAAAACTACCCTAAACACACAGCCAAGATATCAAAGGAGTGGCTTCAGGACAACTCTGTGAATGTCCTTGAGTGGCCCAGCCAGAGCCCAGACCTGAATCTGATTGAACATCTCTGGAGAGATCTGAAAATGGCTGTGCACTGACGCTCCCCATCCAACCTGATGGAGCTTGAGAGGTGCTGCAAAGAGAAATGGACAAAACTGTCCAAAGATAAGTGCACCAAGCTTATGACATCATATTCAAGAAGACTTGAGGCTGTAATTGCTGTTAAAGGTGCATCAACAAAGTATTGAGCAAAGGGTGTGAATACGTAGGTTTTTATTTTTAATACATTTTCAAAAATTAAAAAAACATTTCATGTTGTCGTTATGGGTTGTTGTAGGTAGACTTTTGAGGAAGAAAAAGAAATTTACTCCATTTTGAAATAAGGCTGTAACATAACAAAATGTGGAAAAAGTGAAGTGCTGTGAATATTTTCTGGATACACTGCGTGCATGTGTGTGTGTGTGTGTGTGTGTGTGTGTGTGTGTGTGTGTGTGTGTAGGTGTCTGTGTGTGCCCGCAGTGACACATAAAAATACAGCATTAGAGGTGTTTACCACATTCTGCAAATGAAAAGTGTTGATCAAGTTTGTCAGGTCACACCCGTCCTAGTCAACAACACAGGTGCTGTCTGAGAACTAAATAATAGATCTTTTGTTCGTGTTTTGTTGATGACTTTTTCACAGCATGAAAACATGAAAATCATTCACAAACAGGACACTAAAGCCGTTCTCCCTGCTGCAGTTCGACTGCCTCTGGATTTCAGTTTTAATGAGTAGCCTCTGTTTGGATTTATTAAATAGGTCATTGTGCAAAAAGAACCATTCAGCACTAACATGGTCCACATGTGATGACCATAAACTAGAGCATACAAACCTTGTGTGTTGCAGATTTCAATCTGACAGTGCAGCCTCCCGTTTAAAGTCTGTTTTAACACTCATCTCCACGGTTTTCTGTCCACATGTTCTTATCAGACAAGTTCTTATGACAAAGCATGCCACATTTGAGAGGTCACAGGTATCCTAATTTTGTATTTCATTGTAACCTGAAGCTCCTCTACCATGATTTAATACAACTAAACTGTACTGGACACATGGAAAACTGATGGGGTACTCATCGATGTGCATACCACTGCCAAAGCACAACAAACCTTTCAACTACATTAATCCCGACCTATATTCCAACCCTCTGACCACTTGTGAACTTTTATTACCTCCCACCAAGGAGGTTATGCTTTTTTTAATTGCTAGTGAGTGAGTGAGTCAGTCAGTCAGTCAGATGATTGATCATTTGATCAGTCAGTCAGGAGGATATCTCACAAGGAAATTTGAAGGAAACGTAGACCTTTTGTCAACAAAGAGTTAATTAAATAGTATGGATCTGGATCAATGGATGGTTCTTGCCTTTGATTTATTTTTAATCTTTGATCTTGATTCCTTTTATCCTCTTTTTAAACAAAATCCAAATCCTGCATTTAACCATTTAGTCTTATCCTGATTGCAGCAATTCTGATTACCAGATCACAGGAATGAGGATTAGACATATCCTAAGAACAAACAAAACAGATGGACAAACAGAAACAAAAATCGAACAAAGTTTAGGATCAAAGATGAATGATGAGGATCATAAATCAAGATCAGAGTTCAACATTCATGATGTGAGTTCAGGATCAGGGTCAGCAAATGAACAGTAAAGACTGCACTGACATAGTGTTCTTCCATCTGACCCAGACACTCAAAACACTTTACATTGATGCCTCACATTCACCCATTCGCACTCACACACCTGTGTCATGGTGTTGCCATGCAAGGTGCTCAACTGTGCACCAGGAGCAAATTAAGGTTAAGGTTCTTTCTATCCCATGATATAGAACATTGCTCAAGGGGTCTTAGTGAGTCTGTGGTCTGACAGGAATTTGAAGTTTCACTGGACAATCACCATGAAAGATCATCAATCATGATCAAAGTGCAGGATGACAGATAAGGATCAAAGACAAGTTATCAGGATCAAAGGTGAGAAATCAGGAGCAAAGCTCACTGATGTCGAAGGTCAGAAATAAAGAGCAAACCTCAGTGAACAGGGTTAAAGGTCAGAAATCAGGAACAAAGCTCAGTGATCAGGGTCAAAGTTCAGAGTTAAAAGGCCAGTGATCAGGAGCAAAGAAAGTTTTATGAATATTTTTCCATGCTGTAGGTTTTTGAGTAATGATGGTGACAAACCAATGAACATGAGACATACACAGGTGCCCTGATGGAGGTAACATGAGACACAGTACGATGTCCACCTCCACTTGTTTGCACCAGAGGTGAGCAATCCTGGCTTCAATGAGTAAAAGTCCTCCTACATACTCGTTCCATCCACCCACTAAATTAATTAGCTCAACTCTTCAGGCAGGTACATGAGTTAATCAGTGAAATCACATGTTTTCGGTGCACATGTACAAACAATTCACGGTAGGACTTTTACTCGTTGGAGCAGGTATTACCAGCCTCTGGAGTGTGCGCTGCATTGAAACAGTTGCAGAGCTTGATCTGATCTTTGGATGTAATCTGAGGAGATCACTGACAGTGCGTTTAAAAAAAAGAAACGGAACAAGAAGGCTAGATTAGGTTAGGTTCTGCCTAAACAGGCAGTTTGCCCTGAAGCCCTGCTGGATTGAAGGAGATCTAAGGGTCACCCATTTTTTCTCTTCAGCTACTAGCAGTGACGGGGATCTCTCCTCCGCCTCCTATTAAATGCATAAATACAGTGTTAAAAAGTAGTAAATTGTCTCAGGGACAGTTTTCACAAGCTTGATTTCAGGGTATTTATTAATAATTATTTTCTGAGGCTGTTGATGTAAAGGTGCATTTGTACAAGGGGAGGAATGGGGAATGATGGGGGGGGGCAGTTAAAACACTCACAGAGCAAATCCGAATTTCAGTCATTCTCAGCTGTATGTTTTCTGTCCCAAGAGCCAGAGAGAGAGAAGTGAAGAAAATAGCCCTGTCATCATGACAAGATGTAATATGTAGCACTACTAATCCCTTTTTTTATATCTAATCCATTTTTAATCTAATTTATTCATCTGTCGATCCATTTTTTTCCCCCACACTTATTCTACTGACTACAGCTTGGCTCAAGTAGATTTTGGTCTCAGATGGCCATGGATAGTGATCTTAATGCAATTTAAAAAGAATAATAATAATAAAAAAAGAGAATTAAAAAAGTGCAACAGTGACAACCCGTACTATTGCACACTTTAAGATGTTTGCAGGAAGAATGCGACAAATTAACACCTGAAACATTTCATTGCTTGGTATCCTAAACGCCAAAACATCTTTTAAGTGTTCTTGAAGAAATGGCAACATTACAAAATGGTAAATGCTTTGACATCCCAACTTTCCTGAAACCTTGCAGTATAGCAGCATTAGCAGTGGTGGGCACAGTTCTGCTAATTCGCTAACCACAAGGATTATGGGGAAGGGTCTGAGCATGTGGGCGCCAGTAGATGGCAGTGTTCTATGCATTTTGACCCCGGTTATATCAGATGGTTGTCACAACTTGATTCTGGCTTTAGCAAATGGCTTTTTTAAAACATATGAATAAAATGGCATATTTTACAAAAGCACATTTATATGTAAATACCATCATACACGTCACATCACATTAACGTGTTGGTTTTTACATAGAATGAATGAGCCAACCATTCAGTGTTAGTGGAGGCTCATTTACCCATAATCCCTTTGGCTTCTGTCTGTGTTTGTTACAAAACTTCAGAATTAGTGTATTATTTAAAATTAAAAGATATGTGTTATATTTTAATTTTGTACAAATGACAGAACTGACATTAATGGAGTTATTCCATCGGATTCATTTAATTTTAAATCAAAACCATAATTCAAAACTGCTTTATTTTCCAAGACCTCTGCCTCACAGCATTGCTATAACCTGTTAAGGGATAACTGTTTGTTTTGTGTGTGTAGAGTTGAGTTTTGTTCCTCTCAACTGCTTCACTGCTGTGAAATATGTAGTGAACAGGAGCTTCCAGCAGCGGGCAGGGTGCACAAAAACAGAAATGCTGACTCGCTGTTTGGGTCTGCGGTCGCTTTTGATGCTACCAGAAGTGATTGTGGTGTTAAAACTCAAAATCAGCTTGTTAGTAGTTTTTGTAAGTTATTGGTTAGCTGTAGCTTCCGATAAATTTTTGGGTGGTTTATCGGTTTAGCTTTAGAAAAGATAACTTAGCTGATAAGTTAGCTGATTAGCTGTTATCGAACTAACTTTTTGGATAGCTGTGCCCACCACTGCTGGTTAGTACTGTATACCTGCTTTGTGAGGGAACGTCACCTACAAGGCCGCGATCATGCTCTTCCTGAGCATGATCCCATGCCTGGTTGCCTCAGCGCTGTGGATCCCAACAAATGACAAAGGCAAATGGATTACACAGGTATCACCTGGTTATGACACATGGATGGCGACCAGGGGTGGTGTCCCGTCGAGATGAGGTGAACATCGAGATGAGGTGCGTCGCGCTACTGCGCATGCGTGCGCATGCACACATCACTCTACCCTGGACTTGAAGATGTCACCTGTCGAGATGAGGTGCCTCGCGCAACTGCACTTGTGGAAATTATGTAACTTGCTCGACGTGCAAGTGCGCATGCACATTTTTTTTTGTTTTTTCCATCAAAGTTTTTTTTTTATTATTAATTGTATTCAGTGTATTTATAGCCTAGTAAGTAAAACATTTTCTGTATTTTATGTTAGGAGCATAAATGTATGTATATGTATATTTTGCCTGTCGAAATAAGCTAACTCCAGGTTAAAAATACTTATCGTTTTATAGTGAGTAGATTTTATACATTACTACGTTCGAATGAACAATTTATACATTTACTTGCCCATCAAAATAAGCGAACCTCCATCCATCCATCCATTTTCTTCCACTTTATCCAGAGTCGGGTCGCGGGGTCAGCAGCTCAAGCAAAGCCGCCCAGACCTCCCGAACCACACACACCTCCCCCAGCTCCTCCGGGGGAACTCCAAGGCGTTCCCAAGCCAGCCGAGAGATGTAGTCCCTCCAGCGTGTCCTGGGTCTTCCTCGGGGCCTCCTCCCAATGGGACGTGCCCGGAACACCTCTCCAGCAAGGCGTCCAGGGGGCATCCGGAAAAGATGCCCGAGCCACCTCATCTGACTCCTTTTGACGTGGAGGAGCAGCGGCTCGACTCCGAGCTCATCCCGAGTGACCGAGCTCCTCACCCTATCTCTAAGGGAGCGCCCAGCCACCCTGCGGAGGAAACTCATCTCAGCCGCTTGTACTCGCGATCTTGTTCTTTCGGTCATGAGCCAAATCTCATGACCATAGGTGAGGATCGGAACGTAGATCGATCGGTAAATCAAGAGCTTTGCCCCCTACTCAGTTCAACGGTCTGATACAGCGACCGCATCACTGCAGATGCTGCACCGATCCATCTATCGATCTCACGCTCCATCCGTCCCTCACTCGTGAACAAGACCCCGAGATACTTAAACTCCTCCACTTTGTCAAGTAATTTTTTCAGTGCACACAAATGCAGTTACGCAAGGAACCTCATCTCGACGACGCACATCATCTCGACAGAACAGTGGCTGGTAACCACAGGGCGCTAGGACACCAAACCCTCTAAATATTGAGAAAAGACAATATACTACAACATAATTAATACAAAAGAAGTAAGCAAGTTTGCTCAGACTCAGCCTATGCACGTGCCTGTCAGTGTCAGTATGTATTTAAATGTGTTGCAACACTTCATTTCAGTATTTAATTAAATTTAATTTCAGTAAGCGAGAGTAAAGCCCAGTTCCTGGTTGAGTTGCTGGTCATATGAAAGTTTATGGAAGATCGGAAACTTTCCACAATCGTGACCTGAGGCTGAGTTTTCATTTGAGAATCAAACTTTCCCCAGGAATGCATTTGGTATCATTTTTCATGTTTTTTTATTTTACTTTATTTTGTTGGACAATGGATAAATCATTCACCTGCCATCACTCTGGCGGCAGTGTCCTAAATAATGATTGGAATGCTGATGACCACCACAGAGTTTGTGTTCCAAGTTTAACTTGGAGCTGCTTTTGTCTTATTTTGTCTGTGTATTTTTTTTTTCAATCATCATATGGCATCTTTCGAAGGAAAGATCAGCGTAAAGCACTATTTGCAATCTGAAAGCATGCTTTGATGTTTCGATTCAAAATGTTTCACTGCCGGAAATCAAAACAAGAAGCTGACTGTGGACTAAGTTATGATTTAGTTTATAGTGCCAAATCACAAGGCGCTTCACACAAGTAAGGTCTAACCTTATACCAACCCCTGATAACATATTAGATATCAGTGTAGGATATGATATAATTCAAAGCATACATTGCAGTCGAAGCACTCTGGAGTATTTGAAGCTTTGATTCAAAACTAGTCTCGCAGGTTGAATTTAGTGCTGCTGAACAACTTCATCAAACCTTAACAGCTTCATCAAACAGTGTGTTTAAAAGCATTTTAATGGTTTAAATACATTAGGCATTTTCTTATACGGGCTAACAGATTAATAATAACACAGTCCGAAGGGCCGCACCAGCACTTTATAGAGGGTCCACACTTTGATCGTTACTTTGTGAGGGAACATTATGCAGGTTTTTCCTTGACTGACTGATATTGTCATCAGGTGACAGGTGATACTGTGTGTTTGTGTGTGTGCATGTGTGAGTGAGTGAGTTACTTACGTTACTGTATTGGCAACATATACACAGTTGCCAGTTTATTAGGCACACCAAGTTAAAAGTAATGTCACCTTGTACCAAATCCCTTTCCTGAAAAAGTGAAGGTGCCTCCGCTTAAAAATCAAGACCCACAGTCACACTGATGGTGACTGTTGTGAGGCGTGGGGTCGAACTGCTTGTCTCCATGGGTTGCTGCCAACCAGGACGGTTCTGTAGCACAGGCTGTGGGGCAGGTGTCCATGTTAATCTTTACTGAGGCCAAATGTTAGAAACAAATCTGCACCTCTGCTCACAAACACAACACTTTTATTTTTTTTTTTTATTCCAATTTTTGTGCTCAAAGAAGCTTCCAAAAGACAGATTAATGAGGCACCAGGTGAGAATGATGCTCCAATGAGGGCAAACTGTTGCTGTTTAACTGAGGGCCAGATGGGAACCTAGAGAGAGCGCGGGAGGGGGGTTGCTGTCTCTCTCTCTCTCTCTCTCTCTCTCTCTCTCTCTCTCTCTCTCTCTCTCTCTCTCTCTCTCTCTCTCTCTCTCTCTCTCTCTCTCTCTCTCTGTCTCTCTCTGTCACACTCTAGGCAGTATTGCGCTTTGACGCACCACGCAGAGTTGGATCTGCGCGCGCTGGTGCTTTATCTCCTCCCCACCTCCCTCACATCGCTCACACCCTTTTTCATTGACCGGCAATTGATCGATGATCGGATCCACTCTCCCTCCACGCGGACCTCTCTTTTGATTTTTTTGGGAAACACCGCGCGCTGTCGTTGCTTTCCCACCGGACGCGTGCTGAGAATAACAACAGCAGCAGCAGCAATAATCCTGAACAGACTCACCTGGAGCGTGTGCGCATGCAAAGTGTATATTAAAGCGCGTGTTTCTGGATCACATCCGCGCGCACACGGACAAGGCGCAGGGGGGATTTGGACACCGCGTGTCGCGGACATGTGGAAGTTTGCGCCGCTTTAGCGCAGCCACAGCCGCTCCACCGCTTTGGCTCCGCTCGCTCTGCGCAAAGGGACCAAACTGAGAAGACCACACTAAAAAAAGCCCTAAATGTAAATTCAGGACTTGAAATAAAACAAATCAACACGTCTGAAAAGGAAGGACATCGACAAAGAGGACTGCATCCAATTGCGTGCAGACTTTGGTGAGCGCTTTCGGGGGTCTTTATTTTTTAACACCTATTTAAACGGGTCCCACGTTGGCCCCCACTTGCCGCAGTGATGGTGGGAACTCAGAGTCCCATTGGCCCCTGTCGCTCCTCGGTGTCTGCGCTGTGGCTGCTGGTGCTGGTCGTGATGTCCAGCGGTTTGGACGCACAGCCGTGTCCGGCGCAGTGTTCGTGCACCGGGACCACAGTGGACTGTCACGGGCAAGGACTGCGCAGCGTGCCCAGGAACATACCCCGGAACACGGAGAGACTGTAAGTACCCAAAGGAAAGGCTTCAGCGCAGAATGTGTATTTTCCAAAAATGTGGACGCATCAGTAATAAAATATGCCTCAGTATTTTTAGTATTGATCTGATTTAAATGATTTAATAATCAATTTATTATATCAGTATCAATATTCAGCATGAATCTATAATTTTTTTTTTTCAGTGTCCAAATCCAAATGTGCGCTTCCGCCGCTCTAAAGCGTGCTGTTTAGAGAACATTGCGCTTTAATGTGCACCTATCAGCGCTGAAGTTTGGTGGTCGTGTTGGTGGTTTAGCGCAGCCTCCGCAGACCACATCGGTTTGTGTGGAGACCAGAAAGTTAATCAAAAACGGATTTGGACAAGTGGGCTTTGAATGAAATAGGTCGTATTTTGTGAGCTAAAAGATCCCTTGATTAAATTCAAATGTGCGCACATGCAACCGCACAGTCATCATGTTTGACGCAAAAAAAAAAAAAGTTTCACTGCTTCTTCTTATTTTTGTTTTTTTGTTTTGTTTTTTTAAATCCACATTTCTTTGCAGGGATCTGAACGCAAACAACCTCACTAAAATCACCAAGGCGGATTTTGCTGGACTGAGACAACTGCGGGTGCTGTAAGTGCTTCTTGTATTTTCTGTTGGTGTACTTTTACGCACGGCTCAAACAGATGACTTTCCCCCCTACGAGGGCCACGACACACGTTTTCCGTGGACGGTCCTGCGAAACTGGCGCTGCATTGCGTCTGCCGTACTGAGCCTGTGCGGCTGCAGCAGCGGCACCTGTTAATGCCGTCGTGTTAATCTGCCAGTGGAAGTGTCAGGAAGGGGCCTATTTTAACCAGCGGGGCCCCGGGGTCCATGTGCTGGAGTGATTAATGCGTCGGCGAGGAAGTGATGGAAGGAAAAGAGGGAAAGAGATCGCTGTCATTAGGGAGCACCGCAGGAATGCGCCTCAGACAGGAGACGTGGTCGTGTAGGAACAGGTTCCTACCTGGGTCCAATCCAGGTTAAGAGTTCTGGGACAGGGACAGCCTGCTGTGTGTGAATGGAGGAGACTAGTCTACACATTGTTGGAATTCCTCCAGAGATTATTTCCTTAATTGGGTGTGTGTATGTTTGTGTGTGCATTGTGTTGTTTTGGAGGAGTGTTACATTCATATTGGGTGAAAAAAGTCACTTATTTGGTTAAAATACAGGTGAATGATCTCAAAATTTATGAAGTGATGGCCAAAGTGAAGCTTTGAGCAAATCTGGAGTGGAAAATTAAATTGATAATTAAATATGCACAAAGTAACAATCTGTGTCACATTTTAAGGAGATATGTCAAAGAGGAGGGAAGTTAAACCCCAGAAACAAGTACATCGAACAGCTAAGAATCCCATACCTTTAGGGTTCTGGTCACATCTCAATGAAGCTCAACCTAATCTCACGCCATTTCATGAGATCGGGCTGTGAAGATTCAGGATAAACTGGGTAACAAATTTCAAGAATATGTGTCATTCAGGAGAGAAGTTAAACCCCAGAAATCTGTTTACTCAGTGAGTAAAGGGTTTGAATACCAGTAACCTTTAGGGTTCTGGTCAGAGCTCAATGAACTGGGCAAAGAACTGTGTGGCAAATTTCAAGGATATATGTCATAAACAAATGAAGTGAAACTCCAGAAACCTGTACATCAAGTAGGCAAAAGGGTTGAATCCCTATAATGCTTAGGGTTCGTAGGGGCTCAGTGAAAATTAAGGATACACTGGGCAATGAACTGTTTGGCAAATTTCAAGGATGTGTTTCTTAAAAGAGTGAAGTGAAACCTCAAAAATCTGTACACCCAGTAGGTAAACAGTTTGAATCCCTATGACCCTCAGGGTTCTGGCCAAACATGAATGCAAATGAGGATGTACAATATGGAGGTAAAAATGTCTGCCAGATTTCAGGGAGATACATCCTTCAAGAGCAAAGTGAAAAATTGTGGTTTGCACCTGAATAACTTTTGAGATTTGGGTCATATCTCACTGAAAATTAACTATGTACTGAGTCTGCCAAATTTTAAGATGTGCCAAAGTGGAACAAAGTTGAAGCCCATAAACTTGAGTGTCCAATAGGGAATATGTTTGAACCCCCATAGGTTTTAGAGTTACGGTGTTCCTGCAAATACACAATGGACCCAAAGGGACAGCTGTGGCAAATGCAAGTCAGATTTTCAAAGGAATTAGTTCCTGAAAACTCAATGTAACAAAAAAAAAAAAAAAAAAAAGAAAGATAAAAGAACATGATGAAATTGTTTAAAAAAAAAAAATCAAAATTCATGTCACTTGTTTTTTGGTTTAGCTTTTGTTTCTTCTGCAAGCTACTTTTTGAAGATCTTGCAATGATCATCTAGATTCTTGTCCTTAAATCACCCAATAATGTGGCAATATAACACTTCAACCCAGTCTCATGGCAAGTCGTGATTCAGAAGCACGAAATTTATATTAATCTGTTGGTTCGTGATATTGTGACAAAAAGCGCCTCATTTTTGTCACGGCAGCACAAATTCATTCTAATTCATTCCGTGATGGCTGCACGAAATTAAAAGTGAAGTGTGTGTGTGTGTGTGTGTGGGGGGGAGTAAAATTAGGTTATGGTTAAGGTTAGGGTCAGGGGTAGGAATAGGGTTAGGAATAGTGAGTTTAAAAAACCCCGTCGCAAAAATTTGACTCATTTTGTCATGGGAGCACAAAAAAAAAAAAAAAAAAACGAGACTGGTCTGAACATTTAGCTTCATTTTATTTTAGCTGTTGTCCATTTTTACATACAAACTCTTAATAGACAGTCAACAAGTAATATTTTCATCTGGATCAGTTACTGAAACAAATAGTGCTGCAAATATCCTATAATTTTATTCATTAAAGTGCAAAATGTTGCATCCTCTCTGATGGGCCTGTCTACTTGTACGGATGCACTTAAATCTGTAAATCAGGCTGAATCAAAGTCTGAGCAAACTGTCACATTTTATGATGCATCAGTGCAGTGAGAATGTGCGTACCGCATACTTCAGACCACAGACACATGTTGGCAGAGCAAGTCGAGTCTGATATGATGAAGTGGAAACAAATAATGAGGCAAGACAGAAGTTAACATGTTAAAAAAAAAAAAAGCTGGCAATGTCACAGTTTCTACTTTTTTCTGTTCATATGCACCATTTACCATTCACAAACTGCATTTTAAATAATTGTGTGTTAAATGTCAACTTATTGTTTATTGATTTATTTATTTTGTTAGATAAAGGTGCTATAGTTCCAGCTCTGCATTACGGGCAAGTAGATGGTCATCGCAGATCTTACTTTTTCCCCATTCATTGAATTTTCTTAAGTTCCCGATTCCAGGCTTGAGACCACCAAATGAAACATCTTTCTTTTTCTCCAGCTATCCCAGTGACTGTTTTCACATTTGGTGGAAATGCACTTTTTCATGCTGTTGTGATGTTCTCTGTGAGCTATGTGGGGAAACAGTCCAGTTTTAGAGCACCAGACAAAGAGAGGATGTATTTGAAAGTGATTATTTGAGAGTGTGTCTACATCCATTTTTGGCTAAAGATGGGAGTGGTCAGCAGGCTTTTTCATGTACATATCTTTCATGATATTTGAGTCTTGTAAAGAAGAGCCGTGCAGATACAAAGCTTCAAAACGCAGTTTTATGAATGAGCCACTGCAAGCAAACGTAACATACGAGGGCTGTCCATAAAGTATAGGTCCTTTTTATTTTTTTCAAAAACTATATGGATTTCATTCATATGTTTTTACGTCAGACATGCTTGAACCCTCGTGCGCATGCGTGAGTTTTTCCACGCCTGTCGGTGACGTCATTCGCCTGTGAGCACTCCTTGTGGGAGGAGTCGTCCAGCCCCTCGTCGGAATTCCTTTGTCTGAGAAGTTGCTGAGAGACTGGTGCTTTGTTTGATCAAAATTTTTTCTAAACCTGTGAGACACATCGAAGTGGACACGGTTCGAAAAATTAAGCTGGTTTTCGGTGAAAATTTTAACGGCTGATGAGAGATTTTGAGGTGATACTGTCGCTTTAAGGACTTCCCACGGAGCGAGACGTCGTGCAGCGCTCTCAGGCGCCGTCGTCAGCCTGTTTCAAGCTGAAAACCTCCACATTTCAGGCTCTATTGATCCAGGACGTCGTGAGAGAACAGAGAAGTTTCAGAAGAAGTCGGTTTCAGCATTTTATCCGGATATTCCACTGTTAAAGGAGATTTTTTTAATGAAAGACGTGCGGATGGGTCCCCGTCGGGACGCAGCCGGTGCGGTGCGGCGGCACAGGAAAAACACCTCCGTGTTGATAACCATTTGTAAAATCCAGGCGGCTTTTGATGGCTTTCAGTGGAGTGAGTATATGAGAAATTGTTTAACAGCTAGACATGTTCCAACTTGTCCTTAAGGCTTCCAACAGAGGTGTTTTTCCTGTGGCGGAGCATCGCAGCGGCTGCGAGCCGACGCTGCAATCCGCCCGCACGTCTTTCATTAAAGAAATCTCCTTTAACAGTGGAATATCCGGATAAAATGCTGAAATCGACTTCTTCTGAAACTTCTCTGTTCTCTCACGACATCCTGGATCAATAGAGCCTGAAATGTGGAGGTTTTCAGCTTGAAACAGGCTGACGACGGCGCCTGGGAGTGCTGCACGACGTCTCGCTCCGTGGGAAGTCTTTAAAGCGACAGTATCACCTCAAAATCTCTCATCAGCCGTTAAAATTTTCACCGAAAACCAGCTTAATTTTTCGAACTGTGTCCACTTCGATGTGTCTCACAGGTTTAGAAAAAATTTTGATCAAACAAAGCGCCAGTCTCTCAGCAACTTCTCAGACAAAGGAATTCCGACGAGGGGCTGGACGACTCCTCCCACAAGGAGTGCTCACAGGCGAATGACGTCACCGACAGGCGTGGAAAAACTCACGCATGCACACGAGGGTTCAAGCATGTCTGACGTAAAAACATATGAATGAAGTCCATATAGTTTTTGAAAAAAATAAAAAGGACCTATACTTTACGGACAGACCTCGTATACCTGTTGCTGAAAATCAAAAGGAGGTGCTGCTCCATCTGTCTTCTTTCCAAAGAGAGGCAGAGCAGAAGCAATGCTAAGATGGAACAGAATCAAGCCCCAACCGCTGGTGCTGAAATCTGAAGCCAGCATGGAAGTGACGAAACTTACCGTTCATTGAATGGCCACTTGAGGCTGGATGCAAAAGCAAGTCAATCTCTATAGAACCCCATGTTAAATAGCCAGACTTTACAACAGAAATAAACATTTACAGCCTGGTATGGCTTAGGTCTCTATAGCTAGTTTCCTCATTCATGACAACTGCATGAGGGTGAATTTTTGTATAACTTATCCCTTTAAGCTATTTTAAACCATAGAGTTATGAAGAATAGGGGCATGGTCACTCTGAGTAACAGCTAGTTTGCCATGTTACGGGGCTTTGCTAACCTGGTGTCGCAGACCGAACGGTCCCCTCTAAAAATTGGTCCGCCCTGCCTTCAGTGCGCATGAGTCATTAGCCGCGGTTCACGGATTATCACCTCGTTTCTACATAAAACTGCACTCCAGTCATCATCTATCTCAGCAACAGATATCTGAAGCTTTTGTACAACAATCTTTCCCATATAAATTCAGCATTATTTCATCAGAAAAGATGGAAGAAGCATTCAGAGCACCGCAGCTGCACGAGCTGCTAGCTGATGCATTCACTACGTGTCAGTCATTTTAAAGTGTCACTGAGTATCGCCTCGTTTCTGCTTAAAACTGAGTTTAGAATGATTTATGAGGTTTAACTTTGTCATCTGATGGTTAATAATCCCATTAATCCATTTAATCACTTTGGGTGAAGAGATTCTGTCTCAGATGAGCTGCTGAGCTCTGAAATGACGCATGCGCAGTGGAGGAAGGGTGGACCAATTTTTAGGGGGGACCGTTCGGTCTGTGACACCGGGGGCATTAGCTGTAGATTCAACCATGTTTGCCCTTTCTGATTCTTTTTTGTTAACAAATATCTGACATAATGTGGTTTGCTGTGCGATTAATTGTATTAAAGGACTAATATAATATATTGAGACTTTGCTATTATTCTGATTGTATGTTAGTACTGATTAGCAGGTATTGATAGCTTGATGACATTAGTGATGCTGATAGTACCACGGTGACTGAGGCACTATGCCAAGCTCAGTTTTTAATCCTCACATCCAAGCCACCTGTTGTAATAACCACCACCCAGACTACAAAAATACGCACTCATCATCATCATCATCAATTTTATTTATATAGCGCCAAATCACAACAAACGGTTGCCCCAAGGCGCTTTATATTGTAAGGCAAGGCCATACAATAATTACGTAAAAACCCCAACGGTCAAAACGACCCCCTGTGAGCAAGCACTTGGCGACAGTGGGAAGGAAAAACTCCCTTTTAAGAGGAAGAAACCTCCAGCAGAACCAGGCTCAGGGAGGGGCAGTCTTCTGCTGGGACTGGTTGGGGCTGAGGGAGAGAACCAAGAAAAAGACATGCTGTGGAGGGGAGCAGAGATCAATCACTAATGATTAAATGCAGAGTGGTGCATACAGAGCAAAAAGAGAAAGAAACAGTGCATCATGGGAACCCCCCAGCAGTCTAAGTCTATAGCAGCATAACTAAGGGATGGTTCAGGGTCACCTGATCCAGCCCTAACTATAAGGTTTAGCAAAAAGGAAAGTTTTAAGCCTAATCTTAAAAGTAGAAAGGGTGTCTGTCTCCCTGATCCGAATTGGGAGCTGGTTCCAGAGGAGAGGAGCCTGAAAGCTGAAGGCTCTGCCTCCCATTCTACCCTTACAAACCCTAGGAACTACAAGTAAGCCTGCAGTCTGAGAGCGAAGCGCTTTATTGGGGTGATATGGTACTATGAGGTCCCTAAGATAAGATGGGACCTGATTATTCAAAACCTTATAAGTAAGAAGAAGAATTTTAAATTTTATTCTAGAATTGACAGGAAGCTGATGAAGAGAGGCCAATATGGGTGAGATATGCTCTCTCCTTCTAGTCCCCGTTAGTACTCTAGCTGCAGCATTTTGAATTAACTGAAGGCTTTTCAGGGAACTTTTAGGACAACCTGATAATAATGAATTACAATAGTCCAGCCTAGAGGAAATAAATGCATGAATTAGTTTTTCAGCATCACTCTGAGACAAGACCTTTCTAATTTTAGAGATATTGCGTAAATGCAAAAAAACAGTCCTACATATTTGTTTAATATGCGCTTTGAATGACATATCCTGATCAAAAATGACTCCAAGATTTCTCACAGTATTACTAGAGGTCAGGGTAATGCCATCCAGAGTAAGGATCTGGTTAGACACCATGTTTCTAAGATTTGTGGGGCCAAGTACAGTAACTTCTGTTTTATCTGAGTTTAAAAGCAGGAAATTAGAGGTCATCCATGTCTTTATGTCTGTAAGACAATCCTGCAGTTTAGCTAATTGGTGTGTGTCCTCTGGCTTCATGGATAGATAAAGATGGGTATCATCTGTGTAACAATGAAAACTTAAGCAATGCCGTCTAATAATACTGCCTAAGGGAAGCATGTATAAAGTGAATAAAATTGGTCCTAGCACAGAACCTTGTGGAACTCCATAATTAACCTTAGTCTGTGAAGAAGATTCCCCATTTACATGAACAAATTGTAATCTAATCAAACACCCGAACCAAGATTGCCTCTTAGAGTTTACTTCACTTGTTTGGTATCAGCGAGATTTGGGGTGGGGGGGAGTCACCACCCCCCTCCACCCCATCTTTACCCTTTTGCGGGAAGTGAGGCAGAATTGGGCACTGCCAAGGTGGTGACATTTTAGAGCCTCTCTGTTTGACCCTCCAACCTGTCCTTCAGAAGACATATAGGCGATGTCACGGAGGTCTGTGAACAGAACCATCTTTCTGAGACCATGTGCGCGTGTCATACAATCTGCAAACAAGCTCAGTGGGCATGTCTCAATGAAGAAGAAGGAGTTCAGATACGGACTGCAGGGAAGTACAAACTGATTCAGGACTAAATTGGGCTAATAGCAGCTACTTTCTAGATGCTGAAAGGGAGCAATGTAGGATTTTGACAATGTTTTACACAGATATCCAACCATATTTAACAATAAAAAGTAGGCAAAAACTAACTTTATACCTTACAATCTCATTAAAGACCTCTTTACAAACACACATCACAGAATTAGTGCACACGTTTTCTGTGAGTCGCTGCGTGGCGCGGTGACCGTGGTGCTCCTGCTGGGGTCATGCTAATGTAAGTGAATGAGTAGTCACATCTCTGTGCGTGGAGAAAGAGAGAGTAAATTGAATGATAGATGAGTTGCTGTCCTGCTGCTTGGACAGCTCTAAAGTCAATTCTGGGCCGCTATCGACCCACTGCTGATTGTCTTCTCTTTCTCTCGCTCTCCTTTTCTCTCGCTTTCGTTTGCCACATTCCATCACTTTCCATCTCCACCACTTGGTTTTTCTCCTTTTTTCCACACCTGCTGCACCTATCTGTTTCATCTGTGCCTCCCTCCTCTCTCGCTTCACGTCAGTCTCTTCACCTCTCCTTTGCTTTATCTCACTTTCTTTCACCTTCTCTTTCTCTTCCCTGTGACTCTCTTCTTATCTGTGACTACATCTAGCCGTCCTTCTCCTCTTCTTTGGCCTCTCACGTTTCATCACACGCATCAATGTCAGAGCGTGATCACTCTTGCTTTTACCTTCTTTCCTCTCTGCCCATCTCTCTCCTTGTGAAGGTTCATTACCGTCGTCCAATTATCATCTCTCCTGGTGTTTCCTTTTCAGGCAGCTAATGGAGAACAAAGTCACCACCATTGAGCGAGGAGCCTTCCAGGAGCTGAAGGAGCTAGAGAGACTGTGAGTAACGCACAAAGCAGCCACCATTTTATCCCTTAAAGGCATCACATTATAGACTTTTAAAGCAAGCTAGCACAGCTCAGTTGCAGTCGTAAAACATATATTAAAGTTCATACCCCAAGAATGCCCATAGACACTGAGGTGATGCATTTTAAAAAAAGAGTCTACCTTACAAATGATTTTTTTGTGTGCCTGTCCCTTTAAATGGAAACGAGTTGTTGCATGAAGTGTCTCCACCCTGAAAAGAGGAGGATCAGAATGTGTGGGCGTGTCACACAGACTGCAAAGCATCTTAGTGGGTGTGTCTCACAAAGCAAGCAAGATTTCAACATGGATTCTCAGGACGCATGTGCAGGAATTTTAAAACAAGCTGTTTTGGGCTTATTTTTAGCTTCAAGTGTCACACAGACACGACATTTTAGAACTTTGAAGATATTTAATAAGAAACACCAAACATATTTAACTGTAAAGTGCAGATAAAACCCATCTTTTTCAATATGATGGATATTTCTGTGAAGAAATATTTATGGTAGAGATAATTGTCATTGATACTTGCAGTAGATAATAGATGTCATAGATGATAGATATTTTTTGTGGATAGATGTTTGTTGTAAATGATATTTGCTGTCCATAGATCGCTGTCATAGACAAGTATTTACCACAGAGAAATATTTGTCATAATATCTACTGGTCATAGAGAGTTATAGCTGTCATAGCTGATATTTGATGTACAAAGTTATTGTACATATTAGTCATATATACTGTATGTATGTCATATATTTGTCATGGTTATATATTTTTTCATAGCTGATACAGATTTGTCATAGAGCAAAACACTTCACCAGAAGTCGGAGAGATGGTCCAGATGTTAGCAAGCCGATCTTGTAACCAGACATGAAAATCACTAAGGGTAGTATCTCACTACGCTGCTACAGCTTGTGAACGACATTGGCAAGAGATTTCGTGAAACTTCTTGTGATGTTCACAGGGGTTCGCCATTCCCTCGCATGAGTCACAGGGTGTTGCTCATGTGTCGCTTGATTTTTGAACTGTTCTAAAAATTTGTTCGAAAAATGAGTTCCTTACCAAATCGTCATGTGGGTGTCACGAACCCTTCTGAATGTTGTCTCCGTGACTCAGAATGCGTGAGAAATGTGAAACAACTGTGTGAAGGGTTAACGCCGGTTGAAATTACATTGTGAGTGGTTGGAGATAAAAATCAGGATCTGACATTCCTCATAGTAGACACACATGACCTCCCCTGGGAGCACGTCAAAATTACAGAGAGGAACAGTGCTTCTGGAAGCAGTCAAGCGAGTCCAGTAGCCCCGTCTCTGCTGCTGGCCCGATTGTGCATACAGGGCCGGCAAGCTGCAGGACTTCTGTCCATGCTATCTGGACTTATCCTTTTTATGTTTTTATTATTGAGGAGCACAAGGGGAATAAGTTTAATACTTTATTGTTTTATCCTCGACAAGCCGCGGACAGAGAGATGGCTGTTCCAGCATGTCAAAGAACACTTCGGGTGAATCATAGTGCCCTTGCAAGTGGAGGAGTGCTTCCACAGAATTCCTCAGCCTGTGCCTGTGGAAGAGTATACGTCCAGAGAATTTCTCAGCCCATGTGTGAGGAGGAGTGCTTCCAGAGTAGCCTGCACAGCAGAGGATTGTATATTGGTCATTGCCAAGCAGTGAGAAGGACATCTGCATTTCCTCATCTTTAAACCCTGGATGGGAGTGGATCTATCGTGGACAACACTGACGAGATGGGGTGAGGGGGTGGGGGGTCACTCTGCGACAACATTTCTGCCATCGGTGAGTACATTGCCACCACGCAAACCATTTATTATTAATATTATTAATTAATTATTGTTTTATTATTTATTGTGCGTTTTCATTCATGCATACAGCTGGGGGAATTTCCACAGCCTCTTTTCACATAATAACAACATCATAGCAGTCCACAGTCATCTTATGCACTTTGTTTGCAGACGTGTCATCATTTCAGTGAGATTCCCACTGAAAAATTTGAAAAATTGTCATTAATTCACATGTTTTTTCACTAATTTCTGTGTCCAAATACTCCCCAAAGTTGGTGGCCCAGTGAGATACTACCCTAAGGTCTTTAATTCCCCAATTGCTCTTGTGGTGTGCACTTGAGTGCCTTTCATGGCAGCACCCTGATATCTATATACTAGGTCTGTCCGTAAAGTATAGGTCCTTTTTATTTTTTTCAAAAACTATATGGATTTCATTCATATGTTTTTACGTCAGACATGCTTGAACCCTCGTGCGCATGCGTGAGTTTTTCCACGCCTGTCGGTGACGTCATTCGCCTGTGAGCACTCCTTGTGGGAGGAGTCGTCCAGCCCCTCGTCGGAATTCCTTTGTCTGAGAAGTTGCTGAGAGACTGGCGCTTTGTTTGATCAAAATTTTTTCTAAACCTGTGAGACACATCGAAGTGGACATGGTTCGAAAAATTAAGCTGGTCTTCAGTGAAAATTTTAACAGCTGATGAGAGATTTTGAGGTGATTCTGTCGCTTTAAGGACTTTTCATGGTGCGAGACGTCGCGCAGCGCTCTCAGGCAGCATCATCAGCCTGTTTCAAGCTTAAAACCTCCACATTTCAGGCTCTGTTGATCCAGGACGTCGTGAGAGAACAGAGAAGTTTCAGAAGAAGTCGGTTTCAGCATTTTATCCGGATATTCCACTGTTAAAGGAGATTTTTTTAATGAAAGACGTGCGGGCGGATTGCAGCGTCGGCTCGCAGCCGCCGCGACGCTCCGCCACAGGAAAAACACCTCTGTTGGAAGCCTTGAGGACAAGTTGGAACATCTCCAGCTAATAAACAATTTCTCATATACTCACTCCACTGAAAGCCATCAAAAGCCAACTGGATTTTAACAAATGGTTATCAACACGGAGGTGTTTTTCCTGTGCCACCGCGCCGCGTCGGCTGCGTCCCGAAGCGCGGACCCCTCTGTACGTCTTTCATTAAAAAAATCTCCTTTAACAGTTCGGAAAATTAATATGGCTTTCAGGGATGATTTTATGGAGATTATGGAGTGTTACTGCCGCTTTAAGGATGGCCCACAACTGCTGAGAGCGCGGCACGCTCCCAGCGTTGATCGACATGCTCAGACCCCGCTGAAACAACCAGATCATTTCCAACGTGAAGGCTTTGTTGATCCGGGATCTCATCTGACTTTCACAAAAAGGCAGGAGTCGTGGACATCAGCACTTTTTCGGCAAATTCCACTGTTACAGGAGTTTTTTTCATGGAAAGAAAAGCGGAGGGATGCGCCACGGAGCCGTTCATTATGCGGGACAAAACCACCTCGGTGTTGGTCTCACAGGACGGCTTTCAGGTGGATTTCAGATGGATTCCAGTTGCTTTTCAGTCGTGTGATTATCCGATTGTGATTGTGCATGAGCTGGACATGCCCCAACATGTCCTGGAAGGCTTCATCTTGGTATTGCTTTGCGCCATGCGGCTCCACCGCGACGCACGGTGGAGCCGCTCCTCTTTCCATGACAAAAACTCCTGTAACAGTGGAATGTGCCATTCATTTCTAAACTGGACACTGTCTTGATCCGGTATGTCGTCTGACTAGCACAGGAATTATGAAAAGACGTGGACATCAGCACTTTTTCAGCACATTAAGACAGACGTGTGGAGGAGTTCTGCGCATTGCGGTGGAGCCGCATGGCGCAAAGCAGCGCCGTGACGAAGCCTTCCAGGACATGTTGGGGCATGTTCAGCTCATGCACAATCACAATCGGATAATCACACGACTGAAAAGCAACCGGAATCCATCTGAAATTCACCTGAAAGCCGTCCTGTGAGACCAACACCGAGGTGGTTTTGTCCCACGTAATGAACGGCTCCGTGGTGCGTCCCTCCGCTTTTCTTTCCATGAAAAAAACTCCTGTAACAGTGGAATGTGCTGAAAAAGTGCTGATGTCCACGTCTCCTGCCTTTTTGTGAAAGTCAGACGAGGTCCCGGATCAACAAAGCCTTCACGTTGGAAATGATCTGGTTGTTTCAGCGGGGTGTCAGCCTGTCGATCGGCGCTGGGAGCGCGCTGCACTCTCAGCAGTTATGGGCCGTCCTTAAAGCGGCAGTAACACTCCTTAATCTGTATAATCCCCATAAAATCGTCCCTGAAAGCCATATTAATTTTCCGAACGGTGTCCACCTGGAGGTCTCTCACGGTTTCTGGAAAAAAATTGATGCAGCAAAGCTCCAAATCATTCAGACATTTATTCACAATAAAAATCCGACGATAGGGGTGGACCACTGCTCACACAAAGCCTGCTCACAGGCGACTGACGCAACCGACAGGCGTGAAAAAACTCACGCATGCGCACGAAGGTTGAAGCTTGGCTGATGCAATCACACGTGATTCAAATCCATATGGTTTTTGAAAAAAATAAAAAGGTCCGATACTTTTCTAACAGACCTCGTAAACAGAATTTTACAGATACTCATAAGAAGGAATGAAAATGCAACTGTTTTACTAAGCCATTACAGTATAAATATTACAAATAATGACCTTTTAGACAATTCCAAATCCATTCTCCATGTCAAGAAGCGCACGAGAGAGAGAGAGAGAGAGAGAGAGAGAGAGAGAACTGCAGCTATAGATTCCTCTTGGATTCTGGAAGCAATAAGAGGAGTTTTCATCAGCCAAACTCTGAGAGCAAATGATTAATCCGCTATGAAATAATTATTTTCTATAACGCAGCATCCAGTGGCGCAAAGAGCAGCATCCAGCAGAACACAACGGATGGCACTGACATGACGAATTATGTGGCAGTGTGGGGGTTAAATGCATGCAAGTGTCAAGGCACCTATACTCAGCTGAGAAGGCGCAGAACTCGGCAAAAGCAGTATTTTTTTGGAGCCAGTGGTCTTCTTGCAGGATGTTTCCAGCCCTCAGCACAGGATGGCATGAAGAACACACTGTGCACTGACTGACCAGCCCAGTCTCACGCTTTTTTTTTCATGCTCCTGTCACGAAATGAGTCACATTTTTTTTTATTTTACTATTTCTAACCCTACCCCTAACCTTAACCATAACCCCCACAGACTCCCCTCCTCCCACATCACTCTGCATTTTGTGATACCGTCACAAAATGAATTTGTGACACTGTCATGAAAATATGGCGCTTTTCGTGACTGTATACAGGCTAATAGATTAATTTGTATTTTGCAATGCCATCATTCCGTTTTCAACTCCAGCTATTTCCAAGTGAAAATTTGCATGTCCAGAACTCGAAGGACGTGGTGCTCCAGGCTGCTTTGAGTGGAGCACGTAAACACTCGGCTCCTTTTTCTCTGCTCACAGCTGCTTGAAGGTTGCTACTCTGCATTGAGATTTACACAGTTATTACTTAAAGTTACCGTCATATTTTTTAAAGTAGTCTGACAATCGCGACAGCGGCTATTGAAAGCCCCTGACTGTGATTGATCATTTTCATTCCCCAGCCTGTAGAATTTGCCCCATTGAGTTGGTGTCAGGATTACCACTGTAAATATTCACCCAGCTCACAGCCATATGAAGGTGGAGACAGGCATGGCGCAGAAGCGTTATCCCATAGGGATGTGGCAACATGGAGTGGATGTGCTCCCCATCCTGACCTGATCATTTTTATGCATTTTCTGCTTCTGTACAAATTCCAGTCTTCTCATGCTTGAACACATATAGTTTCATGCATGCAAAATATGAGGCACACAGGACCATTTGATCACAGTGTTGGAAAAACACACAAAAGTCTCTGGAACAATTGAACCTGGATGACATGAGACCATGATGTTTAACTCCAACAGGATCATTTTGAGATGGAGTCACAGGGCAGCGAATGAAATACAGCCAAAGGTCGTTACGGTGAAACTCGGGAATTACTGGTATTCAGTATCCAACCCTAAGGCAGTTATGGCATAATAAAGCCTTGGTAGTCTGTTTGCCACAGAAACAGAGCCAGCGAAGGGAGAAGGGGAAAGTGGACCCCTGCCTGCTGATATGTCCATTGTGTCGACTGTCAACTTTGCTTGATGAGCACAATTGTGTGTGCATCCTTGTATGTAGTTTGACCGACTTTGACTGTGACAGAGTGTGAGGAGGCGTAGAGAAACGCTTTTAATTAAAGACCCATAAAAATGCTCAATTCTGACAAAGACATTCAGAGAAAGGCAGATGTGCAAAACTGTGGAGAGATCCACTTCTACACAAATGCACATGTACCTACAGCAGTAACAAAAAACGACAGTAGTTAATCTTAAGTCTTTCGGATTCTTTGGGATGAAAGGGATGAAATACCGTGATCCCAACAGCTGCTGTTGGGATGGTTGTGTCGTATCTGGTTTTTCTCTGCTTTCTGCTGCACTACAGCCGCTCTTTGTTGACAGAGAGTAGCTCTGCGGAGCACGAAAGGAAATGTGCGAGTGTTTCTCATGCAGCGAATGCTGGGTTCTGTCCAGCTAAGCAGTTATGGGAACTCCTGCTCACAGCTACAGACAAAGAATAATACTTAACCGTGTGTGATCTGGCATTAGCCGCAAACTTTGACTCTGTGGACCCTATCTTCCTCCCAGCACACACTTGTACGCAGCCCAGCGCAGGCGTCTTTGTTATTTTTACACTTTGCATGTGCATCTTTTAAATCCCAACAAAACCTGTGCTTACGTGGGTGAGTCTGTCTTAAAAGGAGAGGTGCTCAGGTGAAGAGCTGGTGCATTGATGTCGTCTGTTACCTGAAAGTGCTTGTGTTGTAGACCAGCAAAAACCATGTCTAAAGTCCAGGGGACTATAAAGAGGGCAACACTGAGATACACCTTACATAAGCAGGTCACAACGCTTGTACACCCTGCTTCTCTGCACATCGCCACATACAGTTGTCTGTAAAAGTTTGGGCATCCCTGATGATTTCCATGATTTTCCTTTATAAATCATTGGTTGTTTGGATCAGCAATTTCAGTTAAATGTTTCATACTGTATAGCAGACAAAAACAGTGATATTTGAGAAGTGAAATGAAGTTTATAGGATTTATAGAAAGTGTGCAATAATTCTTTAAACAAAATTAGGCAGGTGCATAAATTTGGGTACCCCAACAGAAAAAATACATCAGTATTTAGTAGATCCTCCTTTTGCAGAAATAACAGCCTTCAAACGCTTCCCATAGCTTCAAATGAGAGTCTGGATTCTGGTTGAAGGTATTTTGGTCCATTCTTCTTTACAAAACATCTCAGGTTTGTTGGTTTCCAAACATGGACAGTCCGCTTAAAATCACACCACAGATTTTCAATAATATTCAGGTCTGGGGACTGAGAAGGCCATTCCAGAATGTTGTACCTGTTCCTTTGCATGAATGCCTCAGTAGAGTTTGAGCAGTGTTTAGGGTCGTTGTCTTGTTGAAAGATCGAGCCCCGGCACAACTTCAACTTTGTCACTGATTCATGAACATTGTTCTCAAGAATCTGCTGATATTGACTGGAATCCATGTGACCCTCAACTTTAACAAGGTTCCCAGTACCTGCACTGGCCACACAGCCCCACAACATGATGGAAGCACCTCCAAATTTTACTGTAGGTAGCAAGTGTTTTTCTTGGAATGCTCTGTTCTTTTTCAGCCATGCATACCGCCCTTGTTATGTCCAAAATAACTCAATTTTAGTTTTATCAGTCCACAGCACCTTATTCCAAAATGAAGCTGGCTTGTCCATATGTGCTTTTCAAATAAATAGGATTTTCAAATAAACCATAGTTGTTGATCTGTTTAATATTATCACAATTAACTTTTCAGTTTGCAAATTATCTGTTATTGAAGCAAACTTTTAGGTTAGCTATGCCCACTACTGCATCTCTCTCTCTCTCTCTCTCTTTCTCACACACACACACACACACACACACACACACACACACACACACACACACACACACACACACACACACACACACACACACACACACACACACACACACACACACACACACACACACACACAAAACACAACAGAACACAACACACACACAATAATATGAAAATATTAATCCTTGTTCATAGCTCATGACTCGGGCAACATTATATGCCATTAAATAGACATCAAAACAGAATTGAAAACAACAAATAAATGAAACAAAAGCAAACAGATGAGACGTTTCTTCAATATTGCATTGAGGTCTGGGACATTGTCTAAAGAGTGGCAATCTAGGGTGGTGGTCCCCATATTTAATAAAGTGGACCAGAAAGTGTGTGCCAATTACAGGGGCATCACACTACTCAGCACCCTGGTAAAGTCTACTCCAGGGTGCTGGAAAGGAGGGTGCGGCTGATAGTCAAACCTCGGACTGAAGATGAAAAATGTGGGTTCTGTCATGGTTGTGGAACAACCGACCAGCTCTTCACTCAGACAAGGATCCTGGAGGGGGACTAGGCATATGCCCATCCAGTCTACATGTGTTTTGTGCACTTGGAGAACATGTATGATCGGGTACCTCGGGAGATACTGCAGGAGGTGCTGCTGGAGTATGGAGTGAGGGGGTCTGTTCTCAAGGCCATCCAATCTCTGTTCTCACAAAACGAGAGCTGTGTTCGGGTGCTCGGCAGTAAGACGCACTTGTTTCCGGTGGAGGTTGGCCTTTGCCAGGACTGCGCCTTGTCACCAATCCTGTTTGTGATATTCATGGACAGGAAATTGAGGAGTAGTCAGGGGGATGAGGGTCTTCAGTTTCGTGGGCTCAGGGTCTCATCACTGCTTCTTGTAGATGATGTAGTCCTGTTGGCTTCATCGGCCTGTGACCTCGAGCACTCACTGGATTGATTTGCAGCAGAGTGTAAAGTGGCTGGGATGAGGATCAGCACCTCTAAATCTGAGGTGGTGGTTCTCAGCAGGAAACCAATGGATTGCCTACTCTGGGTAGAGAATGAGGTCTTGTCCCAACTGAAGGGGTTCATGTACCTTGGGGTCTTGTTCACAAGTGAGGGGACAATGGAGCATGAGATTGGCCGGAGAATAGTTGCAGCAGGAGCGGTATTGCATTCGCTCTGCTGTACTGTTGTGACGAAAAGGGAGCTGAGCCAAAAGGCGATGCTCTCGATCTGGGCTTCTCCAGGAGGGTGGCAGTTGTCTCCTTTATAGTTAAGGTGAGAATCTCGGCCACCTGTGAGGAGCTTGGAGTAGAGCTGCTGCTCCTTCGCATTGAAAGGAGCCAGCTGAGGTGGTTCTGGCATCTGGTATGGATGCCCCCCGGGCACCTCCCTAGGGAGGTGTTCCAAGCACGTCCATCTGGGAGGAGACCCTGGGGAAGACCCAGGACTCAGTGGAGAGATTATATCTCCACACTGGCATGGGAATGCCTCAGTATCCCCCAGACAGAGGTGGTTAATGTGGCTCAGAAAAAGGAAGTTTGGGGTCCCCTGCTGGAGCTGTTGTCCCTGCGACTTGTACCCAGATTAGCGGTTGAAGATGAATGAGTGAGTGAGTGAAAAGCAAACATTCACTGAAAATCACAAAACTTCATCTTTTTGCTGCACTGTTTCACCTCAGGGAGCTTTGGTGGCCGCTGTCTGCTGCTGTGCTGTGACAGATGACAGATAATATTTTTCTGTGCCACATATCCTTTTACTTTTACAATACCAAAGAGCCCAACACACTCTGGTTTAAAGGGGCAGACAGGTGACACTCTGATTAGTTGATATATTTGGACTACAACATGCCCAATTCAAATGACCTTGATACATCAAATCCCTGTGTGTACCCAGAGCCTGTTTTTTCTTTAGTATTTAGTGCTGCTTAAATAGCCATGTGCGCTTGAACACACCCTAAACTGATTCTTGGCCTCTGTGCAGCTGAGCTTTGTGTCAAACATCAACATAGGGCTTTGTAAATTGAATGTTTCCTGAAAATATATTTGCTGCACATCATAGTCATCAAACCACTTTCATCTATTCTTGTCTTCAGTCATACAGATTGATGGAATATTCAAAATGTATTCAAGAAATACAACCTTCTAACCACATATTCTGTTTATATTCAGTTCACTTTGCATTTTTGTTGTTGTTGTTGTTGTGTGTGTTTTTATTCAATTAGGTTTACATTCATTTGATTTTAGTTAGGTAGGTTTGCATTCAGTTATATATATATCTGATTAGCTTGACGTTCACTTACGTTTATATTCAGTTATCATTGGACTCAGTTGGCTTGACGTACAGCTAGTTATATATTCAGCAACATTATGAGGAACATTTAAAGCTGGTTACCTCCGCCAAGGAGGTTATGTTTTCGGTTGCGTTTGTTTGTTTGTTTGTCTGTCTGTTTGTCAGCAGGATAACTCAAAAAGTTTTGAGAAAATTTTGATGAAATTTTGTGGAGTGGTTGGAAATGACAAGAGGAACAAGTGATTAAATTTTAGTGGTGATCCGGATCCCGATCCGGATCCCGATACTAATGCGTTAGCATGTCTATGGATTTTCAGTGTTAAAAGTTAGCATTAAGCAGTTGCAGCTGTCATCACGTTCGGGTGCATTTGTTTTCAAATTGTAATATTTCTTAAATTTATTTTTACCTCCGCCAAGGAGGTTTGAAATGACAAGAGGAACAAGTGATTAAATTTTAGTGGTGATCCGAATCACGATCTGGATCCCGATGCTAACGTGTTAGCATGTCTATGGCATTTTCAATGTTAAAAGTTAGCATTTAGCAGTTGCAGCTGTCATCACGTTGGGGTGCAATGTTTTCAAATTGTAATATTTTCTTAAATTTATTTTTGTTTATATATTAATAATCTAATGATTATTATATACAATTTTATAGAAAGAGACAAAAAGAAATAGATCACTGTGCCAAGGAGGGAATCTCTTTAGGGTCAGTGACCCTATGGCCTTGTTTAGAGAAGTGTTTCATAAATGTTAAAAAATTCATATATTTGCAGTTTAGTTGAATAATAAATTGAATTTTGTCTATTTGTTTTTGTCTATAAGCACATGCAATATCAATATCAGTGCTCAGATGACAGTAGCTTCTGGGAAAGGTGCACGTTGCAATAAACTGTGATGCCAAGCGCTAAGGATACATGCTATCCAGTCACAGCAGATGAAACTTTTTTACTACTGAGCAAACATCATTGTTAGACTTTTTTAGGTTCAGTGATTCCACGGCGTGTAGATGTTATGGCGTCAGTGACCCCATGGCCTTGGCGGAGGTTTGCACTCTCTGAGTGCTTCTAGTTATCTTTATATTCAGCTAGCTTTTTCTTCAATCATCTTTGCTTTAAGTTAGTGTCATAGTGAGTTAGCTTCACGTTGAGTTACTTTTACGTTCCAGTCAGTGGGCAGCGTGGCAGAGCAGTGTTTTGCACTGTTGCCTGAAAGCAAGAGGGTTGTGGATTTGGGTCTATCAAAGTCCAGTTCCTTCCTGTTTGAAGTATTTATGTTCTCCTGGTGTCTGTGTGGGTTTCCTCTGGGTTCTCAGGTTTCCTCTCACCATCAAAACATGCATGCGAGGGCAGCTGTAGGCTTGGCGTGCCAATAACTGTAAAACCATTCACCCAGTTTGAAACCCTTTGGTTTCGTGAGGGTAGGAGCATGCGGTGCTTCGGTGTCATTCTGTGGGGATGTGACTATGTGAACCTGAGCGTGCACCACTGTCATTACACAGAAATGGCACATGTTAATAAGGCTTCAACACACAGTTTATCACACAAGTTGAGTCACTGTCAGAAACATAATTTTTTTTTGGCTCTATATGTTATCTGATTGTAGCAAACACCTTTGACAGGAGCTAACTTTCCGACACAACGTTGGTAGCCGGCTGGTTTCTGTTGTCCTTATGAGGGTTTTCAACTGTAATTCAGTGTATCTGGCATGGCATGTTCACAAACACAAAGATGGAGTCAGTCATGAGTGCCCTCCCACGGCTGCTGCACAAAGACACGTCTCGGGATTCTGGGGGCTTATTTCAAAGGCCTCCAATCCCCTGGGGGGGCTGGAGGGTCCCTGCTGGGCACCACTGCCCAGAGGAGCAGGGGCCCTAAGCCGGCCTGATGGATCCACAGTGACTACCCCCCTCTGGGGTGAAAAACTGTTCCCCCTTCTTTTATTTTTTTTCTTTTTTCTTTTTTTTTGCGACAGGCCCTGCGGGGCTGGGCAGGGTTAGGTCAGGTGTGGGGCAGCAACTGGAGGGGATGGAGGAGGGGAACGTGGGTGACAGAGTCATGGATGAGATCGGCATTCCGCAGATTTACTTACGATCGGCTGCTCTGTCACAGCTAGTTTTATCTTGATTTTGACCTCTCCCATAAGCCCCCCCACCACACACATACACACACACATATATACTTTTGTTCACGGTCGGTCCTCGTCGTCATCTCCTCATATTTTTCTCCTCTCATCCATACCTGGCAGCTTTTCTCTCATTCTGTTCCTTTGATTGGTTTATAACCCCAATTCATTTCCACTAAGGCCTGGGAGATTGAAGGAGAGAGTGGCCACATGTATGAAGGAAGGAGCAGTAATTACAGGCTTCAAGACGGCCGCTTCAGTCAACAGCGGCGAGATAACGCCTTAGAGCATGTGAGTGAGTGAGTGAGTGATGGCGTTCTTACAGATAATTTAAGCAGTGAATACTTGTCAAACTCATTACAGGTAGCAAGATGTTTCTAACAGTGAAGAAATAACTGAGCCTCTTATTAAGAGTCAGAATATGTGGATGTAAGATAAATGTAGCAGCATATGTATAACAAAGAAAGACCGAGGTTACAACTAAACGATTAGCACCAACGTTTGCCCGCTAACATTGTTCTCACGGATTATTCCAGGAAAAAGTGTTATGTGTCGGACGCAGCCCGGAGAACCGACCAGCGTTTGAAGGACCCAGTATAAAATAAGCAGAGCACGGTACAAAGGATAACAGAGTTTAATAAACATAACAGTGATGTGAAAAAATACAAACAAATAAGTGCGCGGTCTGGCGTGGCGGATTTGCAGTGTGCTCCCAGCAGCACAAAACGGTCCGGAGCCAGAACCAGTTCGGACTCAAGGACCCCGCCGACACCCCCCAGGTGGCCGCGACAAACCGAGTCTGTGAAAGAAGAAATCATCATGTGAGTCCACACTCTACACACAGAGGGACCGCTCAAAGGTGTACAAACAGCAAACACTTCCTGGCTTAATTACTAATCAGCTTCCCACCCTGCAGGCATGGAACACCCTGTTCACAAAACTCCACTGCAGTGGAAGCTGATTAAACGACTACATACAGCTCAATACACTAAGGTGTGAGGGACACCACATTTACTGACTGTATAAATGTTAGTCACAAAATCTAACGTACCTCAGGAAGTGTGCTGACGAGCGTGAGACCTCACCCCCTCCTCTTTCACAGACCATGCATCAAACCTGGACGTTCTCTGCATCCACTGATGATGAGATGGCTCTTGAGATGACGATCTCACCCGTCTGGTCACAAGGTCGAGTCTCTGGCAAATACACACTGTGTACTCCAGTCTTAAATGCCACCATGTTCCAATCCATGTAGATGCACCACAGCTGTGAGTCCTGACGAGCCGCAGGTGATCAGGGTGAGGTCCTGATATCTCAGCCACACAGCCACTCAGTCCCAAATGCACACCACCTGGGAGGAAAACCAAAAGACAGAAACAAAAGACACACAAAAGCCAGCCAGGCACGTCAGCCACAACAAAAAGTTTCAAATCTTTTCTCATTTTGTTGAGCAGTCGAGCCTAAAATAGACTGCAGTGTGAAAGCCATTTTCACAGTTTCTGTTTTGTCTAAAAAGTCACATATGATGGATTTTCCTGGACCCCCGTTTGCATGTGCCACAGCCACCAGCATTTGATGTATTTGTTGCTAAACACTTCTTAGCTATATACACAGGCAAAGCTTTGGGGCAAAGCTTTCAAATACCGCTAAACCTGTAAAAAAAAAAAACAACAACAATCTGACAGCACTGGAGCTCACAGGTTCAAATAGGCATTTGTCACCTGTCTTCACTTAACAGATACGATCAGTGCTGAGACAGTCATGAGCTGCAGTACTGCAGATTTCTGCACACACGTGCATGCATGCATATTACGCATGCATGCATGTGCACGCGCATGCACACAGAGACATACACACACACACACACACATGCATATGCCTGCATGTACAGACACACACAAGTTATACTGAGGTGATTTGGGCTTAGTGTGTGAGTACATACATGTAGATATTGTATGTTTTGAGAGAAGCAGCATTGTGGAATAGGACTTAGT
The DNA here is from genome assembly GCF_902500255.1 of Thalassophryne amazonica. Classification (NCBI taxonomy): domain Eukaryota; kingdom Metazoa; phylum Chordata; class Actinopteri; order Batrachoidiformes; family Batrachoididae; genus Thalassophryne; species Thalassophryne amazonica. The sequence continues at coordinate 73,094,574 of NC_047117.1, read as the reverse complement.
TTTGGAGATATTTGTCATTTCTGCCTCATCCTGTGCCTGTAAAGTTGTCATACTGCACACAGAGGTAGCTCAGTGGCACAAGGATTTGTGTTACCAACATGTAGACCTGGGTTAAATTCCTGTCTGTGTCCATGGACAAGATAATTCATCTACTTCGTCTCGGCCCACCAGCATATATGGGTATTGGCCATGGCTGGAGAAGCGTCCTGCCCAGGGGGACTCGTAGACTCTCTTCCGCTTCATGTTGAAGAATCTGGAGATAATGTACCGGCACCAACAGACCTCAGGGCCTGCGGTATATATGACTTACTTTTCTTCTTCTGTGTAGCGTAAAGTGGGAGCTACACTAAATGGCATGGCTGCAGGTATGAGTGTTAAATCCAAAATGGTCTTGGCAGACATTTCTATGCAGTGATGTTCTGGCACTCTGAACGCCAATGACAGAACCCAGTAGCATTTCTGTTCCCCCTTCTTATAGTTTTTTTTGTGTGTGTGTTGCAATGGGCCCTGCAGGGTTGGGTCAGGTGTGGGGCAGTAACCAGGGGGCAGGGGTGGGTGTGTTGGAGGGGAAGGGGAAGGTGCATTTCAGCACCACTACTACTAGTACTAACCTAGTACTAAACACCACAATGCGGAGTTTATCCATATCACATTGTACCGGTGTGTGGTTGCAGCAGGTATGCAAGTAAAACATGTAAGACAGGTGATCTTCGGGAGCAGGATTTGAGACCCTCTGGCCAAGAACTTAGTATTGTATAGTTAGTGCTGTGAGGTGACTTGTGATCTCATTTGATTTTATATCAATGAAATAAATTGAAATGGAATTGCTCCACCTATATAATTTACAGTCTGCTGTAAGCCTGACTGCATCATGTTTTCTGGCTCGCATCCGTGCACTAGATTTACATGTACACATCTTAGAAATCAGACTCTTAAGATAATTTGTTGGAAATTTATGTATGTCTGCTAATATAATAATAGAGTTACATATTGTAAATACAGTAGTACAACCTTGTAGTTGTAATATTACATATTTGTGTATAATTAGCATCACACTGACAACCAGAGCTGCACATGTCCAGTCCCTCTCATTTCAACAGACTGAGTGAATGAAATCAACACTGCAAATCTCTTAATGTGATCACAGCATCAATCATACAGCAAAAGCACTAAAGAAGTGAGTTTCAGGTGTGTTCTTCAAGAATTTATTAGATGCCTCAATGAAACTCTAATTTCCATATGAGCCACAAAATTATCTTGCAAACACTTTTAGTAGTTTTATTACATTATTTTTAGTATAATATTACTGTATATGAAAGTTAATACATTATCAGTAATAGCCATCATCCATTTTCTGTACCCGCTTACCGGGGGGTCACGGGGGGCTGGAGCCTATCCCAGCAGTCAAATGGTGTGAGGCAGAGGGCAGAATATAACCCGAACAGGACGCCAGTCTGTCGCAGGGCCATTATCAGTAATACATATTGTATATTATAATTGCTGTTGAATAATTTAGTTTTCTTCAGGGGATCAATAAACATAATTTGCAGTCAATCATATTATCCTGCGGGTATGAACAGGAGGGAATTAATGTGTTTTATTTAAAAGCTTACCTTGCACATTTAAATTAATAAAGCCTAACAACTGGTGTCCCAAATTATCATTTTTTAACCCCTTTGACACAACGAACATGAATAGAAGATTCTCCTCTGAGAATTAAATTGGATTTGTTTGTTGTTTTTTTCCCTCTTTCTGTCTCTTCCGAATTGACAAGTTAAACACCTGTCGCTCACACGGGATGGCTGCACTTTGGGATCATTCTAGGCTTTGCACAGTGTGTGTGTGTGCTTGTGTGCGCGTGTGTATTTACAGTGTGGTTTGTGGGCCTCTAGCATCTGTTTATGACTGCAGGGATTATCACCATGCTGCAGTGTAGCGTTAGCAGTCGGACTGATTCTCACACTTCAGCCACACAGACGAACGGCTTCTCACTTTTCATGCACTTTCAGCCACACTTTGACTAATGAGGCATAACTGTGGACGTGCCTTGAGTGGGTGTGCTTGAGTGTGCACAACATACCGACTCTTTACAGTGCAGCAGTCACCTTCCCTCTGATCCAAAAACGCCTTCCAGTCAGAAACAGACAGGAGTTTACGTGCATACAGACGTGCTTCCTGTGAACACAGATTAAGTTAATAGTTTAATTAAGGTAATTATGTGCTTTGCACTCGGCTGGATTCCCCTGTAACCAAACTTGACATGAGATATGTGATCGTTCAGCAGGTGTCTGATACAGTCAAAAAAGACAGGTACAGTGAAGCAGAGCAAATATATTCTTCATGAAAATTCAGTAAGGTATGTCTTCTATAATACATTACAGTTCTAAGGTAGAACTCTACAAGTGTATACTAAGGTATATCTAAATATCTAAAAAAGAAAGTAGAATAGAGTAGAGTAGAGCCACTTACAGTAGGTGCCCGGTCTTGAGAACCAGGGATGGTAGGTTTGAAAAGCTTTTTTATCCCATGGAAACTCACCCCACCCACCCAAGTCGTGTCCATCCTTCTGCAAGTGCGTCCGTGGACTTTAAAGCAATATTGTAAAGTTTTAAATTCGGTTGAAAATTAATTGCAAGATCAAAGAGTCTGCAGGCTTTAAATTAAGACTTTGGTAAGAAACAAAAGTGTTGCCGTGGTAACAGCCAAAACTAACAAATACTGTATCACATATTACTACGGTGACCATATTTTGATTACAGAAAACCAGGACACTCTGCCGAGCAATGAGATACTCAAATGATACTCAGTTGGCAGTGGGTACTAATCGGAGGAACCAGAACAGGTGGCAGAACCGGAATGATAATACAGTTGATGGAATGATTGACAGAACAGCACCTTACTATGCCCCCTACTCTCAAGATATTAATAACCAATCTCAAGATAATGTAATAAAACATCATACAAAGCAGAATGGTCAAAGCACAAACTTATCTCTTTTTTGTCCCAATTAGCACTAATCACCGGAATAACGGATCGCCATATTAGAAAATTTTACTCTCACTAACACTAGATGGCATCACACAAGCTCTCATACCATTCCATTGCTGTTCTTCAAGAGTTTGAGGATTCTAATGCTAACCTATAGCTTTAATATAATGTCTAAATAACGTGATTATTTTAATGGTGAGACCTGATCATCTCATCAATACTTGTTTTGGGTGTAATTTAAGCAAAAAGGACCCATTCTGCCAATTACCAGTTGTTCCAGTTCCATTCTGCCTATAGTTTGTTGATTAGTAGCTCCCTGAATGCTGGTCAATTCATTGGCACAATGACAAACAATGAAAACCAGGACATTGTCATCACTTAAAAAAAGAAAAAAACAGGACAACCAGGACAGAACCTGAAAACAGGACGTTTGGTCACCATACATAAATCTCAGTGACACCTCCGGCGGCAGATGTTCAACTTTTGATGTCGTGTTCCCACTTTATGGAACAATTTCCAGATGAATACTAGAATGCAATATTAGCAACACATTCTTACATTTTACTATGATTATTTATATATTGCTCGTGATGGTAAATTAATATATGGATTATTTGCTGTGTGCTACAAGCTGACCTTAGCTATAACTAACCTAGCCACACTTCCTTAGACATTTTGGACTACGAATATGAGCAAGTCAAAGAGTTAATAAGTACATTGTTAGCGTTATTGTCTTGCCATTTTGAGTCTACAGTTATTTTTAACTTCCTAACTAATTTTTCAAAACAGGGTTTCTCGCAAAACAACACATCTGTCGCCAGAGACGTGATCGCTAACAAGGTGTAAAAAATGACTACAGTTGCATAAAGGTGAATTTAAAATGATCTTTAAATTGTAAATGCTGCTTAAATTGTCAGCACATTTATATTCAGTTTACCTTTTGTCACTTTTCTTTGGCGTGTGTGACATTAAAATAATGACAGAACTGCACTGGATGAGTCAGATGGTTTTTTTTTTTTTTCTGCTTACATTATGACCTTAAATGACAAGACGATGAGTTTACATGACCCTTAAGAAAACCTGGCATGTTGCTTTAGTTTAATGTCAGATGAGTTAAAAGTGCATGTGAACACAGTGGGTGAAATTCTTCCCGCTAACATCTTAAAAGAACTTTGGTTTGGATCCGTCTTTACTTCTCTTTCCGAGTCTGACAGCATTGCATCTATTTTAAGAGCATGAGCTCATACCCTTTCCTCCTCCCCACCTCTGGCACCAGGCCGTGTGCTGTCCCAGGAGAGGTGTAACCCACTAACGGGCGCTCACGCCTGGGCAGATCCTGCAGGAGGAGTGGGCCTCTCGGCCGTACCACGTGGGGCTCTTAGCCACCAGAGTTAACGGAAGAGCAGTGAATAATTTAGAAACATCATTTCTGCGGGATGTGAAATATTTAAACGGCCTCTGATGTAACTGTGCAGTGAGTTCGTATGGTTGTGTGCTGGCGGGTGGTGGATGGACACCGAAGAGGGCGTCGTTATTGGAGTCCACACTGGCTCCTAGTGAATCAGGAGATTGAAGGAGAAATTTTGAAAGCCACATTTTTGTTTTTTTGTTTTTGAATTAAATAGTGCAAACTGCGCTGGGATTTTGGAAGTCTTAGTGTGGGCTGCTTCCAGTAGCACCGAGGACAACATCTGTCTGTGGGCTTGACAGCGTACATGAGGGTTAAACTGTTTCAGAAGCCTGTCTCTCATTGTGTCAGTCTGTTGCCCCGTTCTCTTCAGACTCACACGAACCTGTGCACGCACACACACACACACACACACACACACACACACACACACACACACACACACACACACACACACACACACACACACACACACACACACACACACACACACATTAGTGCACAAAACCTCTTCACTCCACTCAACCGGGGTTAAATGATCGCACCCAGATTATTAAACTCACCCGAGTTCTTCTCAGCCCCTCTATTGATTTTGTGTGTGTGTGTGTGGGGGGGGGGGCATGGGCTGTTGTGTAGTTCTTCCCCTGTGAGGGCCTTGTTTACTCAGTGGGGTCCTTTTCACACATTCGGTAGCCCGGCCAGACTGCCTGTTTGTTTTTCCCACATCGTCTCTTCTCCTTTGCCTTTGTGGTTTAAAAAAAAACGCTCCCCCATTCCTACCCCTTCTCTCGCCTTTCCTCCCAAGCACATCCCTCGTCCTCCCAGAGTTCACCGTTTGTCTGGCAGCCATGTTGAACCCCTTAAAGCACATGTTGGTGCAGGAACAAGTGTGTCTGAAAGTTGAAGTGTCATCATTGATCTTCTCGTCCTTTCATGCTTCTCGTAACTGCGCTGAATTGCGTTTGTGATCACACTAACAGCATAATTTGATGTGATGAACAAGAAACACAAGTCTCACTTCAAAAAGTAAATTACGCACATATGCAACCACTTTACCCGCGGTGTCTGGAATGGCCTAGGTAGAGTTTATTCCCTAATTTATGTTGTGTTTTTGCAGGCGCCTGAATCGGAATAATCTGGCTGTCTTCCCCGAGCTGCTTTTCCTGGGAACGACAAAGCTTTCCAGACTGTAAGTCCTGTTTTTACTTCTCTTGCCTATCATTCGTTACCGCCATCAAGGGAGGTGATGTTTTTTTCCTCAGGCTTTCTGCAGGATTGCTTGAAAACTAATGATGTGATTTTTATGAAACTTGGTGAAAATGTTGGTTATTCTACCAGGAGGATGCCATTAAAATTCAACGGTGATCTTTATCTGGAGCTCCAAAGTTGGGGTGTGTTGAAAGATTTTTGCCAATAAATCAAAAATCTAATTGCGCTGCAATTTGAATTTTGTCCAGATCTTGGTTTTGTTGGTCCTTAGTGCTGCTCATTTAATATTAAAGACATTGTGAGATCTTTGTGTGTTTGCTCCATGCTTTTCTCTGCGATGCAGTCTGGGTATTTATAGAGGGTATTGTTCCCCCACACAGCAGGGGGAGCTGCAGGTGAACACTTCTGTTGAACTGTTGTTCATTTCCAGTTATCATGATATACCATCACAAACTCAAAGCTTATTGATTACTGGCTTTCTGATTGATTGTCCTCCTGAGAATTGATGAATTTCTCCATTTTTTTTTTAGAAAATGTGTAAAACATACACAACTTCAGAAGATTCTCTCACTTCCAACACTTGTGCAGCCTGTCGAGTAGGGATGAAAGCACAGATAACAAACAATTAGTTATCCATCTCTAAAACATTCCCCCATAAAGGCTACAGTTAGAGGTGGGCGATACCGAGAATTTTGGTATTGATCCTATGCCAAGTAAATACAGGCCCAGTGTCGCCGATACTGATACCAATACCGATACGTTTTCATATTTAAGCTTCATAGATCCAAAGGATCCAAAAGACCTAGGATAGAATTTTGCCAAACATTGTACGTGACAACAAAATACTTTATTATCACAATCAACATTTTTGTTTAAAAAATATCAGTCAACACAACTTAAAACAAAATCTCCTGAGGTAGAGGGCTGACAAACCACAATACAAGGGTGCGCTGCTCCAGGTTGTATGACACAGCGCAGCGCTGCTCTTACAGAGAGTAGACGCAGTCAGTGCATGCAGGAGAGAAAAAAGTTTGAGTATCGATCTTTTTACACGAGGATCATTCACTATCAATGCCAGCATTGGTATCGATATTATTGATATTAGGATCGATCTGCCCACCTCTAGCTACAGTTATTTCAGCAGTTGTTCTCTTGTTTGCCAGTTGTTGGTCTGTCTGCTCTCTCTTAGTGTTGCCCATGACAATTGTTTAACTTTTTCATTCCTTTTACTTGACTCCCCCACTGTGCTATATGCTACTCAGGATAATTAATACATTTTATGTACCGTTAAATTAGTCTACCTAATTTGCACATAAACAAACCAGTCCGCCATGTGTATTAGTAAAGTTCTGTTGAAATGCTTAATCTGTTAACAAAACTAAAACAACTCAACTCACTAAGGGCCCTGTCCCCAGACCCGGCGCCACGAGGGGGCATTTGGGGGTGACGCCCCCTCACATCATCAACCCCGCCCCCTCGGAAGTGAGAGTTATCAAAGATAAAAAGAAAAAAGAAAAAGAAATACTGGAAAATACAGCAAAATATTAGTTATTCAATAATATCACGTATTTAACAAATAAACCAAATTAATTAACTAAAGTAATTCATTTTAAAACAAACGGATATGGCGTGTTGTGTTCAAGCGATTTGATAGGTTGAGGGTTGCGCTTGTCAGTGCAGCAGAGGGCAAGGATCCTGACTTCAGCGATTATGGCAAGGTGGACGAACTAAAGCATGCTCGATTTATTCAACCAGTGTCAGAGCTGGAGTTCCTGGGATTCGTCAAGTCCACCAAGCAAAAGGCAGATGAGATCATGCAGCATGACTCACTTGGGGAGGGTGTTAATGCTGCGTTTACACATAACGACGACAAGTCACGAATGTCATTTTTCTGTCCTTCGTGACACATTCCTGACATTCTTAATGTGACTTAACGCATCTGAATATGTTTCTTAATAGTGCGTGTTGGTGTGTGATATTCTTGATATTTGTGGAGCATGTTTTTGCCTGTCAAAAAATCTTCCACGAATGTCACACACCACCCTCATTTCGTCTCATGTCGTGGAGGTCACAACTGAGCGTATTGATCCGTCTTGATGAGTAGTGATCCTTAATAGAACGTGGCAACGTTCGTACTGGTTCCTGTGATGGTTCTTGGAGCCCAAACTGTCATGCGTTATTATGAAGTGACACTGAAACTGTCAAGTTTTGGCACAACTTGTAACGCGGCGTCACATTTCACTGCGCGCCACGACGAATCAGTTTTCTGTCACGTGTGCAAAATTAAACTCGGCTCCAAATGTCGTTCCACAGTTCCTGCTGAAGCTCCTCAGGACACTCCTGCAGGTGTTCCACCTGCTGTTGTAACCGATGACCGGGAGAACGAGTCTGAGCCAGAGGAGCGAGAGGAGACTCACGTGCAACCAGACATCTCTGCACCTCCTCCAGTCCGGCGGAGGAAGAAGCTAGCGCACAGTTAAACCCTGCTGCATCGCATTCAGTTTGATTGCTGACACCAAGTTGGCTAAAAGTCTAATTTCATTGCTCTTCAGCGCGCTCCTGCAGGTGTTCCACCTGCTGCATGTGCCTGATGTTTGGGAAAATGCGCGAGACGAGACTCACATGAAGCCACACATCTGGCTCTGTCCTCCTCCTCCTCTCTGCACCACTCCATGGCACAGAGCCCAACTACACATGCAGTCACAAAGTTCTTCTGAAAAACTGGAGCGATCTGAATTCGGTTGGATGAATATGGTTGTGTGTGTGGAGACAATTCATCTCGTTCACAACGTGACAGAACTTAACGATGCGTTGTTATGCGCAATAGTGCGCAACAACACAATTCTCAGGTGTCAGGTGTCCTCAGGAACTGCTGCAACTTGTTACCACACATTACAATTAATGGCACATGTTGCTGGAGAATGATCAGGAACCATTACGCACGGTCAAGAATAGTGTTCCGTGTTGTTGCGCGCTATTGCGCATAACAGCGCATCGGTAAGTTCTGTCACGTTGTGAACAAGGCGAATTGTCTCCACACACACAACCATATTCATCCAATTGAATTCAGATCGCTCCAGTTTTTCAGAAGAACTTTGTGACTGCATGCGTAGTTGGGCTCTGTGCCATGGAGTGGCGCACATGCCCAATTGCGCTGTGTTGGAGGGCTGTATGTGGGGTTAATCTACTGTCTCGTGTCGTTTCTCTGATCAGTTGTTGGTTTGGTTTTGTGGTATGCAGATCACTTGACTGAGGGTCTATACGTTCAAATAATAATTAAAAAAAATACTGTCATCACTCTTTAATCTTACTCAGTCAGTCTCTTACAACAGTGTAGCCTAAATACATGAGCTTTCCAGGAGCGCACCCAATTCATTACGCACACTCAGAGGCACGTCTCCTCCGGTGCTATTCGCCAAACATCCGCAAAATCTGTGTAGCATCCAAACACATCCGTGATCATCCACAGAGGCACGCATGTCCGCAGCCAGGATTTTTGAGCTATTCAAAAATCTGGATGCGGATGACATCCGCCTTACATACTCCATATATACTCAATTCATACACAATACATACTCACTCTATGCGCTGTATATCTGCCGTTAACCGCTGATATCCGCAACTGACGGGGATTTGCGGCTTGGCAGCGGACCGGGACAGTGTGTAAAACAGATATATTGCATGCCCATCATGTCCACATCACAAACTAAAATATGTTGTAGCGAATGCGTACAGATTGGCCACGAATAAAGCGTTTTTATTACATCTGCTTTGCAGCTGATTTGCGGACAATCTGTGAATGCATAACAAACACGTCACGTAAACCCAAAGTACTATATGTGGCAGAAAGCGACATACCTGCCAGTCAGTGCCAGTCCAGCTGTGTAAATCCACAAAGACGTAGCTGCTGCAATCCAGGACTTTTATTTAACACCAACAAAAGGAAGAGTTGCTGCTTAGCCACAACTCATGCTGGAGTCTGTTTTCTGTGACACTCTCAAAAAAAAAAAAAAAAACACCGTCTCACACCCCGAGCGGCTTCCTCCCTCCCGCTCCCCAAACTCATGAACAGTTAACCCTCGCATGACAAAGTGAACATTAACTCTGTGATCAACTTGTCGAGTCCAGCACTTGCTCCAGAGGCTGTATTGTTGGTGTGAATAGTGATGCCGACAGCCCGAGTGAGCTTATTTTATGACCACAATGCAGATGCCGTGCACGCGCAACACGTGCGCGATGCATTCATAATACACCCGTAATACTGCCGTGATAATCTCAATGTGTCAGATCAGTTTCCTCACTACATGCGTTATATAACCGTGATTGTTCATCATATATTCGCTATATATTATTAATATAGCCGTAATTCATACTGGGACATTTGTCATTTTTGGCCATTTTTGCTGCGGACGACAATGAACGCCCGTAATTTGTGTACTCAATTCATGCGCAATTGATCCTCTCCCCAGTGGGACAGGGCCCTAACCTACAGTGTGCAGGTCAAGTCTGTTCTTCCGCACTGGTTTGACAGAATAGTAATTTCAGGACACTTAGGGCATGATTTGACTCTACCAAACCACCTCAAGGGGTCCCTATGATTCGTTTCAGACAGGCCATGCCGTTTCTCCTCATTCAAGGTTTTTTCTGAAGGCCTTCTTGTTAAAGTTTATTTTTTGGTTACAAAAAGTCAATTTTGGAGGGCCATACACATATTCATGCCCACACACGAATTACTGAAGATCCATTTACATATTAGTAGTCAGTGGTCTACGGAAATCCATAAATTTGACCTCATTTAGTGGCAAATTAGCCAGCTGCCGGCTGTTGCTAGGGACATACTGTTGGCGGGAAATCCCAACACTTCAACTTGCTGGACTTTGTCCACAATGGCTAATGGCGGTTTCTTTGGTGTCTTCCTACTTCTTCCTATTGATTAAATGTTGATAATTTCATGTATCAGAAAAAACACAATTTACACATTTAACACAGACAGACACACGGAAACAATTCTTGGACAAAAGTTAGCACTGAGCTAAACATTCTAGGTAATACATTTTATATCATACGACCATTTGTGCCTTTGGGGGCATTAGCGCTTCATATAATGTGGCATTTGAAACTGTGCACATTTGAAAGAAAATATTATATCAATGTTGTGTTTTCTATCACAGCATACCCCAACATGTTGTATTGAATGAGTTGTAAATTGTATTTGTGACAGATAATTTTCTAAGCAAACAAGCTGCTCACAAGAGGAGCAGATGCTAATGTGCAAAATGTGCATATGTGAGGACTTAATAATTTTCTACTTATGCATGTAAATTCCTGCCTGTTTTGGCCTCATTTTGATGGAAAACTTGATCAACAAATGGCAGGTTACACAAAAGTCTGAAGTACCTTGAATTTAAAAATTTAGACATATGACATTGTTACTCCATGTTTTGTTGTAGCATAGCAGGCTAGCATTATGTGCTGGTACAACGTACCATCATGGCTACTTATAGCTTACCACCGGCCGCCAGCAGTCTGCAAAATATCGATGACCAGGGTCTTTTATCTGCAAATATTTACACACAGCTGAGCCGAGACATTAAACACGGGTGTTGTTGATTTTTAAATGGGTTCCTCTCAGTGGCTTTCCTAGCATTTCATTTAGCCGCAGCAGTGTTCCACCTTTTCACAGCGGCCTTACACGAGCCCTGATTACAAACCATCCGTGTCATTCTCACCATGATTGCATGAGGGGGTGATGTTTCTTCATCCCCGTGTAAACAAATCAGTCTCTCCCTAAATATTATTCAAATCCATTCTGAAATAAACCCATACACCACAATATATTATAACAGCTGCATTCAGAATAATAAAATCCCTGTTTCTTACAAAGCAGTTTACCCATTTTGCTACTGCACACATAATTATATGCCTCTGTGCATTTGTAATTCCTCAATTCAGTTCCGTTATCACCTTTTGAGAATAAGGTAGCCAACTGTGTCTGCTTGAGCTTACCTCCAGTTATTGCTGCTTCTCATCTGTGCACCATTGAACCATGACAATTGAGGCACCGCAGGATCATCTTCACATGGTTTTCAAATTGTTAGGTCTATTTTTTAAAGGATATCCTCAATTGCACAGCTTTTGAGCCCGACAGGCTGTTTCTCTTCATATCCCCTCACACCTCTGCTGGAGACAATTTTCAAGTTCTGAAAGATACAAAGCAGATCATTGGTAAGATAAACATCCTTCTCAATTTGTATAATTTGACAATTTTAGATCATCTTAAAACAAGTGGGAAGATCATTCATTCATTCATCTTCTATCACTTAGTCCAATTAAGGGTCGCGGGGGGCTGGAGCCTTTCCCAGCAGCCATTGAGCGCGAGGCAGGGTACATCCAGGACAGGACGCCAGTCTGACGCAGGGCCACAAACAGACAAACAAACACAGACACACACACCTACGGACAATTTATAGATCCCAATCCACCTAACCCAGATGTCTTTGGATGTAGGAGGAAACCGGAGCACCTGGAGGAAGCCCACGCAAACACGGGGAGAACATGCAAACTCCACACAGAAAGGCCACGGGAATTGAACCCACAACCTTCTTGCTCAAAACTACCCGAAGGATTTATTGATCATCATGTCTACTAATTTCTTGTTGTGCATTTTTGCATGTGTATGTGTGTGTCCAATGGTCACCCCACCGAGTCTGGTCTGATTGAGGTTTCTTCCTATAAAAAAGTAATAATAATAATATTTAAAAGAAGGGGGAAAATAGCCTGAGAGTTCTTCCTTGCCACTGTTTTCAGTGTGCTTGCTCAGTGGATAAGGTTTAAACATTAATCATATGTAGTGTTGTATGAAAAAATTGAAGTGAATTTGCTTATTAGCTATAGTGTGCTGTTTGTGTACCGCTTGTGGTTTATATTGTGAAAATTTTGCACAAGCAGACATTGATTAATAAAATTGCTTGCGATTTTTATTCATGTCATTTTCAAAAACAAACAAAAAAGAAACTAACAACTAGAATTAGACTTATCAGCAGAAATTAAATGAACACGTATATAAACAATATCACTGGAATAAAAGGCTGTTTTTTTATTACACATTATAGGCAAGTGGTCATGGCCAAGAAAAAGGTGGATTAGAGAAAAAGAGAGAGAGAGATAAATGAAACAACAGATTTGCCATGGTTCTCTCTGTAGAGGCCAGTTCAGTAGCTAATAGAGATTAGCGCTACAACAGCTGCTATCCGCTGGGAGTGATATGTGGAAATGTAATTACACATGTTGTGGGGACACAAATCTGTTCCCACACTCACTTGTGGGGACACAAAGTTGGGGTTTCCATTCGTGAATTTCTTTGGGTTAAGGCCAGTTTGTGGTTTGGTGAAGTTCAGGGTTTAGGGGGGTTAAGCGGATGTCATTCCAAAGTCCCCTCAAATGTATGAAAGCATACTTCCATGGGTACTACTGTGTGTGTGTGAGAGAGAGAGGATGAAGACCTGAAAGTGAGCGAGACAGACTTATGGCGTGCACAGTTTAAACAGCAAAGCACAGAAGCAGACTCCTTATCCAAATGTAAGTGCAGTGTTTCACAAGGACAATATACCGTTTTAGTCACAGAACATAAATGTTCCAGTATGAAATCAAGCCTATGAGCCACTGTTTGTTGTCAAGCACCGTGCACGCTTCTTTCACTGAGCTGTGGCGTTCCAGTACAGTAGGGCTGGGCTGTCATGCTGCTGAAACTGTGGGAACTAACTTCCCGTCATGGCCGTCTGTGGTCGCAGGGAATAATTATGGTTCCATATATTTATACGTGTGGCTGAATATATTTATCTAAAACAATACTGCAATGCTCGGATGATTCACACTGTGTGTGAAACTTGTTTATGTTCTGCGGCTTCTATGGTGGTTGGCTGGGCTCGACCTGCTGTGTCTCAGGGTGTGTGCGTTTGTGCATGTGTCCCCGCATGTCTGTGAGTTTCTCAAGGCCAAGAGTTGGCATTTTGCTCAGCGTGTGGGCCGAGGTAAAAATACAACCCGGAAATACTGCTGTCCTCAGCTGTCGCAGACAGGCAGCCTCAGCGCGTGTTTGTGCATTAGTGCTGATGTGACTACATGTAATTAATCATGTTCTGGGCACATAAATCTGTTTAAACACTCACATACAAGGGAATCACTTCCCTTGTGGTGAGGCTGCCGTGGGTCCCCGCAAGGTTGTCGTTAATTTTTAGGGCTGGGTTGAGGTAAAGGTTTGGGCATGTTGTGGTTTTGCTGGAAAGTCTGCAAGATATCAGTGCAAGTCAGTGAAATGTCCCTGAAAGTGACAAAAACATGTAATGTGAGATTTTGTATGTGTGTGTTTGTGTTTGCCTCAGTAATCCTGAACTGAGAGTCCCCTGTTGGTTTCACAGAAAACTAAAATAACAAGAGGTCACCCACTCAGCTCTGAGTAGAGTCAAGGTAAAGGTCATCTGGTCCATCCCAGGTGCCTTTGAGTCAGTTGCAGTTTGGGTTTAGCTCAAGTAATATTGTTGTCATGGTAAATATTCAGTCTTGATTCTCCTTTGAGATCCTTTCCAGTGAACTTTGCATTTTCAGAACATGCATGAATCTTGTGGATTCTTGTGAAATTTCATATTGAGGGCAGACAGTATGTGCAAAGTGGACAGTTTTGTCTTCACAACAGTCCTGCTATAAATGAATTTTGCTTAACCTGCTATTATGAAAATTATGATTTTACTTTTTGGGTCTTGGAAAAAATCTCTGTGTGTGTGTGTGTGTGTGTGTGTGTGTGCATATTTATGCATCTAGCCTTAATTCAGGATCATTGTTTAAGGTTTTCAGGGCTGAATTCATCCTGTCTGAAGTCAGGTGTGAGTACAGCGTGGATGCACTAAAGCGATGAAAACTGGAAATGAGTTCCTCTTCAGTCTATTTTGCGTCCACTCCATTTGAAACACCTGCGTCCACACCCCTCCTCCGCCCACATTACACATTTTATCAGCCTCTCTCAACACCCTAGAGCCAAGACTCAATTAGGTTACACAGACTACACATCTGGAGACACCATGTGGTGGGCTGAACCCCAAAATCCGTCTCGTTGGACGTGCGTCTCTGACACGCCAGCAGCCCTCCTGCTTCCTCTGTCTTGATTCACTGTGTCTATGTTGGGGAACACAGCTGTGACTGCTTGCACCGAGAAAGCGATGGAAAGGCAGAATGTGAGACAGACGGGGAGAGTAAGTGGACACTTTGAACTGTGCATCAAAAGAGCCTGTTCATTAGGCGGACTTTGTAAAACAAGATAGGCTAGTAAAACCTCACTGCACTGGCCATGACCCAGGACTCAAGCTCGGCAAATCACAAGCTCTGACTGTGAGATCAATACACACACATACACCCTCACGTGCACACTCATGCACACTGTTTACGATTATTTAATTCAGATGTGAAGCGTCGACTCATCTCTCCAAGAAGCGTATGAATCTCTCTCTTCTTTGAGCACATTACCATAATGTATCAAAAAACAGGGTTCAAGTCTTTATGAATTATTGAACACATTTTGTCAAAGATCCTTTGATACAGTTTCCTTAATAGTGTTACAGCAGGAGATTTTGTATGCATGTTAGGGCCCTGTCCCACTGGCGTTTAGGAGGATTTGTGTATGGATATTCGCCAAACATCCGCAATATCCGTGTAACATGCCTGTATGAGTCGGCCGTCATCCGAATACGCCCATGATCATCCGCAGAGGCACGCATGTCCGCAGCCAGGATTTTTGAGCTGTTCAAAAATCTGGATGCGGATGACATCCGCCTTACATACTCCATATATACTCAATTCATACACAATACATACTCACTCTATGCGCTGTATATCTGCTGTTAACCGCTGATATCCGCAACTGATGGGGATTTGCAGCTTGGCAGTGGGCCGGGACAGTGTGTAAAACAGATATATATCGTGCCCATCATGTTCACATCACAAACTAAAATATGTTGTAGCAAATGCATACAAATTGGACACGAATAAAGCGTTTTTATTACATCTGCTGTGCAGCTGATTTGCGGACAATCTGTGAATGCATAACAAACACGTCACGTAAACCCAAAGTACTATATGAGGCAGAAAGCGACATACCTGCCAGTCAGTGCCAGTCCAGCTGTGTAAATCCACAAAGACGTAGCTGCTGCAATCCAGGACTTTTATTTAACACCAACAAAAGGAAGAGTTGCTGTTTTAGCCACAACTCACTCAAAAAAAAAAGAAAAAAAAAGAAAGAAGACACGGTCTCACACCCCAAGCAGCTTCCCCCCTCCCGTTCCCCAAACTCATGAACAGTTAACCCTCACATGAGAAAATGAACATTAACTCTGTGATCAACTTGTCCAAGTCCAGCAAATACTCCAGAGCCTGTACTGTTGGTGTGAATAGTGATGCTGAAAGGCCAGAGTGCACTTCTTTTATGACCGCAATGCAGATGCCGTGCACACGCAACACGTGCGCTATGCATTCATAATACACCCGTAATACTGCCGTGATAATCTCAATGTATCGGATCCATTCACTCACTACATGCGTTATATAACCGTGATTGTTCATCATATATTCGCTATATATTATTAATATATCTGTAATTTATACTGGGACATTTGTCATTTTTGGCCATTTTTGTTGCGGACGACAACGAACGCCTGCAATTTGTATACTCAATTCATGCGCAATTAATCCTCTCCCCAGTGGGACAGGGCCCTTAGCAAGATATCTTAAGGATACTTAATGTGTTTTTTTAAATCAAACATGGTTGGTATATTTGGCCTATGGATGGCAAGACCTGAATTGATTTTGGTTAAGATCAGTCTGTAAGAAGTCAACATCAGATTTCTGGCTCTACTCAAATTCCTATTGAAATGGATTTTTTTTTCTTTGTTTTGTTTGAAAATGAGGTCAAATATTTTATTGTCAGCACACGTGACTGTATAAAGTCTCACGTAATATTTGCCTGACATGTCTAATACTTTGAAATGGGGGTGTGGCCATGCTGTGCTCTCTGAGCACTTTTAATTGAGTTATAGCTTTGCAGATGACACTTTGATTTACTTTACTCTTCCATCAACTGGCTGTGGTTCTTTTAACTCACTATGTCAATACACAGAACAGTGGTTTCCAAACCTTTATTTCCCCACTACTTTAAAAGCAGAGGATGAAGCCAGCTGAAAGTAGTTTGGAGCAGGAATTATCTAAGAACGATAAACAGATCCAAAATTGAGTCGAATGAGCTGAAACAATTATTGTTCTTTTTGGAATTACTAACGAATGTCTTGACTTTATATAAACAGCCCAGACATGTGAATGGACAAACAGCCAAATTAAAAGTCTTAAGTAAAGAGGCCCTAAAGAGCCAACACTGTAAATTTAATGACTTTTGTCATCGTAACTGCTATAAAATGGTTACCCTGACATTCCAGTTAGAGAATAAATTTTGAAGTGTGGCTAGCAGTTTATAGGCCATGGAGTAAAGCTACAGTGTGTAGGATTTAGTGTCATGTAGCGGTGAGGTTGCAGATTGCTTTGTGCCTTCACCAGTCATGATTTTGTTTTCCTTCACATTTTTGCTTCTTTAGCAACAGGGATTCTTGTTTCCTTGCTTTTTCTAGTGATAAGCAATATGTACGATCATTCATTTAACAAAAATGGGGGTTCTCAAACTTGTTAACTTGCACAGTAGACAGTGCATCGGGGATCAATCAGTGATTCCTTTGCTTTTTTCTTCGATCTTCCTGTGGCTTTGTAAAATGCGAAAGACAGAGTAAGTCAGTCCCTTTTGGGCTACTGTACCAATATGGTGGTGCAATATGGCGACCTCCATAAAGGCTCCCGCTCTCATGTACAATGGGGCAAAAAAGTATTTAGTCAGTCCCTGATTGTGCAAGTTCTCCTACTTAGAAGGAGGAGAGAGGTCTGTAATTTTCATCATAGGTACACTTCAACTATGAGAGACAAAATGAGAAAAAAAAATTCCAGGAAATCACAGTGTAGGATTTTTAAAGAATTTATTTGTAATGGTGGAAAATAAGTGTTTGGTCAATAACAAAAGTTCAGCTCAATACTTTGTAACATAATCTTTGTTGGCAATGACAGAGGTCAAACGTTTCCTGTAAGTCTTCACCAGGTTTGCACACACTGTAGCTGGTATTTTGGCCCATTCCTCCACACAGATCTCCACAATGCTCTCACTGATGGAAGGAGGTTTTGGCTTAAAATCTCACGATACATGGCCACGTTCATTCTTCTCTTAACACGGATCAGTCGTCCTGTTCCCTTTGCAGAAAAACAACCCCAAAGCATGATGTTTCCACCCCCATGCTTCACAGTAGGTATGGTGTTCTTGGGCTGCAACTCAGCATTTGTCTTCCTCCAAACATGACTAGTTGAGTTTTTACCAAAATGTTCTATTTTGGTTTCATCTGACCACATGATATTCTCCCAATCCTCTTCTGGATCATCCATATGTTCTCTGGCAAACTTCAGATGGGCCTGGACATGTACTGGCTTAAGCAGGGGGACACGCCTGGCACTGCAGGATTTGAGGGATGAAGGGATTGGATGCTATGAGAATAAAAGATTGGGTCACTTTGTTCCCAGCTGCAAAGACGGGATATGTTTGGGTACCAACTCCACGATGAGTGATGTGTCATTGCATCATCATATGGCTCCTCCCATCTGTCAAACATATGATGTAGTTGTGCATGTGTCTTCTGGTGTGACGCAACAGTTTAAAATATCCTGTGGTTTGATTTTATGTGCTTATCTACTCTGAGGTAGGCAATGAAAGAGATAACGAGAGAAAAGCAGGCAGGAAGGGGAAAGTCTGCACAGAGACGCTTTATCACTTAAGAGCTGGAAACATTCAGCAACAGAGAAGTACTGCAGTTGACAGGGAGAAAGAAAAAAAACTGAAAAAAAATGAATATGCCATTTTCACACCACAGGCACCTTTTGAGATCTGAACTCTCTTGAGGGACGTTTTTTCTTTGCACACCAACGAATTTAGAGCCTCGTTGATTTTGTATTGTGGCTGTTTAGGTGTTCAGTCTTCCTACAAAGGCGAGTCCACAGCTTTAAGTCATGGGTGTGTGGGCTGTGTGGGTGTTTCCCACCTGTTTGATCAATCACAGTGGAGGATATTGAAGATATTTCAGCAAATGGAGAGGAGTTTCACCAGGAAAAAATATTGTTGTTTGGAAAGTGACAAGACACAAATCCATGACAGGTGCAAGTCTGCTGTTAAAGCGGCATTTCTAGTTGAATTTATTGCCGTAAATAATGGAACCTCAGTTGGAATCATGAATTCTACTAATGAAGCCAGTTTTATTTTGCAGTAAAGTGATGCAAAATTGTTTTGGAGGGATGATATTTCAAGATATTGGAGCAGTGGCAGCAGCCAAACCATTAACAGACATTTACAGCTGTTAACAGCTTCTTTCCCACAGCAATCAGACGACTTAACCAGAGAATGTCAGCTACAGTAAGCGACTGTTCCTTTAAACAAAATTTTTTTTAATGAAAACTATTTTACTCTATTTATTTTATTTTAGCATAATAATATTTGATTTGATTTATTAATGCTTTTATTAGGATTTGCTTTGGTTTGCCTCGGTAACCTTACTGGTTGCGGAAATATCTTTGATAATGTTTTTTTTTTTTACTATATATTTGATGACCGTGATCTTGATCTTTGGCTGATTTGCTGCAAAAATTTGAATCATCTCAAGGCACTCAACCAAGAGTAATGATACTGGTGTCACAGACCGAATGGTCCCCCTTAAAAATCAGTCCCCTCTGCCTTCACTGTGCATACGTCATTTTGGCGATTCACTGATTCGCCTCGTTTCTGCTTAAAACTGACCTTCAAATGATTTAAGAGGTTTTACTTTGCCATCTGATGGCTAATAATCACATTATTCCCTTATTGCTTTGGGTGTTTAGTGTCTGACTCAGAGAGTCAGACTCAGATGAGCTGCTGTGGCGCTCTGATCGCTCCCCCATCTTTTATTATGAAATAATGCTGAATTTATGTGGAATTAATAAGAACTTTGAACTTTAAAATGATTGTTGTACAAAAGATTCAGATTTCTGTTTCTGAGGTAGATGATGACTGTAGTGCAGTTTTAAGCAGAAACGAGGCGATAATCTGTGAATTGCTGCTGACGCTCCGAAAAGACACATGCACAGTGAAGACAGGGGGACTGTTCAGTCGGCAACACCGGGTTTGGTGAAAATCTGCTACCCTCTTTCTGAGCTACTTGTACACACACACGCACACACACACGCACACACACACAGTGCACCCTGCTGCACCACTGGCATTCAGGCTAATAAAAACAATTTTCAGCTGGAGAAATAATTTATGAATCAGGTTCCATGAATGCATCCAAACAGTGTTTCTGTAATGTTTTGGCTGTATTACACTACATCACATTTTATGATTAATTTTAAGAATAAAATGTGACATGTTTGTAAGAAACACTTGAAAACAGGCTATGACAAACACACAAAAACTGGCAGAGTGTTAAGGATATTTGCACTGTTGGGTGTGTGGAGCTGTTTCCCTTTATGTTTTCCATTTTAACTGTAATACGTAGTGGCTTCCGAGTTATTTTTTATTTCATACCATATAAACACAAGAGGTCAATGTTGTTGTCTTTCAGCTGCACCCGGTTGTTGTTTGGTGTCACCACAGTGGGTTTAGGACAAAGCCACATTGGGAATGTTTTACACTGGATGTCCTTCCTGATGCACCTGGAGAAACACACACAGCCCCTAGTGAAGAGGTCTCCCATCCAAGTACTAACCAGGACCTGCACTGCTTAGCTTCTGAGATGTGACGGGATCAGGCTCACACAGAGTGGAGCAGCTGCATCGAAGATTTAAGAGTGCAAATAATAAAGATGTCAGTTTGTAGATTAGTGCAGACAACTTCACAATCTTGCTATGTATTCAGGTTGGGGAGTGGTGGTGTGGTTGCAGCATCCACTGGATGGCAATCACTCAAGCAGACAAAAGGTCCATCCCTACCTTTTAGAAGTGTCCATAAATCTGCTGCCGAAAAGTGAACCATAGGCCTTCCCTTGGCCTTCTCCAGCCACCGGGGTCCTAAACATCGAGGCACCTGCATGCTGGATCACGCACAGAGAAACACCTCACATGTACCCGACGTTCCCTCGCAGTGCAAGTAATGCTTCCCATCTAGGTGTTTGCTTGACACCAAATCATTTCTGAAGCAGGACCCAAGGATTGTCTGAAGTGACCTGGTACCAAAAACCAGGTTTCTGGTTAGTACTCAAGTCTCATAACCATACAGGAAGCACCAGGACCTGAAACACTCTGATCTCCATTCTCCTGTAAAGATATCAGGATGACCAAACACCTCTGTCCAGGGACCTCATAAGTCCATAAGTTCTTCATAGTTGACCCCCCCCCCCCTCCGATCTCAAAAACAGAGGAACTGGAGTAATAAATGTCACGGCAGAAATGAGTGAATCTCCCAACAAGTTTGACACTTTCACAGCATACAGACCAGGGAATCACTGAAAGCCTGGATCTTAGTCTAGATCCAGGACAATTGCAAAAATTGTAGATGATTGCAAAAAAAAAAAAAAAAAAAAAAATTTCGACCTCTGCTCAAACATGTCTGCTGTGTTTCATGAAAACCACTGAAATGCATTTTTTATCATTAATGTTCTGTAAGTGGTGTGTATTTCCCAAAAGTACCCTCAAGGAAAGCAACTTTTCTCCGGATTCATCTTCCAATAAAACCCTAAAAAACAACAACAAAAAAAACAAAACACCCTCTTTGCGATGCATCATTTCAATGAAGCTCTTGCGTGTTTGCATGTCTCCTTTCACCGTGTGCTCTGCACTTCCACAAAAATATCGGCCACATGTACGCAATGGGTGGGAAATTGTGCCCCATTCGTGCTGGTCTTCTTGTCTTCTCATAAAACAGATTGTATGAAGCAAAAGTGTCAAATATTTTTTTACAAACTCCAACAGATAAGAGTAGCTGGATGAATATTATATTTCATTTGCTCTATACCAATATAAGTAATGTGTGAAACTTGTGAGGAGCTCCGCTCATGCCGACTTGACTAAGTCAAGAGTTTCCTGAGGTTCCGGGGTAATTCGGAAACCTTTGGTGTGAAAGTCGTTCCAGGTCCCTTACGTAAATATAAAACCACAATTAAACTGATGTGGGGTTTAAATTAATGAGTGGATGAGGATACGTTTTGGCTGTGTGTGTTTATGTGTGTGTGTAATAGTCCTTAATCCTCGGCTAAACGGTGCCCTGATGAGGCTTTACCAGGCAGCATTGTTGCTTAGCAGCCTAGAGGGTCTTTGTCTTTGTCTTCTGTGAGAGCTTAACCCTGGTGCACATGCACTCACGCTCACACCAACTCGGCCGAGACAACACGCTCGGCACAATAGTCAAAAGAGCGCAGGCGTTATTCAGAAGCTGACAATTTGGGCTTTCCCAGTGTGTCGACAGTTAAGTAACAGAGAGGGAGGTTGACAGGGAGGAGAAAGGAAAAGGAAGAGAGATCAGAGGCAGAGAAAATGAAATTTTCTCAAAGTAAATAGTGCTTTTTTAAATTAAAACAGAGAGCAGGGTGCGCTTTAGTTTCCACAGGGATGGTGACCTCTGGGTCCTGGAAAGTCAAAGGTGAAGAATTTTGTGATCACAGGACACAATTTATGGATGGAAGGAGGAGAATCTCCTTCCTTGAAGTAAGAAAAAAAAATCACAGAGCAGCACCGTGTTTAAATTTTTAAAAAATTCTAGATAAAAAAAAAAAAATTCTTTTGCAGTGCGAGAACATTTTTTAAATATTTATTTTTCCCAAAACAACAGATGTATTCTTTTCACCAGACTTACATTTTGCATGCACATCATCCTCTTTTATAAATCTCAAATATTGTGATATTGCACGCACATGCACCAGCATGAATTTCACTCCCATGTTTATCCATGAATGGATGCAGACACTCCCTCAAGTACAAATATACATATAAAACCCCTGTAAGCCCCACAGGTCATTACACATGGCAATGAGAAGAGAAAGAGAGCCAGAGAGAGAGAGAGAGAGAGAACTGAGAGGTCATTTCACTGAATGCGAAACAGAAAACTATTGGAGAGGTGGAGAAAAGGAAATAAGTAATGTATCAATGCTTTTCCACCTTGTATTTTTCTGACCTGATATCATCTTCCATAAACCTACCTTGCTGCAAGTCTGCTATCATGAGCCTACTTGATGGCTAACGGTAACACTCAGAACATTATCGTGCATGTTGGCAAATTAATGGTAGTTTATGGGTGAAATTAACACATTTGGAAAAAATATTCATTCAAAATTATAGTAATTTTCTTTGAAATTTGCTATCACATGTCCTTTTTGACATTACTACCATCATCCTAGATCATCCAAACAATGTTACATTATATATATATATATATATATATATATATATATATATATATATATATATATATATATATATATGTGTGTATGTATAAGTGATACTTATCACTTATACATATCACTTATACTTATACATATCACTTATACATACACACACACACACACACACACACACACATATATATATATATATATATATATATATATATATATATATATATATATATATATATATATATATATATATATATATGTATGTGTGTGTGTATGTATAAGTGATACTCTTTTGAATTAAGGTTGGAAAAACAGGGAAATTCAAATGTGTGATTTCTGTAAAGGCAGCAATGGCCAAGTGTGCAGTTAAACAGCACGCTGCTCATTTGTGTGTGACAGGAAGAACATGCATTCCCTTGCCATTTCATTAGGTACACCTTTTCAGTTGCTCTATAAATCAAATATCTAATAAGTCAATTGCTTGGCATAAACTGAAAATATTTAGGCATATAGATGTGGTCAAGAGGACCTGCTGAAGTTCAACGCAAGCATCGGAATGGGGAAGAAAGGTGAGCCGTTTGATTTTGAACATGACATATTTGTTGGTGCCAGACAAGCTGGCTTGAGTGTTTTTGAAACTGTTGAACAATTTGGATTTTTGTGCACACTTTTTATTTAGTGAGCAGTCGTTCTCTGATAGAAAAGAATGACCAAACTGGTTCAAGCTGACAGACAGACAGCAGTTACTCAAATCACCAACCAGGCTATTAAGATTAGCATCTCTGAAACACATTGGACTTAGAATCAGATGGACCACACCGGGACGAGACCACACAGGGTGCCACTTCCTATCAGCTTAGAACAGGAAACAGATTACAGCGGACACGGGCTCACCAAACATGTACAAAAGAATATTGTTGAAAATGGTGCCTGGTGTGATTAATCTTGATTTCTGTTGCAACATTCAGATGGCAGGGTCAGAACTGGGCATAAAGAACATGAAAGCAGAGATCCAACCTGCTTTCTGATCAGGAATTCAGGCTGGTTGGTGGTGTAATGGTGTGAACAGTGCATCAGTCATGTCAATATGGAACAAAATCGCTGAGGAATGGTTTCAGCACCTTCAGAATTAAGCCGGTTAAAGAAGTTCTGACAGCAAAAGGGGATCTCAGTATATCCCAGGGGATCTTCCATCGGTTTTCTGAACAGGGGGTTTGAAGTTGGTGACTTTAACATGAAGCTCGATTCCCTTCTAGTGAACATTCATGGAGCTGCAAGATTTGGCACTTCCATGCTGGCTTCAGTTTCCAGCACCAGAGGTCACCACCTGGTCCAAACTGGTGGTAGCAAAGTGTACCTAATAAAGTGGCCGTCGAGGACGTGCACCGCATGCGAGAATTCGCAAACATATCCTGGCTTGCGTGGGCCCTCGCGGGTTATCTCTGTTCTATAAAGACATTATGGATTTTGCAAATACTTGCCATCATGTCTGTCTGAGGAAATGGAGTTAACCTTTCCACCTTGATTTATTTATGATGGGCCGCTCTCTGTCTCTCACACTCTCCCCGGCTAATAAACACAAACACGGGAACAAAACACACGAGTGTTTCCTGCCTCTTCCTGTTTCTTTGAATGCCCTATCAGTCATAAAAATGTTCATACATGCAAAAAAAGCAAAGCAGTTCAATGCATGCACATGCACACACACACACACACACACATGCACGCAAAGTGGCTCTTTTCATATCTTTTCATCATATGCAAAGTTGCATTGCCCCACAAAAGGTTTCATGAGGATTCTTGGATAAACTTTTGCAAATGTGAATTGTGTTTGTCTTTTGTGTGTTTGCGTGTACTTTGTGATATTTCCATGTCATCTCTGTACATGTTATGAATCACCTTGATTGTGAACCAACAGTTACAGCAACGCTGAGGTGTTGAGTGTCAGTGACTCACGAGCCTGCCATCGTGAATCACATGACGGCCTATCTGAATTGCTCAAGGCCACTCATTCCTAAGAAGTGATTTGGCCATTCACATCCAAACACAATGCTGTAATTCATTCTCAAACGATTCTGAGAGAGCTTGCCAAAGCCGTGCTGGCATTATTAAGAGGGCACCCGTACAAAAGATTATGTTACACAGACAGAACATAAGGATGTGAGAAACGCCCTGCTTAACTTTTACCACTGCTAGAACTAACTTGTTTGTGAGTGGTGTGCAGGAATTTGTGTGTATTTGTACCCATAGTTGTCAGAGACCTACCAAATATTTCAATCCTCGCCAGTGTAATATGAGGTGTAGGTTCAAGTAAAGTATATTCAACTTGTATATTACACAGCTGCTATACTGCACAAGCTTCTTTGACCTTTTAGTCCTTTTGCATTTGAACACTCTGTGTTGCACAACAGACGGCATCAATCTGAATCCGATTCACTCTCTCTGTACAAAAGACCAACGCTGTGCAAAAACACATAAAAAGCAACATTTTCGCATAAGCTGTATCACATTTTTAAAGCAGTTTCCCCCCTGCACTGTTAACAGCATCGGTTCTGGTACAGCAAACATTTAGATGAGTGAGTTAGTGAGTGAGTGAGTCCATTGCAGCCAGCTTTTGTAGACAATAACTCAAAAACAATAAATTCTATCATCTTCCAACTCACCAAATTAAAAACAAACATAATGAGGATGAACTGATTAGTTTGTGATAAACTTTGATGCACAAGATCAGTTTCAAAAGCAGCTTTGTTTGGCCTATGTAATAAATGCTCCGGTCTACACAGCCCTTCATGTGAGCGTCAGATGACCCGCGGCGTTCAGCTGCAGGAGAAACATAATGCCCAGTTACGTGGATAAATTAGACAATGAAATATACAACAGATCGGGAAATTGAAACTGGAATTAAAGAATAGACAGAACATTTGACTGGGGATGCAGCCAAAACATTTCATCTACACTGTAAATTAGCAGTGGCTAAGTTGAAATCCTGCTTCAGAACATTTTGAAACACCCATTTCAACCACTGCTCTGGAGTCTGAATGAAAAGTCGAAATACCACAGTAGGTGCATAGCACCACCTACTGCATATGAGTGTGCAGTGGGTGGCAGCATGTAGAGTAGAATTCTTTTCTAAAAAAGTCTTCCTATTCATCCAAAGTGTTTAAGGTAGATAGACTGCTCACAGGACATCTTCCATTCTAAGTTCTTGGCTTTCCGGTTTTCCTGCCACATCCTTCTATATTCAAAGTTCCAATCAAATTCTTTGAAACACCCGTATTTTTAACACTGTTGAGTCCATGTGTAAAGGAACACATCAGGTGCTGTGCTGCCACTTGGTGAACAATGGCACCTGGTGGGCAGTTCAGTTTTGTGCACTGGCATCAAATTTTGTATTTTATATTTAAAGACTACGTGCACTTGCTCATCTGTGTTTTGCTCATGTGGTGTACATCAATTAAAGATCTTTTCTCACATAGGCCTGCTGTATTTAGCAAAATTAAATTCCTTTAATTTGTAATAGAACTAAAATTTAGAAAAATCTGACTCTTTAATTTGAACCAGTTTGTGTCATAGTTTAGAAACGTCACACCATCTTATTAGTTTTGGTCATGTCACAGTGTGTTCTAAACATAAAGTAACCACTGCTGCAACAATTCAGCCATGGTAATAATTATAATAACAAGAGTAATCTGAGATTTCTGACGTCCGCCAAGGGTTGACAAGGACTCAAAATAAAAGATATGCGATTCACATCGTGACCCGGACTTTACCTGGATCTGGATTCCACAACACAGTGCAGTAATTGCATACTGATCCAGACTGGTCCAACTGATAATGATGTTGCAATCTGATATTTAGTTCACAAGCTGAAACAAAACTGTGTCTTCCTGATCTTGGTTTTACTTCATGATTTCGTATCTTTCTGCTGCAGAA
This sequence comes from Thalassophryne amazonica, assembly GCF_902500255.1. NCBI lineage: Eukaryota > Metazoa > Chordata > Actinopteri > Batrachoidiformes > Batrachoididae > Thalassophryne > Thalassophryne amazonica. Next base: position 73,067,556 of record NC_047117.1, on the reverse strand, counting down.
CCTGCATATCGATCCAGATCACTCCCAACAAATTTTGAGCCAGAATCCGGATCTGGGTCACCTCCAAAATTCAGTGTCATCTTCCATGCCATAATATCTATCTGTGTTGCAAATTTGGTGAGAATCCTTGAAGTAGTTTTGATGTAATCCTTCAAAGCCTGTATAAAGTGAAATCTTGATTTAGAACCTGAATCCGGTTTCGCAGACCAAATGGTCTGTCCCCTCAAAAATTGGTCCGCCCTGTCTCCACTGCGCATGCATCATTTCGGAGCTCAGCAGCTCATCTGAGATGGAGTCTCTTCACCCAAAGTGATCAAATGGATTAATGGGATTCTTAACCATCAGATGATAAGGTAAAACCTCTTAAATCATTCTAAAGTCAGTTTTAAGCAGAAACGAGGCGACTCTTTGAAATGACCGACACGCAGTGAACGCATCAACTAGCAGCTTGTGTAGCTGCGGCCCTCTGATGGCTTCCTCCAAATAATTCTGAATTTATGTGGACATGATTATTGTACCAAAGCTTCAGGTATCTGTCACTAAGATAGATGATGACGTGTGCAGTTTTAAGCAGAAACGAGGTGATAATCGGTGAACCATGGCTAATGACGCATGCGCAGTGAAGGCAGGGCAGAGCGACTTTTTGGGGGAACCATTCGGTCGGCGACACTGGATCACCTCCAAAATTTAATGGAGTCTTCCATGGCCTAATATCAATCTGTGGTGAAAATCTCGTAAAAGTCCATGGAGTAGTTCTGACGGAATCCTTAAAAGTCTACAAAGTGAAATCCTGATCCAGAATCCAGATCACTTCCAAAACGTAATGGAGTCTTCCGAGCCCTAACACCAATGTGTGGTGAAAATTTGGTGAATATCTGTTAAGTAGTTTTGACGTAATCCTTCAAAGGCTATATAAAGTTAATTGTTGATCTAGAATCCCGACCCAGATGACCACCAGAATTCAGTGGAGTCTTCCATGGCCTAATATCTATCTGTGGTGAAAATTTTGTCAAAATCCGTGCAGTAGTTTTGACGTAATCCTGCTAACAGACAGACAAATAAATGAATAAACAAACGCTGATGATTTTATTTCCACTTTAGTGGACGTAATAATGCATTTTATTTATAGGTGCCTTTCTAAGCACTCAAGGACACCACTATATTCATCCACGAGTCCAGCAGGCTGTATTTAATGTATTTTAATGTAATTCAATGTTTAATGTTTACACTTACTACCAGTTTCAAGTTTCACTTTACTACCAGCTTTCTTAATTCAGTCATTAGTGTGGATATATTTTTCATGTTTTTACATGGTGGATCAGGTGGTCCTGGATCAGATTTGTTGAGGTATCTTTAAAGGCAATTTAAATGATTTAGTGCCACGAGATGTCAGACTAACGCACCAGCATCTTAGACTATCAGCTTTCCTTCGGCCATTCCAAATAAGTTTAGTGACATTCACAAGACGTTTACATACGTATTGTTGCATTCAACCCGCTGGCATCAGTTGTACGACACAAGTCTTCATGTCATATAATGAAATGCTTGGAAAAGGAATTCTGGAATAATAGGAAGTAATGGTATTAAATTAGAGTTAGAATTAGGCTGAGTTACACAATTAAAATCTTTATTTCATGGATGTGGAAATCCTAATTCTTTGTTCGTCACATAGAATACATTCTGTGTCGCCATGGTGACACAAAGGGATTTGGCAAAACATCACTAGTTGACACCTTGGGAATGAGACTGGAATAAATTAAAGTGGGCCGCATATAATTAAACCATCATTTTTCATGTTGTGTGTTCTTGATACCTGTTGCATTGAATATGAATTGTTGCTTTGTGTTACCTAAATACAAAAGATTAAATAACATTTCTAAAAACTTTAAAAATTGGACTTGTGAAACCTCCGTGAGCTCGAAGATCCTGGATATATTAGTGGATTTTATTTGCAACGTAGTATTTTTTATTTTTTTGCTGCTAAATGCGACATGCTGTGGTCAGATTAATTAATCAGATGTCATCCAGGGTGTGTGAGAGTCAAAGGTCAGAGCTCACAGGTGAAAGGGCAGAGAGCATCGGCGTCAGACAGTGAGAGATCCAGGATTAATGGACATACCAGGAGTGACGGAGCTGCTTTTGCCCACCGGATTACAAAAGCAGCAGGAGCACGGCCTGGAAAACAGAACGAGGAGGGCGGCAGAAAGACGGGATGAATTAAGCGCATTTAAAAGAAAGATTAGAGATGTGTTTGCTGTGTTAAGTGGTGTGGGGAAAAAAAGCAGGGAAGAAAGTCGAAAGAATGACTGAAAATGAAGGATAGAGACAGAGCTAGAGGGGAGAGTGGTGTGGGATGGAGAGGAGCGAGGTATGTCAGCGTGTACTGGAGATGGCAGGTAGCCTGAAGCTTGGAGCCAACATGTCTGTAAGAAGTCAGCGCTCAGGTGTGTGCGTAACCTGAGTGTGGATCATTGTGTGTGTGTGTGTGTGTGTGTGTGTGTGTGTGTGTGTGTTTGTGGCTGGGGGGGGTAAATACCTGCCCTCGCCTGGAAAAGCTTACCTGGAAGAAGGTATTTACAGCAGCAGTGTGTATGTGATATATATGTGTGTGTGTGTGTGTGTGTGTGTGTGTGTGTGTGTGTGTGTGTGTGTGTGTGTGTGTGTGTGTGTGTGTGTGAGGTCTTTCTGATCATCAAAGTGTTTCCTCGCCTTGCTTGTGTGTGATTAGCGGTCACCTTGTGCGGTAATACCTCCCAACAAAGAGACAATACCGTCGTGCATCCTCCTCCCTTTCCCCTTGCGCTGCTTCTGTCTGCTTCCTCTCCTCAGTCACTTTAGCCTCAGTGCTTAATGTAATAATACGCGGCTAACATTAGAGTCAGTAGGATTGGTGTGTTTCTCCTTCCCCGTCGCCTTCCTCCTCCCTCTGCGGCTGTTCGTTTCTGCAGTGTACATACAGATATAGATCCAGGCGTGTGCTGATGGATGAGACGGCCTGTGCGGTGAATTATGGGAGGGATTATGGAGTAATCAGTGCTATTCATCATACAACATGCCTTCACCGACGCCACTGACAGGTACACTGCAGTATTGACCCCTGATTGCTGTGTGCATCCATGTGTGTCCATGTAGAGGGAGATACAGCAAGTCGCCACTTCATCAACGTGAGGATGTAGTGGCCTGGAGGGTAGAGAGGTGGGTTTGTATGCAGAGGATCCTCAGTTTAATTCCCTTATCAAACATGAAAAATCATTAAGTTGCCCTTCAGCAAGGTCCTTAATTCCAATATTGCAACCTAACATCAGTGTGTGTGTGTGTGTGTTTGTGTGTGATCATTGTGAAGCATAGGTGTCTGCATCAGATAGAAAAGTGCTATAGAAATGCTGACTTACACCATTTAAAGATCATGTCAGAAATCTTCTGGAAAAATTATTGATTGCAGTGGATTAAAGGTAATATTCTGGCAGCTGCAGCAACATAAAAATACTTTAAAATAATGGAAAATTACTGACTGCAGCAACTTTTTCATCTTACTTTACATTAGATAAATTCACAGCCTATTTTTGTAATTTTACTGACATTATGGATTTTCAAAATAAAGGGAAATCTGTAAAATAAACAGGGGAAAAAAGCCATAAAATTACAGATTTTTTTTTTTTTTTTTTACAGTATTCGCCCCTATTGAGATATCCCATAATCCTTTGTGCACCAGAGAGTTGCTGCGGTCTAAACAACATAGAGAATCCACATGATGACAATTGCAAATGAACATTATATTACCAAAATGTAAATTTTTATGCTTTTCATCACGTTAATAAGAGGCTGCATGCATGACACCCTGAAAACTTGCTAAAAAAAATTCCAAATAATCCGTCTCTGCTACGTTTAATCTGCATGGAATTTAATAAACACAAACCAAATTTCAGACATTTTATATATATTATTCTGGAACAAACAGGACAGACAGTGTTGTAAAGGACAATAAACAGGACATTAAAGAGCAAACTTCACTTTCCCTCAGAATGACATGAACAGGAAGCGATCACGGCTCACAGCAACTCCCAACCTGAGCTTCTGGCATGTTTGCATAAAACAAACACAATAACAACGTCTATAAACCCAGAGAATATATTCACGAGCGTTTTAGGCACAATATACAAAGAGGATGATGTTTCGTTGTTTATGCTGTTGTCCGTGTGCAGCGGTTAAAGTGCAGCCTGATCAGACTGTCTCCATGCAGTTCTCATTGTTAATGACATCTCGCAGCGCGCCGACCTCTCTGAAGTGTTGCTAGATTTTGCGGGATTTGAAACCTCAATAGGGCGAATGGAGAAAGTTGGGCCACTGAGTAATTTACAATCAAGCTTTGGAGTGTTGCCTCAATGGACATTAAATTTACGATGGAATACTCAGTATGTACTAATGTCTGTTCAGAACCTACAGTCCAACTGTTGCTGTAGTACGTAGTAGAAATAAGCCAGTGCGTAGTAGGGACACAATTTGGACATGCTACACTGCCTCCATCTTGCCTGTTTGTTGACCCAGATCTTGACAGATGACACATATGTGTATACCCACCTGTGCTATAGGGTGGTCCTTATTTTGTAATTTAATTAATTTGCAATTTGTTCTTTTGAAATTTAATACTCTGACCCCTTGAATAGGTTCCAGTTGATGAGAAAACATGCAGTGTAAAATTATGTTTGTATAAATACATTTTTTAGAGGTAGCTCAAAAACATTGAAATTTTACTATTTTCATGCTGTATAATGCTCTACTAACTAAAACTTGAAAATCACCAGGAGGATTCATCAGGACTTTTGATATGTTATTTAGGATGGGTTGGGGCACCATTAAGCTTCAGTTTGATTAGTGTTACATAGTAGAAAATAGCAAAATTTCAGTGCTTTTGAGCTACCTCTAAAAATGTATTTATACAAACAAAATTTTACACAGCATGTTTTTTCATCAGTTGGAACTTATTTTTAAATTCCAAAACTTTTGCAAAATAAGGACCACCCTACTATGCTGGAAAAATTTCTACTTTGCAAAGGCAGACTTTTTTAAACGGTTTCTAATACTTAATATATGGACGCTACTACCATGTTTATGTACTGTATGTCCGTTATCTTTGAATTTTCCCATTAAGTACTTCTTTGAGTACCAGGCAAAGAAGCTTCTACTATCCCATCGTGTAGTCCATTTGTACACTATGGAGGTAGTAGATCATCCGGATACTGTTTGATGGCTACTTAACACCTACTAAGTGCTTGTAAACTGTTGCTTTTTGCTGACTGTACATTAAGGTACTATTAGTATTTAGATGTAGCATGAGATCAGAGTTGTGGGTGAATTTTGTTGTTCATGCCCGTTACCATGGTAACGCTTCAGTTTTTGATCACGTCTTCCTGTAGAACCTATAAAAATGTGCATCTTGCAAAAAATTTGAGACCATACCAGTACGATTATTGTTTCCAGAGATACGCCATCATTTTTTGGTCTGTCAACCACAATCACAACTGAAAAATAGAGACACTTTTTCTGTCAATCAGTCAGCAGACCTAACATGGCTGTCTGGCACTGCCCTGGGTACCTCCTGCTCTCCCTGCTAATCCTCCAGGTTGGCTCTGTGTCAAGCTGCCTTGTCCAGTTGCACAATGCCCCCCCCCTTCGAGGCAGGCAACTGCATCCCCTCTCTAGGCTCCATTAATGCCACTCCACTGGCATAGCCAGCATTCTCCAACGGGACCGTCATCGCTGGCCACTCTGTTGGCACCCCTGTCACTCTCCAGCCACCACAAAAGAAAACCTCACCACCCTCCCTTTGGCCCTCTCTTGCTCACTTGGTCTTCTTTGCACCCCCTTTTTCTTCCGGTCCTTGTCTCGCTCTCTCCTCACTCCTCCATTATCCTCCCCTTCTTTCTCCAGCACCTTCCTCTTAAATCTTTTTCCCTCACACTCCCCCTTGCCCATCTCTCTCATCTCACCCTCAGCCCAGCACACTGGTGTGGAGAGGCTTATGCAAGACTCTCTTCTATGATAATGATGCAGAAGAAACCACGAGGGCTGATCTAGTAATTCCTCCCAGGGATGTTGCTTGCAGTTCCAGAGGCCCTTCAGAATCATTTAAACCAAACACAAGTGCATTTGGTTTTTGCATCAGTGACACAAGTTCATTAAAAGGCGTTCATGTAGACAGGACCAAACATCAGTCGGTGCCATATATTAAAATCCACCTGGAAATCTCAAACTGAAACATCGCGTTGGCTTGAATATAAAACAGGATTATTCTCCCACAAAATAAATCTGAAAAATATGTGGTCATTTTATATTCACAGACTAGACTTTTGCATGACATACAGACAACAGTAGGTGGTGATAGATTGGAACACCTGAAAAAGAATGTCAACCAAGTCAAGACTCGGCTTACAGCCGCTAAAAACAGCCAAAAGTCAAACTGTGAGGTACAGTTTACATTCACGATCCTGAAAAGTGCTTCCCTGCATTTTAACACAATCACTTTAACATGATCACCACAAGGACCAGCATAACACCTTCACAAATAACAATAAATCACAACTATTTACCATTATCTACACTTCTCCCAGTCTGCTCACACATCAGTTATCTTCTCCCCTAACTGCTGCAGCTTGCATGAGACGATTGCCCCACTCCCCATAATTTTATTTTAGCAGTGGATCCGTTATTTTTGCTGCTCAAACAGCATGAGGAGAGATTTTATCTTCATAAAGACAGCAGAAGTATTACACCACATTGTGCCCTGCTTACATTCGTCTTCTCCCTTTTTCTTCTTCAGAAATCTTTGTAGAAGAATGAAGGTCCAGATCTTTACGGTCCTGGTGTTTCTCCTTCCTGGTGTATGGTTGTGAGAGTGATCTAAGGTGACAGCTGGATGTCTTTGAGGCGAGGTTTCTTGGGAGGATCCTTGGGTTCCAGTAGAATGACTTTTTATTAAACAGTTACTTAGAGAACACTCAGATGAGAAGAATCGCTTGCCTTGTAAGGAAGTGACAGCTGAGAGAGTTTGGCCAAGCAGGTTTATGTGAACACATAAGCTGTAAAACAACAGTTACAAGGGTTAACATCTTCCTATCATATTGAAAACTATACCTGTCTGATCATAATGATTCCAAAAAGATATAGCTTGGACTTTCTATGAGATATGGGCTAAAAACAGAAAGAAGTTTAAAGTTGTACAGGGGTCAAAGTTAAAGTTGTTCCAATTTTTGTAAAAAAAAAAAATAAAAAAAAAAAAAATGATGCAAATTGGTGGTTGAGAAAATAGGGTTTTTAAAAGGAATACTTTGTGCCATCTGTTATCCTTAATTATCACATTTGGGGCAACATACTATGTCATAGAATCCAATGGACGTCAACCATGTTTGACCTTAACTTTGGAGACCAAACATTCAGCACAGTCAGAACAAATCTATTTATTAATCCTATTTCTTCAAACAATAATTTACATCACTTTTTAAATCTTTGACCCTTGTATAATTTGAAATTAACCTTTGTGACCATTTTTGCTATTTTTACCTCATAACTCCAAAGCATGCAGTCATAGATAGTCCAAACTATACCTTCTTGTTATTTTTAAAATTACACAAATAATATGGTATACTTTTCAATAAGACTGGAGGATGTTTCAATTTTGACACCTGTGCAACCCTTCACTGACCCCTACCTGGCTATAGGTACCACCCTGGGTTGGCTATCATACATTTTTGTGGCTTCCATGGTATACTGTGACTGGTTTGTTTGTGTTGTTTTGCCACCTTAAGTGGCAGCCATACATGAGCACATACTTGTCGTAGTGTTGATGACCCCAGTGGATGGGAAAGGCCAAGGGGATGCCCACGCTTCACTTGCCTACAGCAGATGGGTGTTTTTTTTTTTTGAGAGGTGGGGATAGATGAGTTTTGTGCCTGAGTGGTTGCCATCAAGGACCCAAGGTTGTTTCTGGATTGTGGTGGATGTGGTGACACACTGCACCAGTGCTTGCTACAAAAAACATTTTCTTTTTCAACAACAACATTTGGTCTTCAAAAAGTATTTTTTTTTAAAATGTGCCAGGAGGTCAGGGGGGTGGCTGGGGGCTTCATCTTATAGCCAGTCTTATATTTGGCCCAAAATGTTACCTAGACAAGCTGTTGTGAGTGGAATCACACTGGAAAAAGTAGTGATGGAAAAATGGATAACTGGGAGCCTGAAACAGAAGGTTTATGACCTTGTAGCTCCGTAGCTGCAGGCTGCTGATAGATCAGCAAGATTGTAATCACAGGTTGGTGCCCGGCGCGCGTTTGTTTGCACAAACGTAAATCTATATCCGTGAATGCATGTTTGCAAGTGTCTAATGACAGGTTCCAACCCTGATGCGTCATTATCCAATTACAGTCTGCTCTCATCTCTACGGCAACATCATGCACCCCCCAATAATTGGATGGCTTTTGTTAAAAAAAAACTTCTGACCTCTGAGAAAGTGTGCGTATATTCACATGCACAAACTCAACATCTGCAAGAGTCTGTGCACATATGTGCACACGTACAGGATGCCAGGAAGACTGAGTAATGTGGGATGAACAGATGCTATCTGAATGAATGATCAGATAAGCTATGCAAAGACAAGTTAGGACTCTGATCACATCATTTTCCTTCTTCCACTCCCCCAAAGCTATCCGTATTTCTTCATCTGTCTGTTTCTTTTCTGTCGAGCTGAAACAATAACCGGTACTGATGTGCTGCCTCCTCGAACCCTCCGTTTTTCCTTTCACGTCTCGCTCTTTTGCATGTGTGATGTCTCTAAATGGGTCTAAATGGGCCGAGTCGGAGGAAAGCTTTCGTGGTTTAGAAAGAGTTCTGTTTCTCTGCTTCTGCCTCCCTTTAGATTTGAACAAAAACAAAACACTGCATTTTCCCCACGCTGGCCGTCTTAAATATTTCACGCCTTCTCTCTTCCCCATTTGTGTCTGCGCGGGAGTTTATACAGCGTGAATGTATACAGCATGCACATGCTGTAGGTTTGCAATGATCCCTTTGTGTTCATGGGTCAGGGGTCAAGAGGTTGAGGTCCCCTGTGTCCCGACAGCTCATCGGTGCAGTCATAAATAGTTGGACATTGGCACCGTTTTTGTAATGTTGCCTCTATGCACAATAGAGGTGAAATGTATGTACAAATATGTACTGTGGCACTGTCCAACCAAAGCCAACGGAGCTCCGATTTACTAACGTGCACAGGTTTGATGGCTGTCTGTGCTCATCTCTTCCTGGATGTAGTCAGTGAAAATCTGATTCTATTCTATTTATTTCCAATAGTTTGAAAAGTAAGTAAGGAAACGGCATCAACTTGGCAGAATTAATGAATAATGTCTAAAACGCCAGCAGCTTTTACATTAGTTAGGCATAATGCATCATTGAATTTCATCAAATTCTGCCCTAACACAATATCAACTGTTCTAAAAAGAGATTAGTATAACTTTCAGCCAGTTTTAGACAATTCTGGATAGTACACACTCTTCATGTAATTGTTAATTTATTATCTGGCTACTCAACTAGGTCGCTTAACATTCAGCTTGCATAAATTATATTATTATATTATATTTTCACAAGGTGTAAGATAAACCTGAATAATACAAAGTTGGCACTAGAGGGGGGCGATACCGGGAATTTTGGTATTGATCCAATACTGAGTAAATACAGGCCCAGTATCACCGATATCGATACCGATACGATACCGATACAATACTTTTTCATATTTAAGCTTCATAGATCCAAAGGATCCAAAAGACCTAGGATAGAATTTGCCAAACATTGTACATGACAACAAAATACTTTATTATCACAGTCAACATTTTTGTTTAAAAAATATCACTCAACACAACTTAAAACAAAATCTCCTGAGGTGGAGGGCTGACAAACCACCATACAAGGGTGTGCTGCTCCATGTTGTGTGACACAGTGCAGCGCTGCTCTTACAGAGAGTAGACTTTGATGAATCAGTCGTTCAATATCAATACCACCGTTGGTATCAATATTATCGATATTAGGATCGATCCGCCCACCTCTAGTTGGCACATTTACTAGCTAGCCATACCCTACTAGCTTATCACAACAGTTCTCACAATGATACGCCATCTAATTACAAAAATATCAGTTTGAGCAGACATAAACTGCTATTATTAGATATCGATATAATTTGCAGTCAGGTGTAAAATAACATTGGGCAGCACAAATACTGTTGTGAAAGTGTAGTGACACGGACCCACAACAGGGGGTGCAAATGAACGGTCAATACATGAGCCAAAATATAACAATTTAATGTTGTGAAGGTGCACAACGAATACACAGACAATCTCAGAATATGATTACAGTTAATCCACAAAGGTGACGTGTGGGCAGGCTCGAGGATAGAAGACGTCTGTCCTGAGAAGAGCCGGAACCACACGATTTCCGCCGCCACTGAACCTGGTGAATACTGGAGCCGCCAAGTCCCGAATTCCCAGCTGATCACCGTCCCCGACTGTCGGATCTGGTACTACTGGCGAAGAACAAAGACAGTCAAGTGTGGGTGTGTGTACACCCAGTAACAATAACGGTGGGAATGCCACCTCCACCTCTCACTCAATATGCTGATGAATTTACAGTGATCCCTCAGAGGAAAAGAGTGCCGTCCTGCACTCACTCAGCCTCCACAGGAAGAGGGACCGGTACTCCTGCAAACACTCACAATATACAGCTTATAAGTAAACACAAATGGCTGAGGATATTACCTCCATTGAAGTACGATATCTCGGCGATGAGGTGGAGATGACGTCTGGGTTTTATGGAGTGGGATGATGAAGAATGAGTGACAGCTGTCAGGACATAATGAGTAACAGCTGTCACTCCCGGCTGTGTCCGTGGCGGCAGCGCCCTCTTGTGCCTGAAGCCCGCACTTCAGGCAGGGAGCCCTCTGGTGGTGGGCCAGCAGTACCTCCTCTTCTGGCGGCCCACACAACAGGACCCCCCCCTCAACAGGTTTATCAGGGTGTCGGCGGTAGAAATCGGCCAGGAGGGCCGGATCCAGGATGAAGCTCCTCTTCACCCAGGAGCGTTCTTCGGGTCCATACCCCTCCCAGTCCACCAGATATTGGAACCCCCGGCCCATTCGACGGACGTCCAGGAGCTGGCGCACTGTCCAAGCTGGCTCCCCGTCAATGATCCGGGCAGGAGGCAGTTCCGGACCGAGAGCGCAGAGGGGTGAGGTGTGGTACGGTTTGAGTTTGGAGACGTGGAACACCGGGTGGATCCGCAGTGAAGCTGGGAGCTGGAGCTTCACTGCGGCAGGGCTGAGGACCTTGAGGATGCAAAATGGGCCGATGAACCTGTCCATCAGTTTCGGTGACTGTACTTGTAGAGGGATGTCCTTCGTCGACAACCACACCTCCTGCCCGGCTGGTATGCAGGGGCCGGGGACCGCCGGCGGTCTGCATGGGTCTTGGCCCTCGTCCGGGCCTTCAACAAGGCAGAACGGGCGGTGCGCCACACCCGACGGCACCTCCGAAGGTGGGCCCGGACCGAGGGCACACCGACCTCTCTCTCCACCATGGGAAATAATGGGGGCTGGTACCCCAAACACACCTCAAATGGGGAGAGGCCGGTGGCAGAAGACACCTGGCTGTTATGCGCATACTCGATCCAGGCCAGATGTTTACTCCAGGCCGTCGGGTGCGCGGATGTTACACAGCGGAGGGTCTGTTCCAGCTCCTGGTTGGCCCGCTCTGCCTGTCCGTTCGTCTGTGGATGGTACCCGGACGAGAGGCTCACGGTGGCCCCCAGTTCCCTGCAGAAACTCCTCCAGACGTGAGAGGAAAACTGGGGACCACGATCCGAGACTACGTCAGTGGGTATCCCATGCAGACGGACGACGTGGTGGACCAGGAGGTCCGCTGTCTTCTGGGCCGTAGGGAGCTTCGGGAGGGCCACGAAGTGGGCCGCCTTGGAGAATCGGTCCACTATCGTGAGGATGGTGGTGTTGCCCTGGGACGGTGGGAGACCCGTGACAAAATCCAGGCCGATGTGGGACCAGGGGCGATGAGGCACAGGAAGCGGTTGGAGCTGACCTTGGGGCTTCCTGTGGTCAGCCTTGCCCCTGGCACAGGTGGTACAGGCCTGGATGTACTCCCGGACGTCGGCCTCCATAGACGCCCACCAGAAGCGCTGCCGGACAACTGCCACGGTCCTTCGCACCCCTGGATGACAGGAGAGCTTGGAACCGTGACAGAAGTCCAAGACTGCAGCCTTGGCCTCTGGTGGGACGTATAGCTTTTCTTTTGGTCCAGTTCCCGGGTCCGGGCTTCGTGCCAGGGCCTCCCGGACGATCTTCTCCACGTCCCAGGTGAGGGTGGCCACGATAGTGGACTCAGGCAGGATGGGCTCCGGTGGATCCGACAGTGCCAGTTTGACCTCCTCTTCGTGTACCGGGACAAGGCATCCGACCTCTGGTTCTTGGTCCCGGGGCGATAGGTGATCCGGAAGTCAAAACGCCCGAAGAACAGTGACCAGCAGGCTTGCCTGGGGTTCAGCCGCTTGGTGGTCCTGATATACTCCAGGTTCCGATGGTCAGTGAAAACCGTGAACGGCACAGACGCTCCCTCCAACAGGTGTCTCCACTCCTCAAGAGCCTCTTGAGCCTGCCGATGTCATAGTTCCATTCAGCCGGGGTCATCCTGCGTGAAAAGTAGGCACACGGGTGAAGAACCTTATCAGTCTCTCCGCTCTGGGATAGCACGGCTCCTATCCCTGAGTCAGAGGCGTCCACTTCAACCACGAACTGGCGGCTAGGGTCGGGCTGCACCAAAACTGGCGCAGTAGAGAACCGTCGTTTCAACTCCTTGAATGCGGCTTCGCACCGATCCGACCAGGTGAAGGGGACTTTTGGAGAGGTCAGGGCTGTCAGGGGGCTAACTACCTGACTGTAGCCCTAATGAACCTCCTATAGAAATTAGCGAAGCCGAGGAACTGTTGCAGCTTCCTACGGCTTGTTGGTTGGGGCCAATCTCTCACCGCCGCAACCTTGGCCGGATCAGGGGCAACGGAGTTAGAGGAGATGATAAACCCCAGGAAGGACAAAGACGTGCGGTGAAACTCGCACTTCTCGCCCTTCACAAACAGTCGGTTCTCTAACAACCGCTGCAGGACCTGACGTACATGCTGGACATGGGTCTCAGGATCCGGAGAAAAGATGAGAATATCGTCCAGATATACGAAGACGAATCGGTGCAGGAAGTCCCGCAAGACGTCGTTAACCAAGGCTTGGAACGTCGCGGGGGCATTGGTGAGGCCGAACGGCATGACCAGGTACTCAAAGTGACCTAACGGGGTGTTAAATGCCGTCTTCCATTCGTCTCCCTTCCGGATCCGAACCAGGTGATACGCATTTCTAAGATCCAGCTTAGTAAAGATTTTGGCTCCATGCAGGGGGGTGAACACGGAATCCAACAATGGCAACGGGTATCGGTTGCGAACCGTAATCTCATTCAGCCCCCTGTAATCAATGCATGGACGGAGTCCGCCATCTTTCTTGCCCACAAAAAAGAAACCTGCCCCCATCGGGGAGGTGGAGTTCCGGATCAGCCCGGCAGCTAATGAGTCCCGGATGTAGATCTCCATTGATTCGCGCTCAGGTCGTGAGAGGTTGTACAGCCTGCTGGACGGGAACTCAACGCCTGGAACCAAATCAATGGCACAATCGTACGGACGGTGCGGGGGAAGGGTGAGTGCCAGATCCTTGCTGAAGACGTCAGCAAGATCGTGGTACTCAACCGGCACTGCCGTCAGATTGGGAGGGACTTGACCTTCTCCTTAGCCTGTAAACCGGGAGGAATCGAGGATCCTAAACACACCCGATGGCAGGTTTCGCACCACTGAACCACCACCCCAGACGGCCAATCAATCCGGGGATTGTGCTTCAACATCCATGGGAAGCCCAAAATCACGCGGGAGGTAGAAGGAGTTACAAAAAACTCAATCTCCTCCCGATGGTTTCCAGACACCACCAGAGTTACTGGTTGTGTCTTGTGTGTGATTAAGGGAGGAGGGTGGCCATCTAGTGCCCGCACCTGCAATGGTGAAGGAAGCGCCACCAGAGGGAGCCCTACCTCCCTTGCCCATCTGCTGTCTAGCAAATTCCCTTCTGACCCTGTGTCCACCAGTGCTGGGGCTTGAAGGGTTAAATCCCCGCTCAGGATTGTAACTGGGAGTCGTGTGGCAATCTGTGTGTGTCCCATGTGAATGTTTTGACCCCCCCTTAGCCCAGTCTCTGAGGGCGGTTGTTGTTGTGGCCGTTTGGGGCAGTTTTTCTGTATGTGCTCCTTTGAGCTGCAGAGAAAACACTCCCCGTGGACCAGCCTCCTCATTTTGGCCCTGTGCGTTTCCCTAACGTCAACAGGGGGAGCTGTTGCCCCACGGAGCGCTGCAGCTGTGGAGCGTGGGGAGGGCGGCCCCTTTTCGAACCCGGAAGGGAGAGGGGACAGCGCGTATCCGGCCACATCCTTCGCCTCGCTCCCGACGGCGTTCCTCCAACCGATTGTCTAACCGTATAACGAGATCGATAAGCCCATCTAAATCCCGCGGTTCCTCCTTAGCTACCAGATGCTCCTTCAGGACCAATGACAGTCCGTTTATGAAGGCGGTGCGGAGCGCAACGTTATTCCAGCCAGACCTCGCAGCCGCGATGCGGAAGTCCACTGCATATTCGGCCGCGCACCGGCGCCCCTGTCGCATTGACAGCAGCATTGTTGAAGCGGTCTCTCCTCTGTTAGGGTGATCAAACACTGTTCTGAACTCCCCCACAAACCCAGTGTATGCTGATAACAACCGTGAGTATTGTTCCCAGAGCGCCGTAGCCCAGGCGCGTGCCTTACCCCGAAGCAAAGCAATAACATAAGCCACCTTGCTGGCGTCAGATGCGTACATCACGGGTCGTTGTGCAAAGACGAGCGAACACTGCATCAGAAAGTCCACGCACGTCTCCACACAACCCCCGTACGGCTCAGGGGGACTTATGTATGCTTCAGGGGATGGAGGGGGGGTTTGTTGAATGACCAGTGGAATATTAATACCCGGCACCGGGTCGGCAGGAGGAGGAGCCGCAGCAGTGCTCTGATCGCGCGCGTCCACCTGTGCGGTGAGAGCCTCCATCCTGCGATTAAGGATGATGTTTTGCTCGGACATCAAATCCAGCCGAGCGGTAAAGGCGGTGAGGATTTGCTGCAACTCACCGAGCACGCCTCCTGCAGACGCCTGTGCACCCTGCTCTTCCATTGGCTGTCCAACAGATGGATGACGCCCCTCGGGATCCATGACGCTGGCCCAGATATCCTGTTGTGAAAGTGTAGTGACACGGACCCACAACAGGGGGCGCAAATGAACGGTCAGTAGATGAGCCAAAATATAACAATTTAATGTTGTGAAGGTGCACAACGAATACACAGACAATCTCAGAATATGATTACAGTTAATCCACAAAGGTGACGTGTGGGCAGGCTCGAGGATAGAAGACGTCTGTCCTGAGAAGAGCCGGAACCACACGATTTCCGCCGCCACCGAACCTGGTGAATACTGGAGCCGCCAAGTCCCGAATTCCAGGTGATCACCGTCCCCGACTGTCGGATCTGGTACTGCTGGCGAAGAACAAAGACAGTCAAGTGTGGGTGTGTGTACACCCAGTAACAATAACGGTGGGAATGCCACCTCCACCTCTCACTCAATATGCTGATGAATTTACAGTGATCCTTCAGAGGAAAAGAGTGCCGTCCTGCACTCACTCAGCCCCCACAGGAAGAGGGACCGGTACTCCTGCAAACACTCACAATATACAGCTTATAAGTAAACACAAATGGCTGAGGATATTACCTCCATTGAAGTACGATATCTCGGCGATGAGGTGGAGATGACGTCTGGGTTTTATGGAGTGGGATGATGAAGAATGAGTGACAGCTGTCAGGACATAATGAGTAACAGCTGTCACTCCCGGCTGTGTCCGTGGCGGCAGCGCCCTCTCGTGCCTGAAGCCCGCACTTCAGGCAGGGCGCCCTCTGGTGGTGGGCCAGCAGTACCTCCTCTTCTGGCGGCCCACACAACAAATACACTCATTTCATTTGTAAATGTATCATCTGGCTAGTAATTTAGCATGGAGCTGCCACAGAAATTAGCCTATAAAACTTGTTTTGTACATTTACTGACTAAGATCAATGAATAGCTGTCTGGAACAAATTTTTGCATGTATTTCTATGGTTTATTATTATCCCCTTTCGTGTAATAGGCCCAGGATAGGTAATATAGAATTGTGCTATATCTGTGTGGACGTGCCTTTGTCCAACTTTCCATCCCACACTTTTCATGTTTTACTGTATGGTAAAAAGTTCTGAAGTTTCATACAGTTACTGAGGACAGTTCTGTCATTGTTTTCACCAAGTTTCGTGTTTGGACTTTCGTTTACGCATGCAAGTTTTGAACCATATATGTTATGTGTTAACATAACCATATGTGTTATGTTATATATGTTATCGGCGCGGGTTGAGGAGCGGACCTGCGTCTGACGGAACCCAGCGCCAAAACAACCAGAAAGCGGGTTCCAATAACAAAACAATTTTATTTTCCCCCTTCTGTGCAATGCAAAGTGTACAAACGTAAAATGCGTCAGTCCGGCGGAGTGAAGGACGGCGCGCTCTCCAGCGCCCAAAAGGATCGAAACCCGGCGCTTATGGACCCACGTTCACTGCCAAACACCCCCCAGGTGGACACGACAAACCGACTCTGCGAAGGATAGAAAAGGTGAGGTAAGTCAGCAGCTACAACTAATATCCTTCAAAGGCACACACTATCAGCAACACATTCAGGTCTGAATTTAAGCTTTATATAAATGAGCAGCTTCTCACAACAGGTGGAGGATCATCAGTCCGCATGCCACGGCCGTGAGAAGCGAGCTGCACAATTGTCATCAGTATTCACATATACTGCATAACAAAATACTAAATTACTGTTAACAATTATTCAGACAATCAAATCACCTCTGATGTGTGCTGACAGCATGTGTCCCTCACCCGTCCTCCTTCACAGGCACGATGTGTCAAAACCCAGGCGCGGTCCTCAGCGTCTCACAAACGAACGTCACAAGGTCGAGTTCCCGGCAATTCTGCTTGAATCACACATGGCTTAAATGCAGAACACCATCTCATTATCTGCTTCAGCTGAAAGTCTTTAAGGTTGCACGTGAGCACCATCCACAGGTGCTGCACATCACGTTGATGAGGGTGAAGGACTCTTCTGCCAGCACCTTCTCCACAGACAATAAATCAGTTTGCATACCACCTGGAGAGTAAAGAAAAGAAAAGAACACCAAAATGTCCAGCCAAACCCCCCCAACACACAACAATATACCTGATTTTTCACAATAGGGTACCGTTGGATTCCTTCAATGAAGTCAAGTTCAATGCAAAAGCATGTTTTTCATGTATTGGTTGGTTTTGGAAAGTCTAAAATCAATTTCACATGCTAAAAAAATTGTCCAATCATCAACAAAGATGGCACAGTGGCTCTTCAGACCAAACCTCACAATTCTATCAATGCAGATGTTTTGATTTTTCAAAGCATTCTCTCGTCACAGCCAACTGAAATACATGGGGAAGCTGGAAAATTAAGAAGTAAGGCCATAATTCATCAGCAAATTGACATATCAAAATCAAACTTGGAACATGGGATTTGGACCGTATTGTGAGGAAGCGCAAAATAATTGAGGCCACTTAACCTTAAGGAGGCACTGGTTTTGGTGGGGGATTCTCTATCCGACGTTGCCTTTGTTGAGTACAAAAACACTACAAGTGGCGTTCAGCGTGCATCTGTGTCACTTCAGCTGTGTAATACTGATATGCTGCTGAAACATAAATTATCAGTGTAGTTTCATGTGTTCTTTCAAAATTCTATCTGCCTGATAAACCACATTTATCATGTTTATAGTTCTGGTCTATGTTGATGTTCCCCTCACATACTTTTTACCTCTTATGGTCTGTTTCCTCTGTAACAATCTCTCAATAAGATGATAACAGTCTTTGTTGAGTTAGGTAGAGAGTTGGTTCTGGGCTGTTACGTAACAACAAGAGCAGACGTTAGACAACAAGCTGAACACCTGGATGTTAAACACAGAATATATAAACATAGAAACACACATTAATATAGTTTTAAAGAGGGGAGCTGAGCGAATGAGTAACCCAAGGCTATGATGTCAGCCTGTTTTACAGCTCCCATAATTACAAGCAGCATTCTGGCTGGGACACTGTTGACGTGTGTGTGTGTGTGTGTGTGTGTGTGTGTGTGTGTGTGTGTGTGTGTGTGTGTGTGTGTGTGTGTGTGTGTGTGTGTCCGGGAGTGCTCCGAGGATTCCTGTCAGAGTTGCTTTAGTTGGGCAGCGTTTGGTGTTTCCCAGACATTTTATGATCCGAGGATATAAACCACCTTCTCGGTTCACAGTTGCATCCGTATTATGCAGTATTAGATACTGTGAACTTTGAGCTTGTGGAAGAAAAGGCCGTGGAATTCCCCTTGTTACACAAACATATTTTTCCGTTGTTTCAATTGTTTGTTCCCATTATTTCCCCCATACGTTTTTAGGAAAATTTAGACAAAGTCCCCTTTGAACTGCCCATCATTCCATTTGGTGAATCACTACACTCCTCCACCCAACTACAGAGCTGGATTTTATTCAGAAGTTTCCATTCTGCACATCTGAAGGATTTTATATATATATTTTTTATTTTACAAAATGAGCCAAACTTCTTCAATGCATCAGTGACTACTTTTGTCCTCACTCGCCATCTTGCAAGAACTCATCTTCAATCACTGACATTTGTCTTGGCAAACAGTTGTACAACTAATGATTTCTGATGAAATCTGATGAAAAAAGAAACATGGAGGCGATCGGATGGATGGAGGTGCAGGAGGAGGGCATGCTGCAGGAATGAGGTGCTCAGCTGTTTCACCTGAGGGATCTACTGCTCCTGTAAATGATCTGTTTATGCTGTTTGGCCTGCACAAATAGATCTGTTTTCTTGCCTCTCATTTCTGTCATTTACTGAGACCACCATGTAAACAGCAAGATTCAACAGCACTAGATTCAAGCGCACCCACCTCTTAAAGGCATTGACAGACAGCAGTCTGATTCATTTAACCCTCTTGGGTCTAGGGGTATGTTCTCAATTTTTCCATTGTCACATTAATTCCCCTTTAAATGTATGTTTTCTCCTGTGACAGACTAGTGTCCTGTCCTGGGTGTACCCTGCCTCGTGCTCTATGACTGCTGGGATAGGCTCCAGCCCCCCGCGATCCTTGATTGGACTAAGCGGTAGAAGATGGATGGATGGATGGATGTTTTCTTTAGTACATAATACCCATATGTTGCATATCAAAGTGCTCAGAACAATCTCATCTTTCAGAATATGTGACCTACAGTAATTGTCTAGTACAATGTATAGAGAAATAAGTTGAAAAATAAATAAATCTGAAAAATGAAATTCTTCAACTCTATTGAAAATACACCTTTATTCAGGTGGACAAACTGTTTTGATAAAAAAAAAAAAATGAAAACACTTATGAGGTCCTCCATATGTAAAATAAGTCCATGAGAAGTATGAGTCCAGAACTGACATTTCAGGGTACTTTTTTGTATTAAGTATTCAGTATTTTTAGTACTTCAGTATTTTATTTTATTTTATTTTTTTGTTTTTTAGATGACATGCATTTCTTCCTGTGTTGTGTCAGCAAAAAATAAGGAACTTTCTGCAGCAATGGCTGACAGCAGAGGAGAAAGAAGAGGAGACATACCTTGTGACCTTCTCCAGCCTCCAGGATTGGTTTTGAGGCACTGATCATCTAGTGGGAGGATCCCCTTTGATGCTTAGACTTGGTGGTTTTAGGAAGTGGTCAAATGAAGTCTGTGATCACTGATTTATTAATCGACCCCAGAGGGTTAATTGATGTCATCTCCGGAACACACGCATTATTGATAGAATATATACAAACCCCTTGTGCCCTGTGCCTTACTGTGCACTCAGATTATGTGCTGCGTAAATAGTGAAGTAGAGTTGGACATGACCTTCATGCACATGCACTTTGCATCATGCAATAATGAATGCAAAGACAGGACCCTTAACTTTGCTCCTTTACTCAATTCTGTCAACAAGTTGCAGTCTGTGTTCAGGGAAAGAAAATGGCAGAGTAAAAGTGATCTTACAAAGTCTGTGTGTGTGTGTGTGTGTGTGTGTGTGTGTGTGTGTGTGTGTGTGTGTGTGTGTGTGTGTGTGTGTGTGTGTGGCAGGGGGTGGGAGTACATTTGTCTCATGCTCATCAACAATAGCATCCAAAATCTCTTTGGTCTTCTGCACTTGAACTAAGCAAGGATGGCGATGGCGGGGGTCACTAATGGTTGAAGGCAGTGATGTGACAGAGAGAGAGAAGGAGGAGAACTTTACAACCACAAGATTTTATCACCTGAAAACCTGCATGTTCAGACGAAACCCACAAGTATGAATACAAATTTGTGTTTGTGCTGCCTGATGTTCCCATGCAGGTCTTTAAGGGAGCAGAAACTCAGTGTTCCAGAAATGATGTGCTGGATTTAAGGTGGCCTTGTGTGAGGAGGAGGAGGATGCCTTGAGTCTCCATTTCTAACATCACAGCTGTGCTCTCATCTTCTGCTACAGGGGATAACAGCCATTGATTTGGTTTGACTGACCTGCTTGTCTGGAACTACGTTACGTTTTGGTGGGCGGTACTTGAGGTCCTCAAGTGGATGGTTCAAATCCATTTGGGGCAAGTCCAATCACATGTTGTTATCTAGAAGGTGCTGGGCACAAAGCTGCTGGATTCATGGTCAGTCACAGGTGAGCTGTGTGTGTTCTGCAGGCACATCATTTACTGATAGCATCATCTGTCATTCCCTTTAAACAAGGTGTGAACGACACACATGCTGTGATGTAGATAGGAAGCGAGGGAAAGGCATGTAGAAGATTTGTGGTGAGGAAATGGAACTGTGCACATGCACAAAATCAGATGGCACGAAAAGACCTCATGTTGTGACATTTGAATAAACACATACGGTATGGCAGGGGTGGCCAAGTTCGGTCCTCGAGAGCCACCTTCCTGACACTCTTAGTTGTCTCCCTGCTCCAACACCCCTGAATCCAATGAAAGGCTCATTAAAAGACCGCTAATGGGTCTTTCATTGGATTCAGGTGCATTGGAGCAGGGAGACAACTAAGAGTGTCAGGAAGGTGGCTCTCGAGGACCGAACTTGGCAACCCCTGCGGTATGGGAATACTGCACCACCTTTAACACCTGTTACTCTACTGACCACTGTGTGTGGAACATGCACTGTAGGCTACGTCTGTTTCAGCTGGACCTCACCCATGCAGACAACCGCTTTGCAGCCAGAACGTTTAAACATAAGTTTGATCTGTTCATCTGCATTTAAATGTTTTTGCGTGTTTGTTCACTGTGGCGCAGTTG
This sequence comes from Thalassophryne amazonica, assembly GCF_902500255.1. Taxonomy (NCBI): domain Eukaryota; kingdom Metazoa; phylum Chordata; class Actinopteri; order Batrachoidiformes; family Batrachoididae; genus Thalassophryne; species Thalassophryne amazonica. The sequence goes on along the minus strand of NC_047117.1, from coordinate 73,045,998 downwards.
GAGTGATCCTTCTTTGTTTGTTATAAGGTTGGAGTGTCACATTAATGTTTGTAATGGGATTTTGTAATAAAGCACGGGTTATTAGATATCTTAATGATGTGTTATCATATAATCTGGCTGATAGAAACATGCTAGCGGTGTGTCTGGCACACAGATGAGCGCAAGAACATTTGGTCTTGAATGAAAGCGGGTGATGGGTGTAAGAATGGCAATGGTGTGGGGTGGAAACTACCAGTTACACTTGTAAACTGTGAAGTGAGTAGAAGACATTGCCCTTCATCTCTTTACACAGTCAGGACCATAAGTATTTGGACATTTAAAATTTTTGCAGTACTGCCTGTGCACACCACCACAACAAAGTTTAAATGAAACATGTGCTTGTAGTGTAGAATTTTACTTTTAATTTAAGGATTTTAACAAAAATATTATACATATTGTTTTTTTCAACTCCATTGTGGTGGTATACTGACTCAACATTACAACAATTTTATTACTGTTCAACTACTTATGGACCTGACTGTAGTGAGGCATTTGAAATTCTCAGCTTTGTCTCGTGTGCTTTGATGTTTGTCACCTCTATATGATGGAGTGTCCCGCCCTCTTTCTCTGTGTTAGTCAGTGGAGCAGAAACAGACAGTCAGGTGACTTCTGACTGGCTGTTTTCATGATTGTTTGTTATTGAGCAAAATGGATACAGATAATTGAACAGTTTGTTTGGTGTGTGTGTGTGTGTTGCTCAGCTCTGCAAATGACAGTTGTTGCCGTGGTAACAATTAGGCGCTGGGAGACTTTCAGGTCAAGGTTAACCAGCATGTAAACAATTCAGTTGATTCCGACAAGATGGGCTGGACATTTGATTGCCGTTTGTCCTCCATGAGCACCTGAAACAGACAGAAAAGTCAGCATGTATGTCTGTTTTTTTTGCCATTTTTAACCATGCTGGCATAAAGAGGGCGTGTCTGTGTAAATGTCTGTCTCTGTGCTTGTGCAAACACACACCTGTTGCTTCTTTTGTTTTGGCTCTACATATAGCCGTCTATACATATACAGTATATCATGGCAGATCTTGTCTTGGTCCACATGTTTTACAAATGGAATCGTTAGTATTTTCCATGTCTCTCAAGATCGTGAAAGCCTAGGTCTTTGGGACATTTTGCTGATTCTGGGAAATGCACGACGTGTAATATAGTATACATACAAGTAATACAGCCCTGAAGTAAGGGCCCATGTAGCTGTGTAACTGAGGCATAAGAGCAGCATCAGCGTAAACGCAGTGTAAGGTCTGTGCACTGTGTACAAGGGCACAGACTACGAGCACTCTGGATGCAAAATAGCTTTAAATTCCATTGCCAAACTGACAATTGAAACATTAAATATATGCAAATAAGTCACCTTATTTATGGAATCCATCACTGAAGGATAAAAAATATCCACATGTTGCACACAGGTTAGTCTTAAATTCATAAAACAGCCATTCTGAAATAGAGCTACCAGAAACAACTATTTTGATAGTCAACTAGTCAACGATTATTTTTTGCTATTAGTTGACTAGTCGGATCATACGTAAAATTGCAGCTTATCGCATTTTATCAATATCGATACCATTATCGATACATTATCGATTACGCTTATCAATCCAATTCCTTATCAATACCTCTTGTGAATTTTCTGTGCGCTACAAGTAGGCTTTACAGGTTTTCTATGTCAACATTTTATTGAGTCTTAAAGTAAATAAATATGAAATTGGTCACTGGATCCTTAAACTCTGGACATAAATAAACTCTACGTGGTGGATCCTTGATCTCTGGACATAGATAGAAAAAAATCTATAGTTTTTGTCAAAAGCATTTCCTTTCAGACATTAACAGCATGCATGTCACTCCATATGTCTGGGCTGAGCTCAGCTGGCTACTGGAGTCTGCAGGTCTGCAGCCATACAGTCTTGGGCTGCTCCACGTCAGCCAGAACGTCTCATTTTGGGAGGGAAAACAAAACATTTTGATCGATTGCAGTTTATAGTTTGAATTACAATGTTTGGAAAGAGGTGTCATTTGATTTAAACGGTGATTCGCTTTGAAATTATTAATTCCGAGCGGACTAGCTTTCTAACTTGACTCAGCGGTGCAGCGTTTGGAGCAACAGAATGGAGAAGGATTCTCATTTCTTTCTTCCAGTTCGTCACTTTAATCCGCACAAAAGTGAATCACGATTGACATATTTTAATGGCTTTGAGAGGGGATAAGAAGCGGAGTTGCCGCTTCTGAAGAGGAGCGAAGCAAAAATCTAATGAAGCAGCGGATTGAAGCACTGCTTCATTGGTTCAAGGTTCAAAGCAAATGACTTGTTGACTACTAAATTAGTTGTCGACGGTTTCAATAGTCGATGTTGTCGTGACTAGTTGACTAGTCGCGGCAGCCCTTTTCTGAAAAGATACAGAGAGAGGTTAGGAAGAGAGGATTTGGCTATGCTATCCACGATATTTAGCTTCCGCAGTAAGCGATTGTCATAGTGAGACTAGTTAGATAGTCAAGTCTGGGAGCATGCGCTGGTACTGTGCTTCACTGCATCCACAGCACCATGGGAACACCTTGTGTTATGGAAGACAACCACCCAGAAAAGACAACTCGTCAATTCCTACATCTCAAAAATAACAATCTGTTGTAGCCAGGTTAAACATGGGTGTTCCCTTGGCCTTCTCCAACCACTGCAGTCCTCAACACTCAGATGCTTATGTGCTGGATCATGCATAAAGATATGAGCCACATGGCCAAAATTTCAAAAATTGACACTCCCTCACAATGCAAGTGATATTCCCCATCTTAGTCTCACTAAGCAACTGCTCATTTGATACAAAGTTATTAAACTGGTACCCAAGGATCTTTCAAACAGACCTAGTACCAAAGATATCTAGACATCACCTTGGTTCACTGGTTAGCGATCAAGTAAGACAGGAAGGACCAGGACCAGAACCCTAAAAAGTTGGACCTTCATTGTTCTGCAAAGATATCAGGATGACCAAATCCCTCTGTCCAGTGACGTTGTGACTCCACAGGTTCTTGCCAGGTGTCCCTTGATCTCAAAGGCAATGGACCCAGAGACAGAGAATGTCGCATACAAGATAAGTGATTGTCTTTAAAAAAAAATACACTGTTATCTCCACATATATAAATACACTTCTGATGGCCAAGTCCAGGAAGTCATTTAAAGGTTGGTCCAGGTTGATCACAAACCTGAACACTCAAATGCTGCAATAAGGGTATTAATTGACATTGCAAAGATTGTATTGTAGTGTGTAAAGTCAAGGTCAGTAAAAAGTACCTCAATTGCTGATTTCCACAACCCTACGCAACACCCAGTCCATGCAAGTGCCGAACATCATCGTCATCATCATCCCTGGTGAACACCAGTTTTCAATGGGAAATACTCAGATAGAACCACTCAACTCAGCGAGCATTTAGTTTGCAATTACCTGCTCTAGATGGTCATTATCTATGAAGTTTTTTAATGTATGTCTGTGGAATGTACAGTTTTCTGTATTTAGTAAACTAAATGCTCAAATAAAAAAAAGGGCAGCATGGTGGCTTAGGGGTTAGCACTGTTGCCTCACATCAAGGAGGTCATGGGATTGATTCCCACAAGTGGCCTTTCTGTGTGGAGTTTGCATGTTCTTCCCGTGTTTGCATGGGTTCCCTCCAGGTGCTCCGGTTTTCTTCTACATCCAAAGAATGCATGTTAGGTGAATTGGAAACTTTAAAAATTGTCCAGGCCTCTCTTGTTAAAAAAGATCTTGATCTCAATGGGACTAACCTGATTAAACAAAGGTTAAAAAATTCACTGACCTGTATTTTTTTTTTACCTTGGTATTGAATTTGGTTTGGAGAATTGTGTAATTTTACTGGTCATGGTACAGACCACTACATCTCTGGTATCATGGCATCCCTAATTATGTGGACAGCATAAAATGTCGACAACCACATTTTCTGAAATTGGATTGTGACACACAGATGCCATAAGTCCCACAGTAAGTCCTGATATATCACGTATGAGCTGGACATACTATATGGAGCCCTGGTAGCCCACGGCACATAATCACCTGACTTTTACAGATACTTTTCCTCTTAATCTCTGCGTCCCCGCCACTCCTCCCACACTCTGCTCTCTCTCCATCTGAGCTCTTCAGCTCGGTACTCACTGCAGAGAATTTAATGTTTGTTATTCACAGCTCAGCTCAGAAATCCCATCTAATGTGTGTATGTGTGCTTATGGTGATTGATATGCATTAATGATGTAAGGCGAACACCCATTAAAGGCTGGGAAACTGTAAGCACTGCCTTAAACTGTGACTATTAGTCTGGAAGTTTCCGGCATTGGCGAAACAGACGGGACTGCAGTGGCAGATGTGAGAGAAAAGGCCAACAGGAGCAGGTGGTAAGTTTACTTCACCCCTCTGGCCCAAATGCTAAGAGGGGGATCTAAAGCTCAGCTGTTGTTGCAGTGTAACTACACTTGTGTGTAATGTGCATGCACATGTGCATTTGTGACTTTATATGATCTATATCTATACATGAGAGAAAAAAAAAGAGAAAAGGACTGAAAAATGGTGCTTGTATGTAGCACATAACATTTCCTTATTTTATTCCATGAAGTGAATAAGCACAGTATTCTTTTGCAAGCAGTAGTGTTCACCTAACAGCTGGCTTTCGGCAGTTCAACTTGGTCAACCGATATTGGAATGTTTGTTCCACAGACATAAATGAACCATCATTCGGTAACTGATCTTGATCTGCAGTATGCCTTGTGGTCTAAAGGACATAGAGCAAGAGTATTTAGGTGGTATCTAACTCCGCATTGCTGCTTACATGGAGTGTAATAATATACTGTATTTATACACAAGACAGACTCTTCATGACATCACCTCTAGGGTTTATGAAGAGCTGGTTTGAAGCTCAGATAGGGAGGTTCCAATTATTGCCATTTGAGCAGTGGCTTATTCTGCCTCACTTCCAAACAGGTTGTTAAGTGCACACTGATTTCCCAAACTCCTGTACATTGATTTTGGTAGCTAGCACAAGTCAATACCATCAACAGTGGGATGTCTACCTTGAAATTTGGTCTAAATTATTGTGGGTGCTTGATCTTGAAATAACTCTGTACAAAAGAGAACATCTCTGCAGGTCATAATAGAGAAGCTTGAATGTTTGACTGGACTGGGTTGCTTGACGCGAGGATGTTTCGCTTCAAATTGCAGAAGCTTCCTCAGCTAAAATTCTTGCTCTGGTAGTCTGACTTCTGTCTGACCCTTGTCAAGAAGAACAAACAGAAGCCACAAAAGCTGGAGTTTTAAACCTAACCAGACGCCTCCTACCGAGAGGCAGACTGCTATAGGCTAGTGACTAAGCAATTGCTTTAATTAGCACCTATTGTGCTCTAGTTAGCACCCTCCTAATGACAGCTGTCCCTCCTAACGATGGGACTGACGCCTCTCCTGATGGCGTGAATGACTTATTACCATGAACAAAAGACTGAAACTGCGCCCTCTCTGCGGTGCTGGTATAGCCTTTTGTGTAAAGATTGCTCAGTGGACCTCAGTCTGCAGTTCAGCTCCACCTTAAAGACACTAACCACACGTTTGAGGACAAGGAAGTTAAAATCTTAGCCAGAGAGAAGAAATGGTTTGAGAGAGGGGCGAAGGAGGCATTCTATGTGAAACAGTTGAAACCCAGCCTTAACCGGGGAGGGGTCTGAGACACGCTTTGTCCCCTGTTTACAATGGGGTACTCAGGTCAAAGCAGTTTCAGTCTTTTGTTCATGGTAATAAGTCATTCACGCCATCAGGAGAGGCGTCAGTCCCATCGTTAGGAAGGTCAGCTACCCTGTCATTAAGAGGGTGCTAACTAGAGCACAATAGGTGCTAATTAAAGCAATTGCTTAGTCACTAGCCTATAGCAGTCTGCCTCTCTTTAGGAGGCATCTGGTTAGGTTTAAAACTCCAGCTTTTGTGGCTTCTGTTTGTTCTTTTCGACAAGGGTCAGGCAGAAGTCAGAGTACCAGAGCAAGAAGTTCAGCTGAGGAAGCTTCTGCGATTTGAAGCGAAATGTCCTTGCGTCAAGCAACTCAGTCCAGTTGAAGATTCAAGCTTCTCTACTATGGAAACCACCTGGACAACTGAGAGCCTACACAGAAGTCTCTGCAGGTCATTTATTCCAACTGCAGTCAGACTTATAATACGTCAAAATGTTTCTAGCACCATAATCACTTGCTGATTTTGCACTGTCAACTACGCGTACAGTCACCTTTTGTGCTTTATTGCATGCACAACTGTGAAATTTATCCTGTGCAATAATGTTACCATATCTATACATACTTATACTCACTATATTCTATTTTTCATGTAATATGTTCACATCAGTATTTATGCACCTGCTAGCAAACATATATATACTAAAAATACAATGTATTTTAGTCACCATTCCTTAATGTAAATATTTTTCTTTTTCTTTACTACTGTATAACTCTTGCTGCTGCAACAAGTGATTTTCCCTGCTGTGGGATCAATAAAGTTTACATTTACATCATATGTTATTTTAAGTCTCCTTTTGGGGTGCTAGCATGTCTAAATCATAAACACCTTATTGACAGTTTTTGAAAAAAAAATTTAAGTGAAAATTCATTTGGTATCAGTTTTTAACTGATATTTTTAAATCACAAGCAAAATAGATGTTTCTCTTGTTGTCTCTCAGAACTCCAGCAACTTTAAAATTGTTTAGCTTATACTATACTTTATGCTATAGCTTATACTGCTTTCCCCAGCTTTTGTTGACCAGTATTTGTAACTGGTATTCTGGAAACCAGTCAACATTGGCAAACAATTAACTTGACCCATTGTGTAATTGCTCCAGAGGGTTCAAGTTGTGTGAGGGCCCAAAAGCTTCAGAGGGCTTCTGAAAAGATGGAGAGAAGACAGAAAGACCATGTTTGTTTTGAAATTCTCTCTTCCTGAGGTCAGTGACACTGAGGCTTTTAGTGGCTGCTGGAATCACGCTCCTGTAACACCTTGTCTAATTGGTTAATGACATATGATGTCATAACATGCTCTGTGTGACTCTGCCAATATCGTCCATCATCTGCTTCTTTATGTTTCTTTCTTCTGTTTCTATGCCTTGTTCTTTAAATGCACACACTCTCTCCTTTTGCTAAAGTAGCTACTGATTGACAGAAACAAAATGATGCTAAACAGACCGGTTTGGGTGTGAGTTCTACTTCTTTGTATCATACATGTGTAGGACTCTTAATCTGCCTCCTTTGCAGTGTTGGCAAGTCATGATCACAGTTAAATAGAGAAACGAATAGAGGGGCCGTGTAAACAATAACACACACATACAAACACACACACAGGCGGCGTGCAAGAAATCTCAGTATCCTTGAAAACAATTCACAATGATTTTATTGTATGAAAATGAATGGATACACATCACAAAAATGGTACATCATGAATGATATTTTACACTATTTTAGCACTAAACTAATAAACCAAGACAAAATGAAATAAATACTACTTTAACATACTTTTTCATCACCTCAGTTACTAAGGTGGTATTGCTGTGTGACCTTGCAATTTTGACTTTGAATGTTAGAGTCCCCCCCTTACAGTTTTGTAATAGAGTGGTAATCCTGAACCAGTGGTCTTTTAATAAAATGAAGTAAAATTAAAGGTATTTCTGTTACCTACATCACAGACGTCTCAAACAAGCTGTGTGAACTCTACATGATATTTATAGCAGGAGAATATCTGTGAAAACAGTCAGAATTGTGGGACTTTGCAGCTATTTAACATTAAACCTCAGACACATCAAAATGTAAAAGGTAAATAAAAACTAATTTTGTCCTGCATAACCCCTTTTAATATTTATTTTATTTACTAAAGATCATTTTCATTTTACCTCTGCTCCTTGAAAGTTAAAACCTGGTTGAAAACCCTTTTTAAACTCCATTTTAGATATTAAATAAATGTGTGGCTGTGTTTAATTCATGATCATAAAGGTATAAACAAGTGTGCAGCGCAAAAGTCCAAGGGTTCACACAACACAATCACCTATTAACCATATTTCCATGACCGTCAAGTTATGTGTTAGTGCAAAAAGTTTTTCTTAGCAAGTTACTTCTCTGAGAAAAATGATTAACTTGTGTATTGACTCATGCGACGAGCTCAGCACAAGAAAAAAATCCCCACAGATCTCTAATCATCACGGCCTCAGTGGTGTCAAAATCATTATGGATTTCCAAATTAATGGATATTTGACATTATTTGTCATTATTCATTGGTGTTATCTTTTATTGGTGTTATTAAAAACATTTCTGGTCTGGCAGTGGTCCTCATATCTATATAACAATGAACACATATATTCTTCACTGATTATTCATGTATTGGATTTGAGAACATATGTATGTGAGAGTGACAAAATCTGTATATGCAGCTGGGTATGTGTGTCAGAGTCTAAGAATGAATTATGGCTTGTACAGCCCCTTAATTTTCCGCTCCTGTGTGTTTGCAGTATCGCTGTCTGTCACGTGTGCACGCCCGGTGTTCTGTCTGGCCTTAAAACCCTGGGCCAAAAATACCAACCCTGTCAGGCCTCTTGTTGCTACCTTCTTTCTCACATAGCCCATAAATGTAACAGTTCTTCACGCCGCCTGCACTGTTGCTGTGCACAGACACAAAGAGGAAGCTAAAATCTGTTCAGCAACAATCTCCCGTTTTCTTCTGTCTGCTAATCTGTAGTGCGGCTGCACGAGGCTCACCCCCCCCGTCACTGAAAAGCTCACTGACCTATGCTCACATTTAAGACGACGGATGTTGCCTGTCCCCCCTCCTCCCGCCACCCCTCCCAAAATCCCACAAGCCCCTATTTCAGTGGCAGTGACCCATATCTGGTATGAAGCATCTGAAATGCATCTGCACCACTCTAACCCAACGTGCATCCCCAACATGCGCACGCACACACATTTACTCACATGTGCACCTGTTTACTCTCAAAGGAAAAATGTTAACGACACGCTCCACACGTTTGTGATCCCGTGCACTATATCGAGGCAGACGTGCGGTCATTCACTCAATTGCACACACACACACACACACACACACACACACACACACACACACACACACACACACACACACACACACACACACACACACACACACACAGATTTACAGCAGACAGAAAAGCGGATAATGGAATTAGCGATCAGAGCTCTGTGTGTGTCATAATCTTGTCATTATACTGTCCAAATCCTCCTCTAATCCACGACCCTTCTGGAAAAATGAAATTGGGATTACTCTTATCTGTCTCCATTACACATTTCTTTTTCAGTGAATGCACGGGTGCATTCACAGGCACTGTGAGTTTTTACAGTATTCACTGGAATGTCAGCTATCGTCACTTTTTTCCTGCTGATCCCAGGCCTCTGTTTTTTTCATGAAGCTGGTGTGTGTGTGTGTGTATATATGTGTGTTGGCAGAAACCCATGCCTGATTTGGATGGGTTTTGTGTGTGGCTCTTTCTCACACAGAAGAATGCTCAGGGTTGCACTGGAATTTTATGCCGGTACTCAAATGAAAATCCTGAGCTTAATACATTGTGAAATGGTCACCTGCATCTATAGCCACTCCATTGCATTTTTAATATAGGATTTAACGTAAAGATACAAGACACAGAGCTACACTGATGCAAATCTGCAGAGCTTATTCAATTTATGCAAGACATTTGGAAGCATGTGATACAGCTGTCAGACACTGATCTAGTCGAGTTGCTCTCTGTATGTCGCAGTTTGCTGCGTGCTGTGCCTCTGTATGCATTTCTGTCTCCCACAAAAAGAAATACAACCTCAGTTCCATTAAAGTTGGGACATTGGGCCTCATGTATCAACGTTGCGTACAGCTATATTTGAGCGTATATAGGGTGTACGCCAAAACGGCTGCGCTACTTGGCATTTATCAATGTGGTCGTTGGCGTACGCTGCGCTGAAAATATACACCAGGTCGAGAGGTGGCGTAAATTATACACAAAAATGAACCAGCGCTGGAATCCACATAAAAATGAAGATGATCAACATGATAAACAGTGTCATTATACAAATCAATGCATATGTTACATAAATAGCACTTTCCTGATTATACTACATAATAATCAATACAAATCCCGCCTTTGCGGGATTGTTATGGAGCACGATCCGTGGTCACAGCGCTGACTGCAAAGACAGCGCTGCACGCCCTTTTCTCCAGACTTCGAGCCTGGAGCCAGAGCAGCGCTGAGCTTAACTTCATGTGGTGTGATCGTTTTAGACAATGAAATTGATAATAACAACTGTAGTTTCGTCATTCCCTTAATTCACCCATGCTGCAACCAGGTTTTGTCATCTCCATTCGGTTGTCACAATAAAATAAATACAGAAATACATTTAAAAAATAAAGAAATCTGACAGATTAGGCGTGTCTTATTAACTGAGCGAGCAAATATCCACATGTCAAGAATTATTGACATGTGAAAAGAGAATACAGTGGTCCCTCGCTATAACGCCGTTCACCTGTCGTGGCCTCGGAGTCTCGCGGAGTATTTAGTCCAATTTTGCATGCCTTTTTTTTTACAGTGTTCTGTGTTCTGCGTATCTGTTTATAAGAATCTTGTTGCCCAGAAGAGAAAAGAGCGGCAATAACTACTCATAACTGTGTTTGTCAGGACGCAGAGGAGCGATCTGTGAAATACTGGTGAGTCACTATTAATAATTTCTTATGTGTCCGACCTCGTTCATTGATCATTAAAATTTATTTGTTAGTTCTAAATGCCATCATAATTATTTATAGGAAAACGTTCTATTTTTATTTCTCAAACAAATGTTTGGGCCTGAAAACAGTTTGGTATTATTTTCCTACTAAGGTTTGAACTTTGAGAGTGTTTACACACGAGAGAAAAGTGAGAAAATGTTCATGCCTGATTGAGAAAGTGTACAAACTGTGTAGTGAGGGGTTTTATAGCTTTGAAATGTCTACAATAATTGTAAAAAATAACGCTGACTACGTCGCGGTTTCGCGTATTACGGGCTGTTTTTTAGAACGTAACTCCAGCGATTAATGAGGGACCACTGTAACACTTTTTTGATTATACTACAAAACAATTAATACGACGGCCACTTTTGACGCTCTATTAGCACGCGTCGTGATTGGTGGAGTTCTTTTTCTTTGCCGTCTCCCGGCTTCCATGTCGTAAAATGAGGGTGTGTCTGAAGCGGAGTCTGAATATTTATGGGCGTGTTTATTATAATTACGATCGTTTCCACCTGCCGCATTTATCAAGATCACGTCAGGGGTATGCCACAAATGGGCAGGTGCGCACTGCTTGATACATGTCACGGCAACTTTGGTGTATTTCAAGTTTACGCCGTAAATTTATGCCACAAGTGCGCAACATTGATACATGAGGCCCATTGTGTGTAATGTAAATAAAAACAGAATACAATGAATTGCAAATTCTCTTCAACCTATATTCAGCTGAATTCACTACTAAGACAAGATATTTAATGTTCAAACTGATAGAATTTATTTGTTTTTGCACAAATATTTGCTCATTTTGAAATGGATGCCTGCAAAATGTTTCAAAAAAGCTGGAACAGGCAACAGAAGACTGGGAAAGTTGATGAATGCTCAAAGAACACCTGTTTGGAACATTCCACAGGTGAACAGGTTAATTGGAAGCAGGTGAGTGTCATGATTGGGAATAAAAGGAGCATCCCCAAAAGGCTCAGCCGTTCACAAGTAAAGACAGAATGAGGATCACCGCTTTGTGAATACCTGCATGAAAAAAATAGTTCAATAGTTTAAGAACAATGTTTCTCAACGTTCAGTTGCAAGGAATTTAGGGATTCCATCATCTACAGTCCATAATATAATCAGAAGATTCAGAGAATTTGGAGAACTTTCTACACATACGTAGCAAGACTGAAAATCAACATTGCATGCCCATGACCATCGATCCCTCAGGCGGCATTGCATTAAAAACTGACATCATTGTGTAAAGGATCTTATTGTCAGTTAACACAATTGTAACAGCGTGGCTTCGTAGTAAAAGAGTGTGGGTACTAGACTGGCCTGCTTGCAGTCCAGACCTGTCGGCCATTGAAAATGTGTGGCGCATTATGAAGTGCAAAATATGACAACAGAGACCCCGTTGAAGTCGCACATCAAGCAAGAATGGGAAAGAATTCCACCTACAAAGCTTCAACAATTAGTGTCCTCAGTTCCCAAACGCTTATTGAGTGTTTTTAGAAGGAAAGGTAATGTAACACAGTGGTAACATACCACATACAACCCCTGGCAAAAATTATGGAATCACCGGCCTCGGAGGATGTTCATTCAGTTGTTTAATTTTGTAGAAAAGAAGCAGATCACAGACATGACACAAAACTAAAGTCATTTCAAATGGCAACTTTCCGGCTTTAAGAAACATTATAAGAAATCAGGAAAAAAAAATTGTGGCAGTAACGGTTACTTTTTTAGACCAAGCAGAGGGAAAAAATATGGAATCACTCTATTCTGAGGAAAAAATTATGGAATCATGCAAAACAAAAGAATGCTCCAACACATCACTAGTATTTTGTTGCACCACCTCTGGCTTTTATAACAGCTTGCAGTCTCTGAGGCATGGACTTAATGAGTGACAAACAGTACTCTTCATCAATCTGGCTCCAACTTTCTCTGATTGCTGTTGCCAGATCAGCTTTGCAGGTTGGATCCTTGTCATGGACCATTTTCTTCAACTTCCACCAAAGATTTTCAATTGGATTAAGATCCGGACTATTTACAGGCCATGACATTGACCCTATGTGTCTTTTTGCAAGGAATGTTTTCACAGTTTTTGCTCTATGACAAGATGCATTATCATCTTGAAAAATGATTTCATCGTCCCCAAACATCCTTTCAATTGATGGGATAAGAAAAGTGTCCAAAATATAAATGTAAACTTGTGCATTTATTGATGATGTAATGACAGCCATCTTCCCAGTGCCTGACATGCAGCCCCATATCATCAATGACTGTGGAAATTTACATGTTCTCTTCAGGCAGTCATCTTTATAAATCTCATTGGAAGGGCACCAAACAAAAGTTCCAGCATCATCACTTTGCCGAATGCAGATTCGAGATTCATCACTGAATATGACTTTCATCCAGTCATCCACAGTCCACGATTGCTTTTCCTTAGCCCATTGTAACCTTGTTTTTTTTCTGTTTAGGTGTTAATGATGGCTTTTGTTTAGCTTTTCTGTATGTAAATCCCATTTCCTTTAGGCGGTTTCTTACAGTTCGGTTACAGACGTTGACTCCAGTTTCCTCCCATTCGTTCCTCATTTGTTTTGTTGTGCATTTTCGATTTTTGAGACATATTGCTTTAAGTTTTCTGTCTTGACGCTTTGATGTCTTCCTTGGTCTACCAGTATGTTTGCCTTTAACAGCCTTCCCATGTTGTTTGTATTTGGTCCAGAGTTTAGACACAGCTGACTGTGAACAACCAACATCTTTTGCAACATTGCGTGATGATTTACCCTCTTTTAAGAGTTTGATAATCCTCTCCTTTGTTTCAATTGACATCTCTCATGTTGGAGCCATGATTCATGTCAGTCCACTTGGTGCAACAGCTCTCCAAGGTGTGATCACTCCTTTTAGATGCAGACTAACGAGCAGATCTGATTTGATGCAGGTGTTAGTTTTGGGATGAAAATTTACAGGGTGATTCCATAATTTATTCCTCAGAATTGAGTGAGTCCATATTTTTTTTTCCCTCTGCTTGGTCTAAAAAAGTAACCGTTACTGACTGCCACAATTATTTTTCCTGATTTCTTATAGTGTTTCTTAAAGCCAGAAAGTTGCCATTTGAAATGACTTTAGTTTTGTGTCATGTCTATGATCTACTTTTTTTCTACAAAATTAAACAACTGAATGAACATCCTCCGAGGCTGGTGATTCCATAATTTTTGCCAGGTGTTGTACAACATACCACTGTCCCAACTTTTTTGAAATGTATTGCAGGCATCCATTTCAAAATTAGCAAATATTTGCACAAAAACAATAGTTTATCAGTTTTAACATTAAATATCTTGTCTTTGTGGTGTATTCAATTGAATATAGGTTGAAGAGAATTTTCAAATCATTGGATTCTGTTTTTATTTACATTTTACACAACGTTCCAACTTCATTTGAATTGGGGTTGTGTCACACTCACTGAAACATGCAGCAGCATTTTAAAATCTGCTGATGACCTCACAATGCTGTCATTAAAATTCAGCGTGAAGAAACGAATACAGATTGTAAAAGTACAGACCTAAACAGTCAAAACTTTGTGAGTAATGCTCACTTTAAAAGCTAATGGTGCTGTGTACTGAATTGGATTGCGGGGTGTCTTGCTTGTGTCTTGTCCTGCTGTCTCACTGACGCAGAGTCTGAAATTATATATATATTTTGATATCAAATTAGGATCAAAGAAAATGACCTTGGAGCAGAGGCTTACAGCAGAATTTCACTGAAAACAGTCATGGCGATTGCACATGAAATTCCCCACTGTTCATCAATGCATCATTCCACAAAATAACTTAATGGTGGATTTTTGGCTGTTGTCGGGGAAACTGCAAGAACTCCTAATGAGAAACAGCCAAAATTTTGGACTCAGATGCGAGTTCATAGGAGCAAATGAAAAGTTCAAAATGTTTAACTGTTACAAACAACAAACGCATGTTTGACTGATCTGACTAGGGACAGGCTTAAAAAAAGCTCCAAAGGACCAGGCAAAGGTCAGGTGACTTAAAGTGTCCAATAATGTCATCAACCAAAATATGTCATCAAGCTGAAACACTTTATTGATAGAAAGACAAGTCTGTATTCAGTAGAAAGCAGAGTACATGGAGTGTAGGACAGAACAAGAAAGGAGTGATGAGTGAACGCCTTTTCATGTCTGATATGATACAGATATCAGAGCCATCAGCATCTGCTGATACCGACATCAAGTTGGTATAATTTTCCCAGTCTTAAAATAACTTACCTGTTAATAAATACAGTTGTCTCAATGTACTTTGTTATCCCAACCATCTAACAAAACATTGGCTCAAACTGTGAATAAAGTTCTCAACTCCACCAAAGGAAATAAAGATAGTTAACAACATGTCTAAAATGTGCAATAAAAGACTGGTTAGATCTGATTCCCCCCCCCGGATATGCAGTCCAGTAATCTTGGCCAATATTATACTGATATATATAATACCGATCCAGAATGTCAGACTGGTGCATCCCTACTAATACTGACATGAAAACTGCTTTTGTATGGTGACGATGTTTGACATCAACCTGACTTAACAGTAATTAAAATGATAGATGTTAAAATACTTTCACAGTGTCACAGAGTGTTCCATGATGCATATTACAAAATAGCTGAGGCACATCTAAAATGTCCTTGTAACTGATCTGATCCTTACCTAACTGCTTTTCAAAATGGGCAATGCACATCCAAAAGGTCCTTGTATTTGGCAAAACCATCTGATCTTTTTATAGCTGTCTAATTGATATAACCCAAGTATTCACATGTATTTGGACGGCATGATGGAACACTCTGATTTGTTGCCTGGCACACAGACATACACTATAAGATTTTTACATACCGCCTTGAACGGAACGTGAGCACAACACCTGCTTCTCACCTCACTTTGCAGCCAATCACATAGCCAATGATTCACGACAAGCTAAGGACCGCCCGCATGGGGCCATCCTGGATGCAGAAATAAAAGTTAGAGCAGGAAGAAAATCTAAGCTCTTTGTTCTAGATGTTGCATGTGATCTGTTCGAAGACCCCAGTGCAGCTAGATAACTCTCTGCATCAGTATAGGCACCTTTCAATACAACATCTAAACTTTGAAATCTGTTTTCTGTCCAATTCTTTTTGAAATCACTCACCACACAAAAGAACCTAACAACAGTGACATAAAAATTCATTTGTACAGAATAATCAGATTCATGGTAGTTACCAGTCATTCAAAAGTACTTATTTTTATTACAAGAAAAATAAATATGGAATTGCATCAAACCTGATATATATATATATGGAATTGCAGCTTAATTGATTTGTATGAAATCAGTTTACAATCACATTATTATTATTATTATTAGTAGTAGTATTATAGGTGGACATGAAACTGTGTGCAGCCCTGACAGTGCTGCTGCTTCTCCTGAGATAAAGGTTACATTTAAAGGAGGTCAGTAACACAGACAGACAGACACACACATACACACTCACACATACACACACACACGGGTATAACAGATGGCTGGTGTGTGTGTGTGTGTGTGTGTGTGTGTGTGTGTGTGTGTGTGTGTGTGTGTGTGTGTGTGTGTGTGTGTGTGTGTGTGTTCAGATGATCATTCATATGCACAGTTTAAATTAACATACTAACAAGCTGCCGCTGCCTGTGTGTGAGTGTCACGTCTTGATTGCTCATGTGATGGGGCAGAAGCTGACTTTGTGTGTGTGCATGTGTGTTAATAACGTCGGCTCCAGTGACCATGACTGGGGCATGAAGAGGCAACCCGCTGTCAGTTAAAAGCAGGGAAATCATAACAATCAGCGTTCCCTCTGGGTGAATGAGGGAGACAGAGATAGACAGAATGGACAAGAGACGGGGAAAGACAAGTTAGAAGGGTAGAGATTTCAAGAAAGGAAGACTGCCGGCAGGGATGCTTATAAAGAGGAAAGGAGGTTAAGAAGCCATCAGAGTAAAGAAAGAGTGAGAAAGGGAACAATATAGGAGTGAAAATAAATCTTTTTGAGTAGGATGACCATGAGTGCTATTAGATTAACACCAGCATAATAGCGTGATACAATTCAGTTTTTATCTTACAGCAAAATAATGTAAAATGAAAGACATTGGAGGGGTAACTCATATCTTTGTGACAACACTCATTTCATTTGATTACAAATAGTTTACTGATTTATATATGCTGCACATCATCTCTTGCCATATCATTTGCAGATATATCCTCGAAATGTATTTTTCTTTTATTGGATGATATCATTGAGGACATTGACCAGTTTGCTGCAAAAGGTAATCGATGAACAATGTCCTAGCAAGTTTGGTGAAAATTCGCTCATGTCTCTGAGTAATTTTGTACATAGACACGCACACACAAGGGTAATAAAATGGATGATTAACATTTCCTCAGTTTGCACTGAGCTACAGCTACAGACTAATTCATTCAAAAAATATTGTTTCCAAACACACCAATCCGATTTTTGATAGATGTAGCTAATTTGATCAGAATTTCTCTTTTTTTTTGACAGATGTATCTAGTTCTTGGCTCATCTGGAACAAAGGATCGATGAGCTAAGGTCACAGCGAAGCATCTGGCATCTGTCTATAATTCATAAAACCATGTTGTTTCTGCTACAGGTCTTCATGGATTTTGATTCCAATGGTTTGGTTTGCTTCACCTAAGCACCGTTTACAATGAATGCTTCCTTGGAGAATTTTGTAACTTAAAATTTTAGACAAAATATGAACTTTTTGTGGTGAAACCATTAATTTACATATTGCTGTAAAGATTTTAGAACATTTACAGCAGTGTGTAAATTACTATCCCTCAAGACAGTTTACACACTGCTGTAAACATTTCACCTGGTTCTTCAGGTTTCATTCAAAAACACAACAGTGTTTTTGCTGAAATCACTATCTGAAAATTTCGTAAAGAATTTTCTTAACAAAAATGCAATCATTTTCTTTAATTGCACAGGAAATAGTTTTAAGAAAAAAACAGATGAGTGGTGCATCATTGATGTTACAGTCTCAGAAATTCTCGGTTTTTGATAGAACCATCTAATATTACAAGAATTTATCTTTTTTGACAGATGCATATAATTTTATGAGAATGTATCCTTTTAGACAGATACAACCCCTGGCAAAAATTATGGAATCACCGGCTTCGGATGATGTTCATTCAGTTGTTTAATTTTGTAGAAAAAAAGCAGATCACAGACATGACACAAAACTAAAGTCATTTCAAATGGCAACTTTCCGGCTTTAAGAAACACTATAAGAAATCAAGAAAAACAGATTGTGACAGTCAGTAACGGTTACTTTTTTAGACCAAGCAGAGGAAAAAATATGGAATCACTCAATTCTGAGGAATAAATTATGGAATCACCCTGTAAATTTTCATCCCCAAAACTAACACCTGCATCAAATCAGATCTGCTCGTTGACATTGACCCTATGCCATGACATTGACCCTATGTGTCTTTTTGCAAGGAATGTTTTCACAGTTTTTGCTCTATGGCAAGATGCATTATCATCTTGAAAAATGATTTCATCATCCCCAAACATCCTTTCAATTGATGGGATAAGAAAAGTGTCCAAAATATCAACGTAAACTTGTGCATTTATTGATGATGTAATGACAGCCATCTCCCCAGTGCCTTTACCTGACATGCAGCCCCATATCATCAATGACTGTGGAAATTTACATGTTCTCTTCAGGCAGTCATCTTTATAAATCTCATTGGAACGGCACCAAACAAAAGTTCCAGCATCATCACCTTGCCCAATGCAGATTCGAGATTCATCACTGAATATGACTTTCATCCAGTCATCCACAGTCCACGATTGCTTTTCCTTAGCCCATTGTAACCTTGTTTTTTTCTGTTAGGTGTTAATAATGGCTTTTATTTAGCTTTCTGTATGTAAATCCCATTTCCTTTAGGCGGTTTCTTACAGTTTGGTCACAGACGTTGACTCCATTTTCCTCCCGTTCGTTCCTCATTTGTTTTGTTGTGCATTTTTCGATTTTTGAGACATATTGCTTTAAGTTTTCTGTCTTGACGCTTTGATGTCTTCCTTGGTCTACCAGTATGTTTGCCTTTAACAACCTTCCCATGTTGTTTGTATTTGGTCCAGAGTTTAGACACAGCTGACTGTGAACAACCAACATCTTTTGCAACATTGTGTGATGATTTACCCTCTTTTAAGAGTTTGATAATCCTCTCCTTTGTCTCGTGTTGGAGCCATGATTCATGTCAGTCCACTTGGTGCAACAGCTCTCCAAGGTGTGTTCACTCCTTTTTAGATGCAGACTAACGAGCAGATCTGATATGATGCAGGTGTTAGTTTTGGGGATGAAAATTTACAGGGTGATTCCATAATTTTTTCCTCAGAATTGAGTGATTCCATATTTTTTTCCTGTGCTTGGTCTAAAAAGTAACCATTACTGACTGCCACAATCTTTTTTTCTTGATTTCTTATAGTGTTTCTTAAAGCCAGAAAGTTGCCATTTGAAATGACTTTAGTTTTGTGTCATGTCTGTGATCTGCTTTTTTTCTACAAAATTAAACAACTGAATGAACATCCTCCGAGGCCGGTGATTCCATAATTTTTGCCAGGGGTTGTACATCAAGTTTCAACTTAACACCTCTATTTAAAATATGTCATGATTGCAAGGTATGCAAATTTACTTTTAACAACAAACCTAGACTTACATTTTTATTTCAGGCTGTGCACCCATGCCATGGTAACAGTTCGCCCACCTCAGTACATATATGTAGTACTCACTTAAAAACACTTTACGTGCTGGGGGCCAGAAATTCTCTTAAAAGATGTAGAAATGAGCAAAGCACTCCCTCTTTCTGTGCATATTTGTGTGCATGCCTTTCAGCTTGAAGGCCATTAGTTGGCCAACGGAATTGTTCCTGAGCAACATGTGAATGCACACACACACACACACACACACACACACACACACACACACACACACACACACACACACACACACACACACACACACACACACACACACACACTTGTGAATCCAGCTTTAATGTCTGTATGTTTACGCTCCATAATTATACAAATTCGTGTTTGCCCATTTTGTGTGTGTGTGTTTTTTGGTTGCTGTACGTGTGTGTTTTGTTGTAACTTTTGTATATCAGCTTCTGGTGGTTGATTTCTGTTGCTCCAAGTCTGATTCTTGCAGGTCATTGGCTAACAGTTGCCCAGGGACACAACTGAGTGCACCATGATTGGCAGATGATCCTAACATGGTCTGACAGACTCGTTAGTGCAACCTGATTGGTCAATTAGCAACATCACTTTCTCTGAAATCTCTGGAGAGAGGAGTGGGGGGGGAGCAAACCACTTTATTTTTGCTTTCCAAAGTCATCTGAATTCAGAGAAATGCATTACAAAGACTTTAAATTGAAACAGTTAAAGCTGTTCTGTGTTTTTCTCAGTTTTTTTTTTTTTTTTTTTGTCTTTTAAAGAGTCTTCTTGACAGAAGCAGGCGATGGAACTTTGGGGTGGGGGTGGGCGATTGGGGTTTGATTGATGGTGGGTCAGGTGGGTGTATTTGTGAGACAGATCCAATCTCTCCATAAATTATGAATGTGTTCCGGAGGAAAGCATTCAATAAGCAAATGCCACATGGTTTGGAGGCGAGGAGTCCAACTGTGAGAGTGTGTGTTGCTGTACATACACGTGTATGTTTCCACGTGTACGTGTGTGCAGGTGCTCTGTGTGAACTGCTGCCAGGACTGACAACAAGCAACACATGCTACAAAATTTGTCCACTAAGCGTTGTTTGCGCTGCGGGTGTGCAGTATCCAAGATGGTCGGATGTTGCAGAGAGGTGGTTATGTTTTGTGTTGCAAAAAGAGTTCATTAATTCTGATGACAAACTACTTGCGTATTCAGGAGTTAGTTATTTCTTTCAAAACAGCAACATAATGCTATTTTTAAAAAAATATATAAGATCAATAATGTAAAAGCAAGAGACTTGTATCTTGTTGATTCAAATACTCAACCCTCAGGGGGCCAATGGTATTTTCTTGATTTTACCATACTTTCAGAAATTCCCCTTTAAAGGTTTGTTCTTTTAGTATAATGCCCAAGTACTGCATATTGAAATATTCAGAAGAATCTCAGCTTTCATAATATGTGAGACATATTTGTCTAGAATGCTGTACAGAGACGTAATGTGGCTCTAAACCCAAAAATATAAAAAGTGTTTTTAGAACATTCTTCAAATCTTTATTGAAAATACACATTTATCCATGAGGATGAATTTTTTAGTGCTAGAAACAGGTTTACCAAAGTCTTTGGGTTATAAATGTAATGTAATATATCAAGTAAATTTTTGATCAGTGTATAATGAATTATTATAATAAAGTTTCCAGTAATTGAGAAGGCTCTTCCCATGTTCTGTCAGTTAAAATGTGTAACTTTCTGCAGCAGTATCTGACAGAGTGAGCATCATCAGCCTGATGAAAGCAGAGAGGAGGAGGAGGAGATGGTCCATGTGACCTTCTCTGGCTTCTGGGATTAGGTGCAATCAAAGAACATCTGGAGCAGAGACACATTTTACAGCTGAGAGTTTGTTTGAAGAAATGGTGGAATGAAGTTTCTGTGACATTCAGTCCCTGATATATTAAAAGAAACATGACCAAAAAGCTACACTTAGATGCGCCGGCGTGTCCGTGGATCCTAGAGGGTTAAAATCCCATACTCAATATTATTTGCTTTTTCACGCCCAACAGGTGTCAGTATTAATAACAGCAATAAATTATGTGGCACCTTTCAAGATGATGTTTTACACAAAGACCATAGGCCTCAGCAAACAGGCAAGATTTCTGATGATTCTCAAAGAGAAAGAGCATTGCAGATCATTGATGGAAGGGTGGGGGCTGCCACACTGAAGGTTCTGTTCTCAAGGGTTTGCAGTCTTGGTGTGTGAGATGGAGAGCAGAGCCTTGTCTGTGGACCACAGAGTCCAGTATGGGAGGAAGGATGGAGAAGGTCCAGTAGGTACTGGGGGGGGCATTGAGGGATTTATAGGTGAGGTGGAGGATTTTACAGGCGGTGCGGGACTTAGCAGGAAGCCAGTGAAGGTGGGGGTGATGTGCTGCCAGGGCTTAGTAGGAGTGAGAACCCTAGCAGTTGAATTCTACACATATTTTGCAGGGTTGCCCGAACAGAACACCACTGCATTAATCCAGACAGGAGGTGATGCAGGCATGGACCAGGGTCTCAGGCACAGTATCAGAAAGTGAAGGCAGGAGTCTGGAGACGGTTCTGGTAAAAAGCTGATTTGGTGGTGAAAGGAATTAGGTATTACCTTGAGTTGATGAAAATATCCTGTAGTCCTAGAAAAATTACATTCTCCTGTCCATTTGTGCGAATGTATGAAGTAACTTTGTAATACTGATATTACCCCCTTTCTCCGAGGCTGTCGGTAGGCTGGTGAAACAGACAGATCACTATTGGTTTTGTGTTTGGCAGCACTGCTAGTAATAAAGTTGCGTTTGGGATGCCAGTCACGGACAGCTTAATGAAGCTGCTGCACTAGCGAGGACGCTGACTGTAACTGTGTCAATAGACGGGCTAATAAAGTTATGTTATGTGGATGGCGGAGAGCCTCCAGGGCCTGCTGCTTTTGGAGACACGTCCTACTGTGTGTGACTTAATAAAGTTTTGTCCTTTGAATAAGCGTCCGTGCTGTTGTGTGAGGACAGAAATACAAGACGTGAATTGATTGACAGCATAATCAACTTGAACCAAATGCCTCTCTCAGTGTGACAACACGGCCCGGAGCAACAACCGTCCCCCATTTTGCCTGCGTGTTGCTGTTGTTTGTTTGTTGAAGACTTTAAGTTGCAAGATGACTGACTTACAAAAAAAAAAAAAGCTGCAGAGAGGAAGGCGACAACATGGACAACAGACGCTCAGAGATACACAAACAGGAGTGTGCATGTTTGGTATGTGGCTTCTGTGTCAGGTGGAGCTGAGAAGGCTTGACACCTCGTCAGAGAGTCTGGGAGAGGAGACAGGAGATCTCACTATGTGACACCAAGCTTTTTATAGATCCAGATAGATGGTTTGTGCTTCAGAGGGCCTCGACATCACTTTGTGAGAGGGTCTGGAAATGCTTGTGGTGATACGCGCTGGAAATCCTTTATTTAATCAGCTGGAACCGTAGAGCTGAGGACAAAGAAAAGAAATCCACCTTACAAGAATAAATCAGAGCATTCAAAAGTTCACTTTTGTACACCCTCAGTCACCTTTCTGAATTTTGCTGTTATGAATGAAATCCTGGTTTCAAAAACCTGCTTTAAAAGGAAAATACATGGGCATCAAGGCTCTTTGTCAACTCTAAATTGTGTTTCTGAATGTTAAAATTACAAAATGTAGTTACTGAATATGTGCATTTTATTGTTACTTACAACTAGTGGTGGAACATAACATAACTGATGATAGAAGATCTGTTAGCCCCACAGACGGCATGCACATGAACCATGGATTTACTGCAAAACTTACACAGTTGTGAGAAATACAGATTTATTTTCACGGTGGCTTCTTTTTGAAGTCATAACTGCATAAGTCTTGATGCACAGGAACCAAAGTTTCAACTGCGAAAAAGCACATCAGGGTCCAAGCATGAAGAGAATCACTTTGAAATATGGAGAACATGATGAAGGAATACCACCACTGATCTCACTGAGATCATTCAGATCAGGGTTTGCTTTGCCATCCTGAGCCTGAAATGGAAGTCCACTGAGCTACATTATAAATAAATTAATTAATTAAACTTCCCAACTTTGTCCAAGTGGTGTGCCTACTCTGGAGGACAAAGGTGTATCCTGAATGCGCTGTAGAAATAAAGTTATTGTTATTATAATAATTATGATTAAGACCATGTGACCAGACAATTTAAACAGCCTTATTTTTTCTGAAAATGGATTTGAATGTAGAAACTTAGATTTCTTTGTTTTTTTGTTGTTTTTTCTTTATTACTTATTACATGTATGATTTTGAAATGCTCTATTTTTGTTCACTACTATTGGTCACATTGCACTTTAATATAACAATTATTTCAAAATAGTTTAAAATTTGGACACCTTGTTTTCATTCAGTATCATGGACAAAAGATCCTTACTTTATTTTTTTTCTTCAAGATTTTTTATTGGAAAAGAAAGATATTTGTTATTTTGGATTCTAAAAATGATCTGTTTTATGATCTCTTACTAATGCAACTAAGTAACTAATGTAACTTAGTAACTACGTTAGATTACTAGTTACTTTATTAGTTACTTTCAGCAGCTGCCGACAACACCCCCCTGCCACCTCAACATAAAAATGATAACCAGTTTTGCCAATACTCACTTTATTGGAATTGCATTTTTAACAGTAACGTAAAGTCAATAATGTATATCCTGACATTTTAAGTTGAACTATTTCCTGAAAAAAAAATTGTAAAACATGAAATAAAGTCAGTCTTTCTTGACTTCAATGAACATAAATACTTGTTTTATAAAAAATAAAATAAAGACAGTCTTTATTGACCTCACAGTTATTAACAGCATTGTAATGGTAAAACTTACAATTTATAATCTACATTGTTTATAAATGTAACAATTAAATTCTTTCTAACCTTTTTCTAACATTTAAATTCTTTCTAAACATTTTAGTTGTTGAAATTATTATTATTATTATTATTATTATTATTATAAATAGTTGTAGTAGTAGCAGTTGTATATAAAAAAAAATTCTTCAAAATTTGACCTTTAAAGGTACCATGACACGTGCATGCATTTAACTCCTGCACTGCCGCGCAACTCGTCGTGCCAGTGCGACCCGCTGTGTTCCGCTCGATGCTGCACTTTGTGCTGCTCAACACTGCGTTATATGAAATAATTATTTTGTAGCGGATTAATCATTTGCTCTCAGAATTTGGCTGATGGAACCACCTCTAATCGAGTTTTCTACAGCTGCAGCTGTTCTGGTGCGCTTCATGTGGTGAAGAACACATTTGGAATGGCCTCAAAGGTGATTATTTGTAATATTTATATTGTAATGGCTTGGCAAAACAGTCACATTTTCATTCCTTCTCATGAGTATCTGCAAAATTATGTTTATTATAGGTTTAACATCTTGTCATAATCGTTCAGATGAGCTGCACTGTGGTGCATTGCGCTGGAGCATCGACTCACAGTGACACAATGTTTTGAATTGTTTGCGCAATGTTCATGTGTAGTTCACTAAATTATTGTGTGCCAGAGATTTTGAACATTTCAAAATTTTCTTTGCGCACTTGCACGCAGCCGTGCAGTTTACAAAGGTTTACAACGAGATTATACTCTCTGGCACGGCAGATTGCATACCAGTGCGGGCATCAAATTTGTGAAAGTGTCAAGGTACCTTAATCTAGGGGTGCTGTGGGGCACTGTGTCCCCCCCCCCCCACACACACACACACACACCCTTTCCGTCTGGATTTGTCCCTGGTTTGCTGTCTGAGCAGGAAGAATCAATAACATGTATTTATACAGAAAGCACAACCAGATTGACAGATAAGAAAGTTGTAACTGTGTTTTTTACATCAAGTCGTCCTCAGAACGAGACTTTAGGTGCATTTGGGTGGAAAGAGCGTGTTAGTATTTGTTGTTAAGGCATTGTGGGTCTTCAGCTGTTTTTAGAGGACACTCATAGGGGCACAGAGTTAAAGAAAAAAAAGCATAAAAATGTCATCGTAAAGCTCAGTGCAAGTGTACTGCTGTCACTGCGCTTTGAGAGATGGCAACTGCTTTTTCAACTTGGAGCTGCTACACACAAAACTACAGGTGAACAACTCGCCACTTTTAATGCTCTGATCAACCCACACTATCTCTGTGATTGAATGGTTGTTCACAATCAACGTATTGAGCGCCCCTTATTTATACTGTATAAAAATATAAAAATAATAGTATCGCACAGTGACTTGGAGAAATAACTTCAATGTGATTACTGCTTTAGAAATATGAAAGCGTTACATTCCTCATTACTGAAAAAAGCGGTCAGAATAGAGTAACACGTTACTGAGTAACACGCTACTAAGTAACACATTACTACCATCCCTGTCTGTTACATCCCTGCTTATAAACAGTATTGCTAAATGGCACTGGTGATAACAAATCTCTATCAGGACTTTGTTCCGAGCACTATACCCTCCAACCAGACAGGTATTTTAGAGGGGGGATTAAGAAAAAAAAAAAACAATTATACAGAACTGGCCATACTGTAGTGTTCAGAATAATAGTGCTATGTGACTAAAAAGATAAAATCCAGGTTTTGAGTATATTTCTTATTGTTACTGTGGAAACAAGGTACCAGTAGATTCAGTAGATTATCACAAATCCAACAAGACCAAGCATTCATGATATGCCCACTCTTAGAGCTATGAAACTGGGCTATTACTAAAAAAAAAGTAGAAAAGGGGTGTTCACAATAATAGTAGCACGTGCTGTTGACGCTACAAACTCAAAACTATTATGTTCAAACTGCTTTTTAGCAATCCTGTGAATCACTAAACTAGTATTTAGTTGATTAAGCAAGGCATTAATTTTGTTGGTTTGGAACCAAGATTTTGCTTGTTTACTAGTGTGCTTGGGGTCATTGTCTTGTTGAAACACCCATTTCAAGGGCATGTCCTCTTAAGCATAAGGCAACATGACCTCTGACATGACATGACATATCCAAACTGATCCATGATACCTGGTATGCGATATATAGGCCCAACACCATAGTAGGAGAAACATGCCCATATCATGATGCTTGCACCACCATGCTTCACTGTCTTCACTGTGAACTGTGGCTTGAATTCAGAGTTTGGGGGTTGTCTCACAAACTGTCTGCGGCCCTTGGACCCAAAAAGAACACTTTTACTCTCATCAGTCCACAAAATATTCCTCCATTTCTCTTTAGGCCAGTTGATGTGTTCTTTGGCAAATTGTAACCTCTTCTGCATGTCTTTTATTTAACAGAGGGACTTTGCGGGGGATTCTTGCAAATAAATTAGCGTCACACAGGCGTCTTCTAATTGTCACAGCACTTACAGGTAACTTCAGACTGTCTTTGATCATCCTGGAGCTCATTAATGGGTGAGCCTTTGCCATTCAGGTTATTCTTCTATCCATTTTGATGGTTGTTTTCCATTTTCTTCCACGCGTCTCTTTTTTTTTTTGTCCATTTTAAATCATTGGAGATCATTGTAGATGAACAGCTTATAATTTTTTGCACCTGTGTATAAGTTTTACCCTCTCCAATCAACTTTTTAATCAAACTACGCTGTTCTTCTGAACAATGTCTTGAACGTCCCATTTTCCTCAGGCTTTCAAAGAGAAAAGCATGTTCAGCAGGTGCTGGCTTCATCCTTAAATAGGGGACACCTGATTCACACCCGTTTGTTCCACAAAATTGACGAACTCACTGACTGAATGCCACACTACTATTATTGTGAACACCCCCTTTTCTACTTTTTTTTTTTTTACTAATAGCCCAATTTCATAGCCTTAAGAGTGTGCATATCATGAATGCTTGGTCTTGTTGGATTTGTGATAATCTACTGAATCTACTGGTACCTTGTTTCCCATGTAACAATAAGAAATATACTCAAAACCTGGATTAATCTTTTAGTCACACAGCAATACTATTATTCTGAACACTACTGTATTTCTTCAGATGTTTTGAGCCCTCATGTGTTTCTAATTTTTAAAAGTGAGTTGTTGGCATTATTTTGAGCATATGTTGTATTTGTTAACTCCTGGGTGGCTGCCCCATTGACTCTCATGTTTTAATTTCACAATCTAATTATACAAACAAGCAACAGTGGCCTCAAGTGGTCACCAGGACCCAGGGATTAGGAACAAGGCTTCACAAGCAGCTTCATAGGCTTGTCTGTCTTTACTTTATTTTGCAGGTTAAAAGATGTCAACATCTTCCAATACAAGAGGTTCACTCATCCGTAATTGTACCTACAGTATCAGAATGCAAAATGTCACAGCTGAAGATGCAGTAATTTTTTACAGAATTACGGAAATTTTGCAAACTCTTGCTGGCTCAGCAGCGGAAAAGAAATTCTGGATCATGAAGCAATCGATAAACATGAGCGTTGCTTGATTGTTAACAATGTTTAACATAACTCCCATTGTTTAAAACATGAACTTACGTTGTAAATACTGTAATAATATTGCAAAATTTTAAAATGGAATAAAAGCATCAAAACCAAGAATATCATTCTGGAAACAGTTCCTGCCTAGATTAAAAGGTTGAATCAGCACTGACGTGTGACAAAATGTCAAAGCTGAAGCCAGTGTTTCTCAAACTTTTTCAGACCAAGTACCACTTAACCAATAAAAAAAAAACTCAAAGATCACCTAACTCCCCAATATCCAAAACTGTATCGGTCTGCTTGCCACTCTAACCGTATATTGTACTCTATGAGAACTGAAGCCTTTTTTAAACAGGTTGAGAAACACTTTTAAGTTAGAATGTGATATTAATTTAAAATGTGATATTTTATTAGTATACTTACAGACCACTAGGGGTTGCTTATGGACCACCAGTGGTCCACAGACCACTCTTTGATAAAGGCTGGCCTAAGATAGAGTACAACTTTATGCGAAGATAACAAGACTTGCACATTTATTTTTGCCAGCAATTAATTAAATTTAGTGTTGAAAGTAAAACTATGGAACTGCCCCAAAGGCGAGTTGAAACTGTGTAAATTTTTTGTGAGGATTTTCAAGAAGTTTTTACACAAAAATAAATTAGTGGTTATAAAAATGAAGTAAACTTTTATCTTTGTATGATTTATTTGTGTATTGTTTGTTTGGTGACATGTTGAATAATGGTATGTACTGTACAAGGTCGGTACAAAATAAGCTTCACTTCTGTGGAAACTCTTTTCGGTGTGGACAGCATAAAATTTTATTTGCAAAACTCTGGTTTGAAATTTTATTTATTTATTTTGTCAGTTTGCTTTTGCACAGTTGTATTGTGCCAAAATAAAGTTATTCATTCATATATGTTCATATCTGAAGAGTACACATGGATGCCAAGTTGCTGTTCATGTGCTCATTCAGAATTTGTTGTGTGTCTGTGTGATAAATGGATTTCATAAGCTAAGACCATAGTGCAGCGGGCTACAAATGAGGAACCATTTGCATGTGTGTTTGTAGTTTGCACAATACATACAGTAGATGCCTGCGTGCTTATGTGTGCGCTGCAAACATTTGCGTGCACGACGCTCAGCGTGAGCAAGTGAACGAGGGTGAATGGTGCCGCAGCGGAGGCTCTGGCCCAGTGTAGGGGATGAATGTGTTGATATGACAGTGATACATGGAGATGTTTACAGTAAAGTGGGAGGAGGAGCGAGAGAGACTCCATCTCAGAGAAGTGAAAGAAGGCTATGTTCGCCGTTTTCTGTGAGCTCTTTTAAGTGCAAGAAAATTGGCAAAGTATTGGTGACTAAGGACAGATCATCCATCTCTGTCTGTTCTACATCTGCACTGTATGATGCCACTTGGGAGAGTATCGTTGTGTGAACTGACGATGTTCACTGACACGCTTGGCTCACATTCAGCGCTAGTTGATTTGGCAAGCGCGCTCACGCACGGCACACATACAACCTGCTCGTCCCCTCACATTAGTGTAGACAAAGTCGACAGCAGTGTTCACCAACCTTTTAAAGTCAAGATCACTTTTCTCGTCAGACTAAAAGACATTGAAAGATCTGCTGGGTAGAGTCAGGGTGTCTGTTCAACATGTCATCTTGCCTTCAGTCATTTGAAAAGGAAATTGGCAGTGTTCAGAACGATGTGGACAGAAATGGAAGTCGATGTGACATTGGTCTCAGAAGGTATACCACACCCGCCTTACAGAGGGATCGATGTTACACCCAGTGGGAAACAGCACACATTCCACCCCAGCTCTGCCGCGTTTGGTGATTGTGCACAAACTCACAGAGCATCTCTTCAAATCTTTATGCCATTTTCTTTTATTTTTTTATTTGTTGTACTGTTTATTTGCTTTGTAAATTGTTTTGTCAGTGGACAGTTTTCTTGCTCACGTGTTTTGCGTCATTAGAAACACCTGCTCAAGTGTCAGATTTCCAGGGACTGAAATGGCTGTCTTGCACAATGTTCGTGCAAGACGTCAGAATGGGAGGCTGGATGAAGTTGGATGACTGTCAAATGGAACGCTGACAGTACGGGAACTACGCAAACGATGAGGAACCCTTAAGACAGAAAGCAAAACAGAATACGGACAAATTGTAGTTGTCATCGAGATTCATACAGGAACGAAGCTGGACGACAGCTAAATGATGTCTCTGAAAGTCATCGTAAGTCCAGATTTCTTATTTCGCTTTGGCTTCAGTGTCCTTCGTTAGTGCCATGTGATCGGGGCTTTAGATGGATATTCACACCACTGCAGCACTCCTTCTCATTCCTTGTAGGTTAACAACAACAACGACAACAAAAGTACTTTCCTATACAGCGTGGAATTCACCTCCAGTGGCCGTTTCACTCCCTGGAAATCTGACAGCTGAGCAGGTGTTTCTAATGACGCCAAACATGCGAGCAAGGGGCTCACTAAGCGGAAGTCTCGGGTTTCAACATGGCGGCGCATCTTGAAAATTGTCCATTGTGTCTGTAGCATGGCCTAAACACAGGGTCACCCCTCTGAATCTGGTCTGCTTGAGATTTCTTCCTCAAATCATCAGAGGGGGTTTTTCCTTACCACTGTCGCCTGTGTGCTTGCTCTGGGGGTTGGTAAGGTTAGACCTTACTTGTGTGAAACGCCTTGAGGCAGCTTTCTTGTGATTTGGCGCTATATAAATGAAATGAAATTTGTTTCAGATCAGTGATGTCTTCTTAGTAGTGATTCCATGGGTGTAAGAACCCCTTGATAAACTGGCCCTGTTGGTGATGCAGATGTTGCATCACACTGAAAGACACACAACATGGAAATGAATGTAGGAAACATATGTTACACATGTGCCCTCACAGGGAAGGAGTGCAGAAACAAAGGATGATCTATAGACAGGCGTACCATCACAGTTGTGTGACTTCATGTCTATCAACAGGCTGGTGAGCCCCGACTTACAGCGTTTGCACTGCTGCACCGTGCCATAGCCTGTAAAAGGCAGTGGACAGATGGCTGGACAGACAGACAGACAAATAATATATAATATAATGAAAACTAACTGATGCAAAAGCTCAAGCAACTTTATTTTGCCTGTGTAATATTCCATATACATGTCTGCCACCTGCTGGATAGTTAGTGGGTGTTGGATTGATGATGGATTAGAAGTGACCAGATTTGCTGTGTAACTGCAGATTGCAAACGTTTTCTTAAACAAGAAATATTACAGTGTGATTACAGGACACGGAACAGCCAGGACTCATGTTAACAATGAAAGTCACTCATGTTCAAACATTTCTGGATCTGTCTTTTATGTGCTTTGGTCTGATCTGCACTGTTGCACTTTTGCAAATTATTACTCCTCAGTCATCCGCTTCAAACGCAGAGGATTTTATCTGACGGTTGCTGCTGCAGCGGTAGGTGTTTTGAGGTGTTTGGTGTAATGGCAGTTCTAGAATAATTGTATCCTCGGTGCCTGTAATACTATGGAAACCATAGAAGAACTAGTATTGTCACATATTCAGAATGTTTGTATCAACTTGGTACGAAGTATCGGCATGACCACCAATGACCTATATTAGCTTGCTAAAAAGGTGTGTAGCACAAACCCTTTAAGTCCCATGAAGGACTCGGAGGCCCTCAATCCAAATCCCTGTGGAGAGTAGGAACTGTTGCGGTAGCAGGAACGTTATCTGTGAAGGTGACTTGTTTTTACAGGAGCACACCGGCCTGTGCAGCTTTGTATACCCGAGCACAACGAGTGTATAATGTGATACTGGGTGGCTTTAGGAGACTCACTGCTCTTGATTCGTTGTAACTTTGTGGGAAAGTTGACTGTGCGTGGGCTAAGCTCTTATTGCTTGTGCCCTGTGTGTGTGTGTGTGTGTGTGTGTGTGTGTGTGTGTGTGTGTGTGTGTGTGTGTGTGTGTGTGTGTGTGTGTGTGTGTGTGTGTGAGCTGATGGATGAACTTGCAGTCTGGTAAGCAGGGACATTCCCCACTCTGTTCTCTCTCTGTGCCATGGAAACCAGACGGGAGGGCTATGGTGGCCCACAGGAGCCAAATGAGGCGGCAATAATGCAGCGCTTAACCCCACATTGAAAAATGACTTAATTCTGTCATCAATAGAGCGCTTCCTAACGCCCCGCCACGCTTATGCATGCACATACATATGCATGCACGCACACACGTAAACACGTCCCCATGCATAATTGAAATGTGCAGTGTGTATTTCCCATGGATAAGGTGTGATACAGTAAAGTATTATGCAGCTCAGACACACGTGCACACCCTTTCATGAACACACGCTATGCAGCAGTGCGGAGAAACCACTTTGTTCTTTGGGTTTACTGCTTATGAAGGGAGCATGTGCATGTCTTGCTTTAGGCTTTTGATTAGTCAATTGGTCAGCGTGTGTTTGTGTTAATATTCAGACTGTGTGCTCTTTGTTTTACTCGGATTATTATAAAGTCGCCCTGCACACATTAATCTCCTGGGGATTCATTAGTATTAAAGGAACTACATTGTGCAAAGCTGAGTTTTATCTTTCTTGTACATTTAAACTTGGCTGCGACTACACGTTAAAAATGCTGAACATCCCACAAATTTATGAGTGTGCAGATTCTCTTTGCGAAGAACTTGCTATGAGCCCGTCTCTGATATTTTGCCGTGTGATCTGGAGGCGAGAAATGAGAGAAGTCTCCTCTGTGAATGCAGCGGCAGCTTCTTTTCATTTAAAGTAACAGGCACATAAAAGGTTGTTTCATCAGCTGTGATCACATTATAATGATCAAACATATTTTGTGCACATCTCTATTACTGTGTATTGAATTTCTGCAGTCTTGCAGGTAGGGAAGCCACGTGCACTACGGAGATGTACCAACTGAAAAGTTCAAACTTGTGCACAGGGTCAGTGAGTGAGGAGTAGCACATTGGCTGTGTAATGCACAGTATATACATGTCAGAATCACCAAGTTAAGACCTTTTCTCACATTCACAGATATGCATCTTTGAAAGTCACAGTTTGAAACGTTCATACATCAGAGAGCATTTGGAGCATCCAGGATGGTGCCCATGATGAACTGGGATATTCTGTCACTGTGCTGTGGTCTTGCTTTAATTGCAACAGGATTTTGAAGATGTATGAAAATTTTCCCATAGTGAACTTTGACATACTTTAGAGCCCCTTCACACATAACACAATTGAAGCCAACTAGCACATGAATGAGGAATTGCATGCCATTTGTGAAAAATCAGAACTGCTTCTAACGCCTTGTACACCTGTCGCTACAACTATTCGTGCACACCAGCTGCTGAAAGACAGAGTGTGCGCTGTGAGAGCCCATTCGATTCCTCTCATGGCAGGTGTCAGCCAAATTCCAGGTGACACACAAGAGCATCCAACACCGCTCTCTGGACACAATGTCATGCTGTTCACGCTGTCAGCACAAAAATAGTGAGCAGACAATCACTTTTGAGCTGGATGTGAAATTTGTCTAAGTGCCCCCACGAGTGTGGCGTTGCAAGGCAACACATGTGATGTGCCAGTGTGTGTGTGTGTGTGTGTATCGTGCGTGTGTTGCAGTCCCCCAACTCATGGCGTGCGTGTGTTTCACGGTTCCCCCTCCACAACACATATGGCATGTGGGGGGTGGGGGGGGGCACAATTGCATGAAATACTGAAATGTATGTACAGATGGGGACTGGCCAGCCACGTCTGAGCGCACACATCATGTTGAGGCACCTCCCAGCTGATCGCCGGCCAGACACTCACTTACAGCTGCAAATGATGGCTCAGTGCACACGACGTGTCACGTTAAAAACACAGAGACCACAGCCAGGACAGGTATATTAATAAGTACTACAATAACTACATACACAGTTACATAACAAATAAAATGATCACATAACACAGAAACAGAGAGTGACACTGACACGTTGGTCTGTGTGCTGAACGGACAGGGGGCGTGGCCGCCGACAGCAGCAGCTGTTGAGATCGCTGGTTCTGGTCATCACAGCTGGGGAACATGTACCGTATTTAGAAGGACATGATCTTACAACTGTCCACTGTGACGCACGTGTGTCTGTTTGCTGTCCTTGCAGCGAGCGAGCACACAGCGCACACATTGTCAGGCTGTCCCAGGTGAAACGGACTGTCAGATCATGTGAACACGCAGCGGGTGATCTGAATGTCATGTCACCCACGTGAGCTCTGTTCCACATGATGCAGTGTCTGTCCTGCGAGGCACGCCGCCCACAGGACATGTGTGTCGGGCTGGACACGCTGGGCCAGCAGATGTGGACATGATAACAGTGCACTGCTTCATTCATGCCATGTCATGACTGTACGCCTGTGACCATGAGTCATCTACAGAGGAACAGACGGTTCATTATTGCATTGTCCACTTGATAAGAGGTACTCAATAAATTGTGGTGTTTTTTATGGTGTGTGTTTTTTTTCCACAGCAGAGGCTCAATGTGGTGCAGCACATTCCAGCTGGTTTTGTTTTTTTTTTTTCTCCACAACAGAGGCGCAGTGTGGTGCAACATGTTCCAGCTGCTTGCACTGTGTTCGTGTACGCGCATGAGCATGCACGAAACTATCACTGGTGTATCGTGCACACCTGTGTGACCTTGCGTCCCTCACGACAGCAGGTGGAATGTTTCGTGGTTCCCCATTCCATGTGTGGTTTGGGAACACGTCTTTCGTGTTATGTGTGAAGGGGCCTTTATTAATCCCTTACTTTTTCACTGGAAGCCTGTAACTTTGTCATACGTACATGCCGCGACATCACCAAGAGGTCATCTGGAACCATCATGGTTGTGCTAAAAGTTCTACTGCAGGCAGGCTGCAATGATTTATTTATTTATTTATTTATTTGCATTTTTCACATTACGCCATCAAACCGTGAGCTAGATCGCGTTCATGGTCAACCACAATTTTTCACACACTGATGTGTCACAGTTATCGACCCTGACCATCTGGAATGCAAATCTGTGAAAAGTGAGAGCAGGGCTTCATTTTCCTTTGAGACCAAAGCTTAAAAAAAAAAAACCATCAAAACAAAACCTTCACATCACGAAATTCAGCTGTCTGGTCTATTATGAAAATAGTTTGAGTTCCATAGCAGATTCAACTATAAAGATGTTACACGATGTTGACCGGGAGCATCGTGGAGTACACACAGAGCATCTAGTCTGAGGGCATATCCACAGCACATATCAAGACATGTGGACAGAAATGAGCAGCTACTGATTGTTTGGATCTTCTGAAGAGATTTCAGCACAGACATGGCAACACGGCCAGAAATATCACCCAGCTGAATTCACATATTGGTAAAGCAGACATTCCATTGTTTTCAGTGAGAAGACGACAGACTCCAACACCAGGTCAAGTCTGGGAGCATGTGCTGGTGCTACGCATCACTGCATCTGCCACACTCTGGAAAAATCTGGAAATCAAACCACCCAGGCAGACATCTGGTCCATCCCCACTTCCTGAAAGTAACCATCTAGCTGTCGCAGCCCGGTAAAACGTGGGCATCCCCTTGGTTAGGACATCACAGCTGACATTCCCTCACAATGCAAGTGATACACCTCATCATGGTGTCCCAAAGTAATCGTTGTCATTCCAGTGGTACCCAAGTGTCCTATGATGTCTCTGGCACTGTTGACTGTCAAAGTGACACCGTGCACACCGTGATTGTACATGCTCTGGAAAATTAAAACTTGAGTTATTGTTAATTATGAAAGAGGGATAGTGAGAACAGACATGCCCAGTTTTGACTTAACAACAATAACCTGTTTTCCATTCGTTAAAGGTGCAGCACGTTGACCCCTTCAGAGCCAGAGGTTCCTGTTTTAATACAACACTGCAAAAAGCTAAAACATCATTTCAATCAAATAAACTATTGTTTTATTAATATGGGGAAATGTCCACATCTCATGTCATTGAACAAGAATGAGAATCCAACAAAAAAGTACATTTTTACCCGCAAAATTTGAATCATTCTGTCTTCTAGGTCAGGATTACTGAGTCTGTCCATTGTTTTGGAGCTTATTCTGTCCATTTTATTTGATTTGTAACAACTATCAGCAAGTGAAAGAAGAATTTTTCGCTGGCTAAGCGCCCCTGTGTGTTTGTGGCTAAACTACAATACAAACATAAAACAAAAGCTCACCACGTACAATATTATACAATACTGGTGTTTGAATGTTTTGCAGTGAAGGCTAAGCAGGAAAAATGTGCAAGGTAACTTATAAAACTAACCGGCAGTTTTATAAAAAAAAAACTATATGGATTTGATTAACATGCGATTACACCAATCATGCTTGAACCCTCGTGCACATGCGTGAGTTTTTTCACGCGTCGGTGACGTCATTTCCCTGTGGGCAGGCCTTGAGTGAGATGTGGTCCCGCCTTCTCAGCTGAATTCCTTTGTTTCACACGCTGCTCCAGACGGCGCGCGTTGCTTTATCAAAATTTTTTCTGGATCTGTGAGGAATATCCGAGTGGACACTATTCAAGAAATTAAGATGGTTTTCGGTGAAAAGTTTAACGGCTGATGAGAGATTATGGGGTGTTTCTGTTGGTGTAAGGACTTCCCACGCAGCGGGACGTCGTGCAGCGCTTCCAGGCGCCGTCGTCGGCCTGTTTCGACCTGAAAACATCCTAATTTAAGGCTTAATTCACCCAGGACGTCGTGAGAGAACAGAGAAGATTCAGAAGAGGCCAGCATGAGGACTTTATGCGGACATTTTTTAATGAAAGACGTGCGCGCAAATTCACAGAGTCGTTTCCGTGACGACTCGGTGAATCTGTGTGCGTCGCGACAGGAAAAACACCTCCGTGTTGAAAACCATTTGTAAAATTCAGGCGGCTTTTGATGGCTTTCAACAAGTGAGTAACTGAGAAATTGTTTAACAGCTTGGGCATGTTCCAACTTGCCCGTTAAGGTTTCCAACGGAGGTGTTTTTCCTGTCGCGACCCCCCGCAGTCGGGTCCGGCCCGACATGCGACTCTGCCCGCACGTTCTTTCATTACAAAATGTCTGTTAACAATGGAATATCCGAATAAACTCCTCATGCCGACTTCTTCTGAAAGTTCTCTGTTCTCTGACGACTTACTGGGTTAACAGAGCCTGAAATGTGGAAGTTTTCAACTTGAAACGGCGAGATGCTGCCGCCTCGAAGTGCAGATCGCCGATTAAAGCGACAGTTACAGACCAAAATCTCTCATCAGCCGTTAAAATTTTTACAGAAAACCAGCTGAATTTATCGAATAGTGTCCACTCAGTTGTGCCTTACAGTTTTGAAAAAATTTTGAACAAAGCAGCAGTCTCTGAGCCATTCCTAAACAAAGAAAAAAACGACGAGAGGGTGGGCGACTCCTCACTCAAAGACTGCCCACAGGCGAATGACGTAACCGACAGGCGTAACAAAACTCTCGCATGCCCACGAGGGTTCAAGCATGTCTGATGTAATCACACGTGATTCAAATCCATATGGTTTTTGAAAAAAATAATAAGGTCGGATACTTTTCTAATAGACCTCGTATAGTGCCACCCTCTGTTCTGGAGTGGTATAGCTCTATACAGGACTGAACACACGTTGCAGCAGGTGGTTTTTGAGATTGCACCACCTCCGTGTCTATGTGGGGTTTTGCCTGCAAAATTTATTCTCTGTATTTAAGACCCCTGAGGCCTCATTTATAAAACTGTACTCATAAGTATGATACGCACTAAATATTATGGTATGTACAAAAGGGAAAGATGGCTTACGTCAGGCCAAATTCTGTTTTATAAAACTGTGCACATGAAGTTTCCACGCAGTCTTTCCTAGTGTAAATCACACTGACCTTGACAATATGCACAACTTGTGGAATCTATTAACCCGCACATTCCATGAGCACAATTCATCCTCACCAAGTCAAACAAACTATGTCATTAATATTAAAATATTCTTGCCATGCAATTCACCTGTTTGTCCACAGATACAAGCTGACCAAAACAGAATGGACTTTACTTACACAGCCAGAGAACAGCTTTTTGGCAAATGTGGAGAACACTTATCTGAATGTCTCAGCAGCGGCACAACAAACAAAACAAAGCAAAAGCATCGATTTTTCTTTGCACCGCCTCTAGATGTGCTATTCCTAGTTTGAAAATTTAATAAAATCTTCTTCAAATCTACATTGCGACTTCTTGTTGTAGCAGATGCCATTTGATTTTGATTATAAAACATTTGTATTTATTTTTGTGCATGGTGTGTGTGAGTGTCATGCTTTGTGGTGGTCGTTCTGCTCTTTTGCACTCTGCTCCTTCTCTGCTGCCAGTCTTATTTAAATAGCAAGGTGACAAACTCATCTTCATCTCATCTCTCACAGCTAGGCCTGAAACACACCAGATGCATCGAAGGTGCCTGGCGGCTGTATTGGTGTGCTGATTTTCATTTTGGCAGCTGTCGACATAAGGGAAGCATCCCAGAAACATTCTAGACATATGTCTAGACTGTGTCCCTCTAGAGGTTCAGGGCAGCACCTATCTTTCACATGTGATGAAAGTGGCACACTTGGAAAAAAAAATACACTGAAAAATCATCTGTAGCCATTTTGAAACCATATTGGAACAATATGGGGAAGAGGTCATAGACATGAAAAATATGAATAGAATTTTTTTTAACCATTTTAGCAACTGAAAAGAGTCACATGACTGCTGTCAACAAGACAATTTTCTGGGCTTTACTTTTCTAAAAGCTCAACAGCAAAAGCCACACATGGATTACCCAGAGGATCCACATTAATCTAAAAAAGGAAAAGTTGTTGGATAATATGGTGATCCCATATTTATACATTTAACTGTAAATATTATACCACATTCAATATGACATGTGCTTTCATGCAGGTGCTGTCACATGCACGTTAAAACACACGCACACACACACACACACACACACTCGCACACACACACATGCACACTAGCTCCTGGTAATGGACACTGCTGTGAAGTTTATGGCTGCTTCACTAAACAGGGGTTTTCTTAAATCGGGAAATAGGTGCACCGAGCCCCCTTGTTTTGGCTGTGCGCCCCCTTGCCGAAATGGTGATTTTTATTTTCAGTGTTATTCTGAGCATACAAACTTCCCCTCAGCGACCGCTTCTTCCATAAATATATAACATTGATTGCAGGAAATAGCAAGCCCGTTCATAATAAACAGCGTAATTTTTTCCAAAGTACTTGAAACGTGGCAAAATGACAGTAACAATGCGTAAACATGTCCTATTTCAGAATGCCCCATTTTGACCTCAAACTTTCAAAAGCTCCACATCACAGAAGGGTGGAGGGCCCTCCTTCTGCACCATCCCTGCCGCTAGAAAAACCCCTGCTAAAGCATTCATAAAAGCTCACATGACTGAAATATCTAATATCGATGGCGCCATGTTGAGTGAGGACTGTGACATGACTGGCTCCATATAGGGCTAAAGTGAATAAAAATGAGCCACAGAGTGATTGTATGTTAAGCTGTTGGTCAGTTCTTTCTCCCATTCGTACAATTCTCCAGTAAAGACAAGTCATCCATCATGTTTTAGGCTGTAATTTTATATTTTTATTTGATTGTTTTGATTGCAGTCATTCTGTTAGAAATTCTTGTAGTATTGTTGGTCCAATTGACACTCTCCAGTAAATTCACCTCTGTAGACTGATGCTATTGTTACTACCAGTCATTTGGAACACTTGATATTTCACAAATTAATTTGTTTATGCCATTTCAAATACAGAAAATAGAAAAAAAAAATCTAAAATTATCTTCCTTAAACTCAAACTGAAAGAAAATCTCTACAATTTGCTATAAATGAATTAAAAAATAAAAGCCAAGATGATGGGTTGAATAAAAAATGGATTGCTTTGGTATAATACCTGTGAATAATCAGTTTTACTGCCAGTTTTCTTCAGACAAGTCACAGAAGCCTATAACTTCATCTGGGTGTCTTGGTGGCTTTCCTAACTTTTCTCCTTCTTACACAGTCACTCAGTTTAGAGAACTCTCTTCTCCACACAGATTTACCATAGAGTGCCATACTGTTTGTATTTCTTTATAATTGATGTCAGTAAAGTCAAAGACATATTCAGTGACTTAGAAATGTTCATGTATCCATCCCCTGACTTGTCTGAAGAAAACTGGCAATAAAACTGATTATTTACAGGTATTAAACCAAAGTGCTCCAT
The DNA here is from genome assembly GCF_902500255.1 of Thalassophryne amazonica. Classification (NCBI taxonomy): domain Eukaryota; kingdom Metazoa; phylum Chordata; class Actinopteri; order Batrachoidiformes; family Batrachoididae; genus Thalassophryne; species Thalassophryne amazonica. The sequence goes on along the minus strand of NC_047117.1, from coordinate 73,005,748 downwards.
TTTTTTTTATTCAATTCTTGAATAAATAACCCCTTTATTCATCTTGGCTTTTATATTTTAATTAATTTCTATCACATTGTAGAGATTTGCTTTCAGTTTGAGTTTAAGGAAGATAATTTTAGAAAGCTTTATTTTTTGTATTTTAAATTGGCATAAACAAATTAAAATGTGTGAAATACCAAATGCTCCAATACTTTTGGAGGGCACTGCATATGCACAGTCTCAAATCAAGTTTGTTTTTTATATATCCGGATTTTAACGTGGGACGTTCTGTACATACCTCACAATGTATGTAGTGACTATAAATGAAACCCCTGGTGACCTGCAGAAGCTTGTTGAGAAGTTTTCAAAGATCACTTTGATTAAAAGAAAATGCTAAAATAAAAACCAAACAATTTTATCCTAATTCAGACTGGAGTTGACGTTTCAGTGCATGTATCACACAGCTTATTGAACTTAGGAGATATCTCAAAACATCATCTAACCCACGATCTCTTTTAAGATCCTCCTCTTTTTTTGTGTCCAGTGGCTCTTTACTCACTTAGAACGACTATCTTCCATTTGTGAAAAAGGCAGAGAGAGAGAGAGAGAGAGAAACTGAGGTATCCTGTAATATTATAAGTGCAGCCCTCAGGGCACCTAAGAGCTTTAAGATAAAGAGCAACAGGGGCTGATGACAGGATGGCAGCCAGGCGTAACCGACAGACAGGAAAAAAAAAGAAGGGAATGGAAGAAGAGAAAGAAGGTCAGGAGTGGGAGCGAAAGAGTAGGAGCAATAAAGGGAAAATTGTTTTATTTCTATGTAATCAACACAGAATAATAAACTCGGTAATCAGGGATTTCCCACTTTTAATGTGCGGGTTTGTAGTCGCTTAGATACCACTTAACACTAGCGCTCGACAAACGCAGGTTACAAAAATAAATTTGATAGTGTGCGCTGGCTTTCTTTACATGTGCACGTGCTGCAGCGTTGGGCCTTTGTGTACATCTTTTTTGCATGTGGCCACGTGTGTGTGTGTGTGTGCGTGCACAGAAGCATTTATGCACACGCCTGCCCTGGGGCAGCTTCTGTGCACAGTTTCCTCTGCGAGGGCTCAAATTGAAAGCCTTTTGAAATGATAACCTAGCATTTTGAATGGTTGCATACCCCAGAGAGAGAAAGTGAGCGAGAGACTTAGACAAAGAAAGAGGCGAGAGTGGGAGATGAAAGACAGGCAGAGATATATCAAGGGGTGATGAGAGGAGAAATAGGAAAAACCTAATCCAATAAAAAGTAACGTGCAGGGGGAATAAAGCCATTATCGGAGGAAAGTAATTGCTCCTTTATTTCCTTACAAGTAAATTGTTTTCTTATTCACAGCTCAGTCTTTTCTTCTTTATCTGAAGATTTTCCAAAATAGACTTTCACAAACAGAATTGCTTTCTCAAAAGAAAATATTGAAATAGATAGATTATTGTGGGGGATGTGAAAGACGAACAGGTAGATAATGGATCAGAAAGAGGGTTAGAAGTGAAGGACAGAGGTTAGACATCAGTGCAGCATCTTGTTAACCTGTGCGGTGCGTAACAATAGCGCAGTAGGACCCCTGTACTCCCGAGCCTGTCTCAAGTGCTGCCTGTCAGTATTTAAAGGACTCTTTTTCTAATCAGGCAACCCACCCCAGCACCTCACTATGGCCTCGACAGGGGCCTCTCAAGGCCTTTGCAGTCAAAAGAAAGAATGTCACAATGCCATCCTCTCCAGTCCACTACTGCGGCCCCACTACGCCTGGCACCGTGAACATAACCAGTGTGGTTAACGTTGCAACATCTTTGCTGCATAGCAGTCTGCACTATGTTATAGTGGTCATCAAGAATTTTTTTACTTATAAAATTGTCCCATTTGGAACATTTTTGCTTGCACATGTCATATACATCACCTGCCAATCACAGTTATTTTAGCCTGCTTGGTGGTGTCATTATATTTTCTACAGTTTCTGTCAGTCACTATGGTTGTCAAGCCAACATGGGAACAAAAACCCCACTTATGACAGATCCAAATAATATTCCCACAAATTGTAGCCTGTGTCACATTTCTCTGCTGTACCAAGTTGTGAACCTGGCAGCCTTGTAACTTACTCTTTAGCCTGTTGTGTACAATAAGCGGTTCTTCTTTTTATTCCAAGAAAGCCACGGTTACTGTTGCTGGAAAGTTAAAACATATCACTTCATGTGTTCCTGTGGATTTTTCCTGGTATAGGATTTCTACAAATGGAAGTCATGAGTTTGGATAGTTTGATATTTAACTAATATGTCTTTTTTATTTTTTGCAGTCTGAAATTGCTTCTTTCGCTATGTACATTTTGGCTGTGGTTATAGATGTTTTGACTTGTGGGATTAAAAACCAGCACCCCAGTGCTTTTTGCAGATGGCATGATGTGGGAAGAAGGGAAGAAGTAGAATGGAAGCCATAGTATTGGAGAAGTGCTTCAGAATATTAGTGAAGATAAACAGGAAGTCAATTAAATATTTGATGTTCACAAAGATTAGGATTTTGCAAGGTACAGGTACAGAAATGAGTGAATAACTTTAGGCTCAGGGGTACCAGAGGAACTGAGTGCAGAAATATCTCATAGTGGACTGCACATGAGCCAGCTTGAAGATTATCACGGGTGTTGTTTCACTAGAGAGTTAAGGTGAGAGTTAAATGGTGATGGTAAGACAAGCAATGATACATGAGGCTGAAAAAAAAACAAACAAGATTCTTCATCAACCAGACCTAGTGACAACCAACTGACAACCAAGTACTTTATTAATAGATTAATAGATTATGAATTAATCTTAATAGATTATTAGAAAATTAATAGAAAATTAATAGATTTGGCTATGTGGGAAGTTACCTCTCCACTTCTGCTGGAACTGACTGACATACAATGTCATCTGAAATGTCTACCAGCTGGATTTGCATGTCTACGAGCAGAGGATTTTTAAAACTAGGAGCTATTAGAGTCAATGTTCTTGTGTACAATGCAGTTGTCTCACCAACTCAACTCAATCTCACGGCAGTTCATGGGACTTGGTTAAGAAAAGTACATTAATCTATGGGTTTGTGATGGAGGTACGAAAATGGGGCATTTATCGTAACAGGCACAAATTCATTTTGTGACGGGGAGCACAAAATGTGGGGTGAAAGGTGAGGAGTCTGGGGTGGTCATGGTTAACGTTTGGGGAGGGTACACACTTACGCTACAGTTAGAGTTAGGAAGAGAGAAAAACTGGGAGGAAAACTGGGGACCACGATCCGAGACAATGTCAGTTGGTATCCCATGCAGAAGGACGACGTGGTGGACCAGGAGGTCAGCAGCCTCCTGGGCAGTAGGGAGCTTCGGGAGGGCCACGAAGTGGGCCGCCTTGGAGAATCGGTCCACTATCATGAGGATGGTGGTGTTGCCCTGGGCCGGCGGGAGGCCCGTGACGAAATCGAGGCCGATATGGGACCAGGGGCGATGAGGCACTGGCAGCGGCTGGAGAAGCCCTTAGGTCTTCTTGTGCTCAGCTTTGCCCCTGGCACAGGTGGTGCAGGCCTGGATATACTCCCGGACATCGGCCTCCATGGACGCCCACCAGAAGCGCTGCCGGATAACTGCCATGGTCCTTCGCACCCCCGGATGACAGGAGAGCTTGGAACCGTGACAGAAATCCAGAACTGCAGCTCTAGCCTCTGGTGGGACGTAAAGTCTGTTCCTCGGACCAGTTCCAGGGTCCGGGCTCCGTTCCAAGACCTCCCGGACGGTCTTCTCAACGTCCCAGGTGAGGGTTGCCACGATAGTGGACTCTGGAATGATGGACTCCGGTGGATCCGACAGCTCAGTTTTGACTTCATCTTCGTGCACCCGGGACAAGGCATCCGATCTCTGGTTCTTGGTCCCGGGGCGGTAAGTGATTTGGAAGTCAAAACGACCGAAGAACAGTGACCAGCGGGCTTGCCTGGGGTTCAGCCGCTTGGCAGTCCTGATATACTCCAGGTTCCGATGGTCAGTGAAAACCATGAATGGCACAGACGCTCCCTCCAACAGGTGTCTCCACTCCTCAAGAGCCTCTTTCACCGCAAGGAGTTCTCGATTGCCGACGTCATAGTTCCGTTCGGCCGGGGTCAACCTGCGGGAAAAATAGGCACACGGGTGAAGAACCTTATCAGTCTCTCAGCTCTGGGAAAGCACGGCTCCTATCCCTGAGTCAGAGGTGTCCACTTCAACCACGAACTGGCGACTAGGGTCGGGCTGCACCAGAACTGGTGCAGTCGAGAACCGTCGTTTCAACTCCTTGAACGCGGCTACACACCGATCCGACCAGGTGAAGGGGACTTTTGGAGAGGTCAGGGCTGTCAGGGGGCTAACTACCTGACCGTAGCCCTTAATGAACCTCCTGTAGAAATTTGCAAAGCCGAGGAACTGTTGCAGCTTCCTGCGGCTTGTTGGTTGGGGCCAATCTCTCACCGCCGCAACCTTGGCCGGATCAGGGGCGACGGAGTTGGAGGAGATGATAAACCCCAGGAAGGACAAAGAGGTGCGGTGGAATTCGCACTTCTCGCCCTTCACAAATAGCCGGTTCTCCAACAACCACTGCAGGACCTGACGTACATGCTGGACATGAGTCTCAGGGTCCGGAGAAAAGATGAGTATATCGTCCAGATATACGAAGACGAATCGGTGCAGGAAGTCCCGCAAGACGTCATTTACCAAAGCTTGGAACGTCGCGGGGGCGTTAGTGAGGCCGAACGGCATGACCAGGTACTCAAAATGACCTAATGGGGTGTTAAATGCCGTCTTCCACTCGTCTCCCTCCCGGACCCGAACCAGGTGATACGCATTCCTAAGATCCAACTTTGTAAATATTTTGGCTCCATGCAGGGGGGTGAACACGGAATCTAACAACGGCAACGGGTATCGGTTGCGAACCGTAATCTCATTCAGCCCCCTGTAATCAATGCATGGACGGAGTCCGCCATCTTTCTTGCCCACAAAAAAGAAACCTGCACCCATCGGGGAGGTGGAATTCCGGATCAGCCCAGCAGCTAATGAGTCCCGGATGTAGGTCTCCATTGATTCGCGCTCAGGTCGTGAGAGGTTGTACAGCCTGCTGGACGGAAACTCCACGCCTGGAATCAAATCAATGGCACAATCGTACGGACGGTGCGGGGGAAGGGTGAGTGCCAGATCCTTGCTGAAGACGTCAGCAAGATCGTGGTACTCAACCGGCACCGCTGTCAGATTGGGAGGGACTTTGACCTCCTCCTTAGCATGTAAACCGGGAGGAACCGAGGATCCTAAACACACCCGATGGCAGGTTTCGCTCCACTGAACCACCACCCCAGACGGCCAATCAATCCGGGGATTGTGCTTCAACATCCACGGGAAGCCCAAAATCACGCGGGAGGTAGAAGGAGTCACAAAAAACTCGATCTCCTCCCGATGATTTCCAGACACCACCAGAGTTACTGGTTGTGTCTTGTGCGTGATTAAAGGGAGAAGGGTGCCATCTAGTGCCCGCACCTGCAATGGTGAAGGGAGTGCCACCAGAGGGAGCCCTACCTCCCTTGCCCATCTGCTGTCTAGCAGATTCCCTTCCGACCCCGTGTCCACCAGTGCTGGGGCTTGAAGGGTTAAATCCCTGCTCAGGATTGTAACTGGGAGTCATGTGGCAATACGTGTGTGTCCCACGTGAATGTTATGACCCCCCCTTAGGGTGAGTGTTGTCGTTTTGGCCGTTTGGGGCAGTTTTTCTGTATGTGCTCTTTTGAGCTGCAGAGAAAACACTCCCCGCGGACCAGCCTCCTCATTCTGTCATCTGTTCTCATTTTGGCCCTGTGTGTTTCCCTACAACGTCAGCAGGGGGAGCTGTTGCCACACGGAGCGCTGTGGCTGTGGAGCGTGGGGAGGGCGGAACCCTTTCGGAACCGGAAGGGAGAGGGACGGCACGTACCCGGCCACGTCCTTCGTTTCACTCCCGACGGCGTTCCTCCAACCGATTGTCTAACCGTATAACGAGATTGATAAGCCCATCTAAATCTCGAGGTTCGTCCTTAGCCACCAGGTGCTCCTTCAGGACCGACGACAGTCCATTTATGAAGGCGGCGCGGAGCGCAGCGTCATTCCAGCCGGACCTCGCAGCCGCGATGCGGAAGTCGACTGCATAAGCGGCTGCGCTCTGGCGCCCCTGTCTCATTGACAGCAGCACAGTTGAAGTTGTTTCTCCTCTCTTAGGGTGATCAAAAACCATTTTGAACTCCCTCACAAACCCAGCATACGTGTGAAGGAGCCGTGAATTTTGCTCCCAAAGCACCGTAGCCCAGGCGCGTGCCTCACCTCGGAGCAAGTTAATGACATAAGCCACCTTACTGGTGTCAGACGCATACATTACGGGACGTTGTGCAAAGACGAGTGAACACTGCATAAGAAAGTCCGCGCACGTCTCCACACAACCCCCATATGGCTCTGGGGGGCTTATGTATGCTTCAGGGGATGGTGGGGGGGGGGTCGTTGAACGACCAGTGGAACATCTGTATCCTGCACTGGGTCGGCAGGAGGAGGAGCTGCAGCAGTGCCCTGAGCGCACGCTTCCACCTGTGAGAGCTTCCATCCTGCGATGAAGGATGACGTTTTGCTTGGTCATCTGATCCAACCGAGCAGTAAAGGCAGTGAGGATGTGCTGCAACTCACCAAACACGCCTCCTGCAGACGCCTGTGCACCCTGCTCTTCCACTGGCTGTTCAACGGCTGGGTGACGCCCCTCGGGATCCATGACGCTGGCCGAGATATCCTGTTGGGAAAGTGTCATGACACGGACCCACAACAGGGGGCGTAAATGAACGAACAATGATAGAGTAAAAAATGAACACTTTTACTGTTGTGAATGAGCACAACCACAATACAACAGATTACAGAATGTAAGACAATAGTCAATCACAAAGGTGACGTGTGGGCAGGCTCGAGGATAGAAGACGTCTGTCCTGAGAAGAACCGGAACTACACGATTTCCTCCGCCACTGAACCTGGAGAATACTGGAGCCGCCAAGTCCCGAGTCCCCAGGTGGCCACCGTCTCCGAGCGTCGGATCTGGTACTGCTGGCGAGGAGCAGAAACAATCAAACAAATGGTGGGAATTCCACCTCCACCTCTAATCCAGAAAACTGGCACGTGCAGTAGTAATGAGTACTTATCAACAGTTTGGTGTGGGGAGCGAAGACGTCAGCTCTCCACGTATCACAAACTCAGCCTCCAGCTGCGAGCACTCACAGAACTGACTGCAAACAATACAGAAGCAAACACTGTCTGAAAATACAAAAACAAGGGCTGAGAAAGTTACCTCTACTGGTAGATGATATCTCGGCAACGAGGTGGAGATGAAGTCCGGTTTTGATGGAGGAGAATGATGAAGTGTAGATGGGTGACAGCTGTTACTCATCATCTCATGACAGCTGTCACCCCCGGCTGTGTCCGTGGCGGCAGCGCCCTCTTGAGCCTGAAGCCCGCACTCCAGGCAGGGCGCCATCTGGTGGTGGTAGGCCAGCAGTACCTCCTCTTCTGGCGGCCCACACAACAAGCAGACGGGAAATACCTGCCCATGAGAGGACCACCTGGAGATCCCTCAACCATCAAGAGTTTATACAATCCAGGAGAAAGCAAGTGGAAAAAAGAAAGCAAGAAGAAAAAGCACAAGCCCATCTGCCCAGATTCCCTCTTGCTACTGGACTGAGTTATCTTCTCCTCAGCAAGATATATGCAACCAATATTAAACCTCGGCCACACGGCACTAACAAAGGACACTGAAGCCAAAACTAAACAAGACATCTGAATTTACGTTGACATCGTTTAACCATCGTCCCATTTTGTTCCTGTAGCTGGCACTTTGTTAGAATTTTTAAACTTAAAAAATATGAACGAATCCCAACGACAACCTCAATTTGTCCATATTTTTCATTTTGCTTTCTGTCTTGACGGTTCCTCGTCGTTTGCATAGTTCCCATAACATCAGCGTTCCGGCTGACTGTCGTCCAACTTTGTCCAACCTCCCAAATCTGATGTCTTGCACGAAAGTTGACGATATCTGAACGGATCAATAACTAAAGATCCGACGAGCTGAACATAACATCCTTGTATCGCTGATGACTCGTCCATGTGTGAGACAAAAAAAAGTTTTCATACAGAAACAAGAGCGGCAAGAATGTTTTATCAACTACTGTAACTATTTACGCACGTTCCAGCCATTTGTGGCTGGCCTGCGTGTGCGTACACATTGTTGTCAAGACAACCAAGCCCCGCACCTGCAAGTGCTGCGGACATGAGTGCAAGACTGCCTGTGCTCGGTCTTATACCCGCCGTCAGTCACGTCATCATGAATGTTTCGTTTTGATTCTGTTTAAAGCCTCAAGATCGACATTCGCTTTGGTTTTCTTTTGTTAGTTTGGGTTTTGTTTCGTTCCTTTTTGCACTCTTGATTCACAACCTTTTCTATGATGGGAAAAGTGTACGATTATTAGTCCACCTTTTCTCGACGATTTGTGACTTTGTGACTTTTTTCCTTCGTTCAGCTATCGCTGTGTGCCGTGTGAACGGGGCTTTAGACTCATCAGCATTACATGTTGGTGCAGATGAAGGAAGACAATCATCTTCAATCTTGAGGAAGAGCAAAGATAAGACCAGGCTGAGATATCAGCAGAACGAATTTATATATAAGAGAATTGAGAATGCTGAAATGGATGTGTGGCGTTTCAAACTGCATGTGTGTTTCTTCTCATTTGTCCACCACTGTAGGTGAAAATTCTAGCAAACGAATAAACACAAATGTACAGTAAAAATCACATTTGGGTGATGACAAAAAATGTATTTGGATTATTTTTTCAAATTATTGTATTTATAATGACAAAAACTGTCAAACCATTAGCACCTGGTGGTCTGAAGACTGCAGCAAAATAAAGTGAATATGAAACTCCAATATTTAGTTAAGACTGGTCGAAAAAAGAAAAGCCCCATTATGAGTTCCATAGAAAGCAGTTGGACAGATGTGGATCCTCCTCAGTATTTGCTAACAAATTTAAAACACCTCTGGGCCAGTGGCAGAGAATACAGCAGCAAAGTATTAAGATTCTTCTGTATAATGTCAGTTTGTGGAGCTGCATCCAGCATCTCTACAGCAGGAGATAAAGCACCAGGCCCACTGTGAAATATACTTACTAATTAGGCCTGTATTTTTTTCTAATTCATAATAATCTAGTCAAAGAATTACACAGTTTTTTTTTTTTTTATCTTTCACACTGAGCCTCAGGTGGCCTTTTTAATATAAAATATTGATTTCTTTGTTGAGCTAATTGCTCCTTAACAAATCATTTGATCACTAGGAGCTTGAAAAAATCTTTATTAAAAGTGCTATGTATTTTTGTCAACAAATACTGCATAGCAGGGAACACACTGTTTGGGGTTCTCTGATTTTCAGAAATAATGTGACAGGCACCAGCAGGATTCACTTAGGCTCATTAATTAAATCAGCTGCAAACCAGCTGTGACTGGTACATCGTTAGTGTTAGTAAATATACAGACGCTGAAAATCCATTCATTTGTGAGTGCTTTACTCCGTTCTCCTTAAAGCGTTTCGAACTGCTGTTTGTGAGAATGTGTTATGTGCTGACGCGGGTCAGAGAACCGAACCAGCATCTGACAATGGCCCAGCACTAAATAACCAGAAAGCGGTTCCAAGAAACAAATTTATTCCCCCTCGTGTGCAATAATCCGTATACAACATAAATAGTCAGCTGTCTTGGCAAGGTGAAGGACGGCGCGCTCTCCAGCGCCCAAATGGATCAAAGCCCGGCACTTCTGGACTCAGATTCACCGCCGAACACCCCCCAGGTGAATACGACAAACTGACTCTGTGAAGGACGGAAAAGGTGAGGTAAGTCAACAGAGCTACAACAAATATCCTTCAGAGGCACACACTATCAGCAACACATTCAGGTCTGAATTTAAGCCTTATGTAAATGAGCAGCTTCTCACAACAGGTGGAGGATCATCAATCCGTACGCCACGGCAGTGAGAAGCAAACTGCACAATTCTCATCAATGTTCAAATATACTGCGTAACAAAACGCCAAATTACTATTAACGATTATTCAGACGATAATCACCTCTGATGTGTGCTGACAGCATGTGTCCCTCACCCGTCCTCCTTTACAGGCATGATGTGTCAAACCCTGCCGCGGTCCTCAGCGTCTCACAACCGAACGTCACAAGGTCGAGTTCCTGGCAATTCTGCTCAAATCACTCATGGCTTAAATGCAGAACGCCATCTCATTATCATGATAATGAATTAATTTTTATTAATTATTATTTTTAGTTGCTGCCACAGTACATGTCTAGAGCTTTTATTGTGGAGGTTCAGCACAGGAAGTGTATCTGTTTCTAGTTGTCTGCTGCTTGTGTGGAATTCTGCTGAATTTCTGTTGATCTCCAGCTGTAAATGGTCACCGGCTTCAGCTGAGGAAGTAACCGGCGTCGGACTGGAGTCTCATCCAAGGGGAGTCATAGACTCTCATCCGCTGATGCTACAGAATGTGGAGACAGGCACCAGCACCAAGGGGCTTCAGGGCCGAGAGGGGCTTCCTGCCCTTGGTACTTATGTACACAAATGGAACTTTTTTGTCAACAATTCCCTCAGCTTTAATGGATGATGTGACTTCACTTTCACGGTCGCTTTTCATGCCCCTCACCAGACCAATTCTCCCTCTGCCTGGCTTTTTTGTTTTTGTTTTTGCCTAGTTGCACAAGCAACAAACCACAGATGCTGTTGACCATATAAAATTTAACACAGTCTTAGTATTGCCACCAATATTGATTGTGTTTTATCAGACACCTTGGATTAGGAGTGGGATGTTGGTTGAGGAAAAACTTTCGGCTCTGGGTCAAGCGGCGGACACAAGAATTTTTATGTCTTTAATTTCAATTACGAGACTGGGCATTTTCAAATGTTTGATTAATATCTTTGAAATGAATGCACCTATCTTTCGTGTCAGTACTCATGCATGTGTATCCCATCATCGTCTATCTGTAGGTATACGGATATAAATCCAGTGAGTCAGCCAGATCTGGTGGACAAAAATGTATTTTGAGACTGGAGTGGTCGACCAAACTGAACTAAGGATTGTAATTTGGTTTGTCTCTTAAATTAAATTCAAAGGGATTATGGAGCCTTGTCAGAAGGCTGGAATTCACTGAGTGCACTTTTATTTGGAAGTTTGATTTTTCTAGCAAGGATGTAAAATGACAGGACCAAAAAAAGAGAGAGAAATTTCACATTTATCAAGCAACACCTACACAGTAAAATTACCAGTGTTAAATTAACACTGACAGTATAGTCCCACTCTGGCCAGAGTAGGACCATATGTACACCGTGCACAGTACTGTGCAAATGTTTTACGCACCCTAGAATATGTGTAAAGATTGTGCATGATTTTTATTTATTTAATTAGTTATCAGTCAATAGAAGATCACATTTGAAAATCCAAGGTTTGTGATTGCAACAAAAATCAAATTTCAAATTTGTGGGCTTGGGGGATCTAAATGCGGGGTTCTTCCATGAATGTGGCATGTGGGATCTGATTTTTATGGGGAGGACGACTACTACAGACTGTACTGCACTAGAAATCAGGAATGTGTTGGAACTCTGGGGATAGATTACCGAGACTGTTCCCACTGCGACAGAGATGCTGTTACACTGACTTGCCATGTGTATTCTGTTGGCTGGGACTCTGCTCTTCAATGTTTGGATGCTTTTTGAGGTATCAGGTGGCTGTGATAAGTGGACTCTACATACATGTGGTTGCTCAGCTGCAACAATTCTGTGTTTGCATGTTTGACATTTGCTTTCTATGCCTTGTTGTATTTGTTATTATTTGTATGGCCAAAGCAGTGTACTTGTTTTAAGTGGTGAAGGTACCCAGTTCTTGGTCACCCCTGCCCATTGTCCATTGAATGTGGAGATTTATCAGAAAAGGCATCCAACATAAAACCTGTGCAAAATTAACATGCAGATCCACCTTGGTCCTGTTTGGTGGCCCCAAGTGAAACAAAGGAGAAGCCAAAGGGACTTACTTTTTACTAGTATGGCCAAAACAAATGGTTACCCCTCTGATTCTGGTCTGCTTGAGGTTTCTTACTGTAATCAAAAAACACCCGAAGGAGTTTTCCCTTACTGCTGTTGTCAATGTGCTTGCTCAGGGAGTTGGTAAGGTTAGCCCTTACTCTTGTGAAGCTCTTTGGGGTGACCTATCCTGTGATTTGGTGCTGTACAAATAAACTGAATAGAATTCTATTGAAGAAAATAATCAATGATCGAGTTACAAATTCCTTTATAAGTGTGCTGCCTGGTATGTGACAACATAAGACAGCTACAGATTACTGTTCAATAATGATACGATTATAAAACTTGATTTCCTTGTAAATTACATGACATCACTAAAATGGTTTTATTTGACCTATTTCATGAAAGTTAATGCATCTAAAACAAACATTTACATTAATGCAACTGTACAACAAAAACATATTGAATACAGGACTGACAGTCCTCTAAACCTTAAAGGAAAGTGTGAATGCTACCAGATTTTACCTTTTTACGGTGCAAATGATTAGCTACAGAACCCGTCTCATCTACAATGACAATTGCTTTTCCTCTTTCATCATCATCATCTCTCTTTTTCCTGAGTGTACAAGTGGCTACCTCCAGGAGAGAACAATGTGAGCCGTGGCCTCCAGGCAGTTTGAGTTTGAAGCCTGTGGTTCAAGAACAGGGGACAAGGAAGTAGGAAAAGTGGGAAGAAAAAGGAAATGAAGTGATTGATGAAGAAACAGCTAGGATGTCAACAGGTGGATTGTGGAACGACAATAAAGAGGAAAAAACTGCATGCATAAATGCAGTCCATTTAGGAAAATTTATAAAAGTTGCAAATTCCAGAGGCAACAGTACTGAGATTATATATGTGTGTGTTGTGTGTAGCTGCTTACACATCTTTACAAGTACCATTTTTGCAGTGCATCTGGAAAGCATTCACAGCGCTTCACTTTTTCCACATTTGTTTTTAATGTTATAGCCTTATTCTAAAATGAATTAAATTTTTTTTCCTCAAAATTCTCCATACAGTACCCAATAATGGAAATGTGAAAAAAGTTTTGATGTTTTTGTTAATTTATTTAAAAAACAAACAAACAAAACTAAGAAATCACATGAACATAAGTATTCACAGTCTTTGCCATGAAGCTCAAAATTGTCCTCAGGTTTGTCCTGTTTCCAGTGCTCATCATTGAGATGTTTCCACAGTTTAATTGGAGCACACCTGGGGTAAAGTCAGTTGCTTGGACATGATTTGGAAAGGCACACACCTGTCTACATATAAGGTCAGACAATTGTCAGTGCATGTCAGCGCACAAACCAAGCATGAAGTCAAAGGAATTGTCTGTAGACCTCTGAGGGAATCTGGGGAAGGGTACAGAAACATTTCTGCTGCTGTGAAGGTCCCAGTGTGCACAATGGCCTCAGATCCACCAGGACTCTTCCTGGAGCTGGCCACCGGGGGGTGGCCTTAGTCACGGAGGTGGCCAAGAACCCAATGGTCACTCTGTCAGAGCTCCAGCATGCCTCTGTGGAGAGAGGAGAACCTTCCAGAAGGACAAACATCTCTGCAACAATCCACCAATCAGGCCTGTATGGTAGAGTGGCCAGATGGAAGCCACTCCTTAGTAAAAGGCATATAGCAGGACACCTGGAGTTTGTCAAAAGGCACCTGAAGGACTCTCAGACCACGAGAAATAAAATTCTCTGGTCCGATGAGACAAAGATTGAACTCTTAGGCTTGAATGCCAGCTGTCACGTTTGGATGAAACCAGGCACCATCCCTACAGTGCATGGTGGTGGCAGCATCATGCTGTGGGGATGTTTTTCAGTGGCAGGAACTGAGAGACAAGTCAGGATTGAGGGAAAGATGAATGTAGCAATGTACAGAGACATCCTGGATGAAAATCTGCTCCAGAGCACTCTTGACCTCAGACTGGGGTGACAGTTCATCTTTCAGCAGGACAATGGCCCTAAGCACACAGCCAGGATATCAAAGGATTGACTTCAGGACAACTCTGTGAATGTCCTTGAGTGGCCCAGCCAGAGCCCAGACCTGAAACCAACTGAATATCTCTGGAGAGATCTGATCTCCTTTGCCTGCTGTCCAATTTACAGCAGGCTACAGAGCAGGTGATTAGAGACCCTGCAAGGATTATAACAAATGTGGGTGTGGAATCCATTAGCTTAGTGGTAAAATTAGTGCAGAAAATCCACTACGGCGATCGTGCAGTTTATCTGCCAGGGAGGGAAATTCAACAAGTTGAGACTGTGGCCTGCTTCCGTAGATGTGTCCATAAAAATCATAGAGGGATATGCTTTGTAAACTCAATACCCATTACTACATTGGATGATGTTGAAATTGAGGATGGCCCAGTGGTTATTCCAGCAATAGCAAAGATTTTGTGTCTGCTACCTACAACGTGCGTGGAATGTCTCAAACCTAAACCTACTTCTAGGCATCTTATATATGCTACTCTGGAACTGCTCCTAAATCCAAACAGATCAACTGTCAACCCCACTGAGGTCCTTAATCTGGGTCTCATTAACATAACATCACTGTCCTCAAAATCATTGTTGATTAATGATCTAATAACTGATTATCACTTAGATATGATTGGGTTATGTGAAACCTGGCTTAAACCTATAGCTGTCCTCCCCTTAAATGAGGCTTGCCCACAAGCTTATACATTTAGTCACGTCCGTCGTGATGCAAAGCAAGGTGGGGGTGTTACTCTTATTTATAAATCTAGGTTTAGCTTATTAGCTCTTGGGGGTCACAAATATAACTCGTTTGAGCATCTGATTCTCTGCTCTGCTCGGGATATTGTGAATTGCCAAGGTCAGAAGAATAAAAATCAGGCCTCCTGGCCCATATTCTGAATTCTTAGATGAATTTGGTGCATTCATTTCTAACTTGTCAACTAGTGCAGATAACATTCTGATCATTGGTGACTTTAACGTTCAGATAAATAAGCCTTCTGATCCCCTCTGCAAATCATTTATGGAAATTGTGGATGCATTAGGATTTCGGCAATGCATTCAGGACTCGATGCACATTAGTGGAAATACCCTGGATCTGGTTCTCGCACGTGGTATTGCTGTCATGAATATTGACATCATGCCTCCTATATCAGTGGTGTCTGATCATTCACTTATTAAGTTTACAGTTTCACTGCCATGTTTAGTGGAACATCAACCTTATATATATCATTACGGCGATGCATCAACTCTTCAACTAAGACTGAACTCGAAGCTAGACTGCCTGATGTCTTAGCTTCACATCTGGCAAATACCCACTTAGTAGACAGATTTGTGGCTAGTTTAAACTCAGTGCTCAAAACTACACTCGACATTGTGCCACCTGTGTTAAAACTGTGATCCCCCAAATCACAGTCACCTTGGATCGGTGATTACCTACGTGACCTCAAGCATAAGGCAAGAGGTCTACAACGGAAATGATGTAGTTAAAAATTAGAAGTATTGCACCTTGCGTGGCATGATGCTATCTTAGACTATAAGCATGCATTATTGGCTACAAAGCGGACCTATTTGTTATGTGTCGGATGCGGTCGGAGCACCGACCCAGCGTTTGACAGGACCCAGCATAAAATAAGCAGAGCACGGTTCAAAGGATAACACATTTTAATGAAAGTGAGTGCAGTGATAAACAACTAAAAAGTCCGCGGTCTGGTAAGGTGAAAACACGGTGCGCTCTCAGCATTGCAAACGGTCCGGAGCCACAGCAGTTCGGACCCAGGGACCCCGCCGACACCCCCCAGGTGGCCACGACAAACCGTGTCTGTGAAGAAAGAAAACATGAGGTGAGTCCAACACTCTCCACCTAGAGAGACACAGCTCAAAAGGTGCACACAATCAGCAAACAGTTCCTGGCTTAAATATATATATCAGCTTCTTACCCTGCAGGCACGGAACAACTCAGTTCAAATCTCCACTGCAGCAGAAGCTGATTAGACAATTAGCATAACGTGACAGCTCAATAACACAAGGTGTGAGGGACACCAAATCCACTGTCATTACTTCATAAAAGTCACCAAAACCAAATTACCTCAGGAAGTGTGCTGAAGAGCGTGAGACCTCACCCAATCCTCCTTCACAGACTGTGGCGTCAAACCTGGAGCGGTCTCTGCGTCCGTGATGGTGAGATTGTTCTCCTGACGTCGATCTCACACGTCTGCTCACAAGGTCGAGTCTCTGGCAATCACACACTATGCATTCAAGGTTTAAATGCAGCAATCTCTGATCAAGACAGAATACACCACTGCTGTGAGTCCTGATGACCTGCACATGAAAACAAGCCTCAGGTGTTCAGGGTGAGGTCCTAATGCTCAGCCACTCAGTCCTGAATGCATACCACCTGGTGGGAGAAACAGAAAACAAAAACAAAGCCAGCCAAACACCCCAGCCCACAACACTATTTCTCTGATTTGATCACCAAAAACAAGCATAACTCAAAGTTCTTGATCCACACGGCGGCAGCACTTATTCATGGACAACCACCTGTAGTTCGCTCTCCTTTTACAGCACAAGATTTCCTGGATTACTTTGAGAAGAAAATAGAAGACATTAGGTTAAACATATCCCAGCATGTCTTAACCCAGCCACTACACACTACTATTGAGGTGGGTGCCATTACTGAGGTATTACCTAGATTTACAGAATTTGATAGACTCTCACTAGGCATGCTGACGAAACTCGTAATGTCAACAAAAAGCACAACCTGTTTATTTGATCCTATACCAACAAAACTGTTAAGGACCTGTGGCCCACTCTTGGGCCGACTGTGCTGGAAATTATTAATCTTTCTTTAACTTCTGGATCTGTTCCTAAATGTTTCAAATCTGCAGTGATTAAACCATTACTTAAGAAACCTAATCTTGACCCTAGTGTATTGAAAAAATATTGGCCGATATCAAATCTATCATTTTGCTCTAAAATTCTGGAAAAAGTGGTGTCACGGCAGCTCGCAGACTATCTTAATGAGAATAATCGCTTTGAGCCACTGCAGTCTGCTTTTAGAAAATATCATTCCACAGAGACGGCTGTCACTAAAGTGGTGAATGATCTTCTGCTTACAATGGATTCGGACACACTACGGTTCTGATGGTGTTAGACCTCAGTGCTGCATTTGATACCGTGGATCATCATATTCTACTTGATAGGCTGGAAAATCATTTTGGGATTACTGGGAGTGTTCTTGCATGGCTAATGTCATACTTGACCAATCGTTCTCACTGTGTTTTGTACAGTAACACTACCTCTAATCTTAGTGACATGAAATTTGGGGTTCCACAGGGATCTGTCTTAGGCCCCTGCTTTTCTCCCCTTTATATAGCACCCTTTGGGCACATACTGTGGCGTGTTGGGATTACCTTTCACTGCTATGCAGATGATACTCAGTTATACATGCCGATAACTGCTGGTAATCTCATTCACATAAAATCCTTAGAAGATTGCCTTGCATCAGTGAGAAGTTGGATGTCTAGAAACTCCCTACTTTTAAATGCTGATAAGACTGAAATGATGGTTCTTGGTCCAGTGAGACATCGGCATCAATTTGACCAGTTAACGCTCAGCCTAGGCTTGTGTGTCATACATCACACTGACAAAGTGAGGAACCTTGGGGTAATTTTTGATCCTACGTTGTCCTTTGACCTCCACATTAGAAATATTGCAAGGACTGCTTTCTTCCACCTGCAAAATATAGCGAAGATTCATCCCATCCTGCATTTATCTCTTCTAGATTGGACTACTGCAATGTTCTATTTTCTGGTTTACCGCAGTCTAGCATTAGGGCTCTCCAGTTGGTTCAGAATGCTGCAGCCAGACTTTTGACACGAAGCAGAAAGTTCGACCACATTACACCCATTTTGGCATCCCTTCAGTGGCTTCCTGTCCCAGTGAGATCAGATTTTAAGGTTCTGCTGCTAGTCTATAAAATTGTTCATGAACTGGCACCTCCCTACCTAGCTGGCCTAATTAAACCTTATGTACCGGCCCAGACTTTGCATTCTCAGGGTGCAGGACTACTTTGTGTCCCTAGGGTGAATAAGAAGTCTGCAGGTCATAGAGCTTCCTCTTATCGTCCCCCTATTCTGTGGAATGATCTCCTTTGTGTCAATGAAACAGTCAGATTCTGTGGAGACTTTCAAGTCCAGACTTAAGACCCATTTATTTTCCCTTTCATTGTATGGCTAGCATACTGGTATTGTTTTGTTTTATGATTTTTACTCTTTTTAGGAAATGGAGCGTGCTGCGGCCTCAACTTTACCTTCTGGGTCTTTTAGTGAAGCTTAGGTTTAGTGGCCGGCGATCACCTTAGTATTTCTTCTGTTTTTCTTGTTGTTTAATGCTGGCAAATTATACAGTATTTCTTGTCTTTCTGATGCCTGATTCTGTTTTTTCCTCTATGTTTAAGTGTGGCTCCATCCAGAGACGGGAGTTGTATTTGTGCTGGTGACCCTCCTGTCCTGTGCACCAACAGCATTTCCTGTATATCCATTTTGTGAATTGTTCTGTAATTTATGTCTGTAGCATGGCCCAAGCAGCAGGTCACCCCTTTGATTCTGGTCTGCTCGAGGTTTTTCCCTGTTGCTCTGGGGGTTAGTAAGGTTAGATCTTGCTTGTGTGAAGTGCCTTGAGGCAACTCTGTTGCAATTTGGCGCTATATAAATGAAAATGAATTGAAATTGAAAGATTTAAATCTGATGGAGCTTGAGAGGTGCTGCAAAGAGGAATGGGCAAAACTGGCCAAAGATAGGTGCACCAAGCTTGTGGCATCATATTCAAGATTTGAGGCTGTAATTGCTACCAAAGTCATATCAACAAAGTATTGAGCAAAGGGTTTGAATACTTATGTACGTGATTTCTTAGTTTTTATTTTTTATAAATTTACAAACAAAAAAAAACTTTTTTTCATGTTGTCATTATGGGGTGTTGTGAGTAGAATTTGAGGGAATGAATGTAATCTATTTAGAAATAAGGCTGAAACAACAAAATGTGGAAAACTTGAAGTGCTGTGAATACTTTCCAGAGGCACTGTAGTAATACAGCTTTAAATTGAAAATGTTTCTGCAAAACTATAACGTTTTTTGTGTCGCTGTCACCTTCCTGAAAGTGTGTCTGAAGGTTAGGACTTTGTTTTTGGGTTCGGGTTGGCCACGGAGTTGTGATGATTAGGGTTAGGGTCTGTGGAATGCATTCTGTCAGAGTCCTCACAGAGATAGATGAACACGTGTGCATGTGCAGACAGGGGTGAGAGGTCTATGTCTGTCTTCACCAGGATTAAGCTTCAGCCTTATTACAGCATCATTACATCAGTCCACTTCTTCCATTACACACACACACACACACACACACACACACATTAAAGACCGTATCACCAGTTCACACTTCCATGCACACACACACACACACACAAACAACACATGCACCCAAGGACAAGCATTCTGAAGCAGTCTCCATGTCAATCATTCCCTCAGAGGTCAAAGCTGGAGACTGGCATTCTGGTAACGTTAATCAGTTTAGGCGTGTGCGTGTGTATCTGTGCGGTACAGCTGCTCAGTGCATTACCAAATAATATGACACTGCTGCTGCGCCCACAGGCACACATGCACACTCTGCTAATCTAATTTAGCTAACAGCGGTAGGCTTCAAAAAACATTCTACTGTGTTTGTTTTGTTGCTTAGATGGCGCCCCCTATGGCCCTGCTCCTGGCACGCAGTCTGTCTGCAGTCACTCGTCAAGCTGTGACCTGCATATATTCTCTATATTTGGGTGACAAACATCATCATCATGGTCATTTTAGAGTGGTGGGTTATATTTCACAGTGAACAGCTCGTGTAGTTCTGTGGTTACCAAATGGAACAGCGGCATCACTTTGGTCTGAACCCAGTCGCCGGTTGCCAGATGAAATGCCCCAACTTGTCCAGTGGAAATGTGATGTGCTGTACAAAATTAGCCCCGGCTGGTAGCTCAGGAAACAGAGAGCCAATCTTATGAAAATAATTTGATCAAAATGTGACTTTCTGATTGGGATTATTCAGGTCCTGTGTGAGTGTTCTCCGTTGAGCTTTAGAAGCAATTTACCAAAGGACCAGAGTTCAAAATGAGCTGGTTCATGCTGGCACAGTTATTTATTATTGTTCATTAATGTATGCCAGCTTAAATAAATTAGTTTAAGGCTTGAAAAAAAATCCCTGTCAGAATATTAGACGATGTTAAAAACACATTTAAAAATGGGCTTGAAATAAAAATCTGATTAATGCTGTCATTATTATTTTCCTACTGTCACCTGAAGGTGGTGTTCTGTTATCAAATTCAGGGAGCAAAATGATGTTTCAGACAAGCAGTACTCAGGGATGAGGTATTCCCAAGTTTGTAAGGAATTTGAACATCCTACATAAAAGCAGAATTCTTGAGAATCAGATCCAGAATTCAGAGGAATGGCTGAAGCAAAGCAAGACTCTAGCAAAGTTTTGAAGGACACAAAGAACCAATCTTCCAATGACCCATGCGTCCACCTACCTTTGCAGCTGGACATCTACAAACATGATAGGTCTTGGATATGATCAACAGATCAACAACTGCTAAACTGATTAAAGTTTGGGTTAGTTTTAGTAACCTCAGCAGAAATTTGATATGTTTCTCTACAGATGTCTTAAGTATACCTTCCATATGTGTAGGGCGACTCCAAGGAGGTCCCACAAAGGGTATCTGACTCAAATAACATGAATTATAATTTATTGCAATGCCATAATATACTCAATAAATAGGGGTTTTGTTTTGTTTTTTTTTAGTAATGAGTCCAGAAAGAAATAAAAACCTGTTGGTATTACAGTGTGTGGTGAGCTGTGGCAGTAGCAGGTTGGACTATATTCATTCTAATGGAGTCATAACATTAACATTTTAAGCTTTCAAAAAGTTTGGCTTAGAGCTGCATGAACTAACAATAACTTTCCCGATTCCGATTTCAATGGCTGTTCAATATCATGTACAACCACACAAACTCAATAAAGAAGTCTATGACTAAACAAAGCCAAAAAAAAAAAAAAAAAAGATAAATGGATCCAAAACAAATCTCACACAAACTTAAAAACCAAATAAATCTAAAGCTAACTGATTCCAAAATCAACTGAAGACAAACCCTGACCTCCAGTCAGCCCCAAATTTGCTTTAAAAATCTCTTCATATGGCCAAATCTTATTTGTTTGTACTGGCACTTTCACAAATGTTGACATTTTTTGTAACATTTCTTGCATTGTGAGACATCACAAATAGAGCGGGTAGCTCAGTGGACAAGAAGCTGGCCTGGCAATAAGTAGTCCTCGATTTGAATCCCACTCATGCTACCTGTCTGTGTCCTTGGACAACACACTTGACCTGCATTGTGTCAGTCCAGCCAGCTGTAAAAATGATTACCAGCCTTGGCTGGAGAAGTAAACATGAAGCATCATTGTAAAACACTTTGAGTATCTGCTAAGCGCTATAGAAGTTCAGTCCTTCTTCAAATATTTTGGTTAAAAGACCTCAATATTAAGCATAACTGTTCTTCAATAGATTGTTATTCATCGTGGTGTCAAAAATCCAACCCGTCATTCGCATCGTGACACCTGATCAAGTAGGGGATTGCCTATTGGGGTGAAATGGGGTGGGGACCTTGTGTGTCCCCATCATCACCACAGAACCATAAAGGCCCAACAGGAACCCAGAACACAAGATGGTTAACTGGTCTCTGATGAAACAAGAAATCCTTAACACCGGATTATGCGGAGGTGGTGATGGCTTGTAACGTAAAGGCTGTGAAGGTGGATGAAGGCTGCAGCAGGTCCTCAGACCCTGATCATCTGGGATTTCCCAGCCATCGGACCAGGCTAAGGATCTGTCAGGATCGTGTGTTTGTCTGTGTGCAACAACATTCCCACATTAAACAAACTCACGCATAGGTGTCTCTAAATCAACACTTGGATGTAGATATCCCATCCGGGAATCGATTAAGACAGTTTTTCTTGCCACAAAGGGATTGCCACAACAACATTATTGATCCAGATACAGTAGTATTCAGAATAATAGTAGTGCTATGTGACTAAAAAGATTAATCCAGGTTTTGAGTATATTTCTTATTGTTACATGGGAAACAGTAGATTCAGTAGATTCTCACAAATCCAACAAGACCAAGCATTCATGATATGCACACTCTTAAGGCTATGAAATTGGGCTATTAGTAAAAAAAAGTAGAAAAGGGGGTGTTCACAATAATAGTAGTGTGGCATTCAGTCAGTGAGTTTGTCAATTTTGTGGAACAAACAGGTGTGAATCAGGTGTCCCCTATTTAAGGATGAAGCCAGCACCTGTTGAACATGCTTTTCTCTTTGAAAGCCTGAGGAAAATGGGACGTTCAAGACATTGTTCAGAAGAACAGCGTAGTTTGATTAAAAAGTTGATTGGAGAGGGGAAAACTTATATTTTTTATCTACAATGATCTCCAATGCTTTAAAATGGACAAAAAAAAAAAAAAAAAAACACAGACGCGTGTAAGAAAATGGAAAACAATGGAAATGGAAACATAGAAGAATAACCAGAATGGCAAAGGCTCACCCATTGATCAGCTCCAGGATGATCAAAGACAGTCTGGAGTTACCTGTAAGTGCTGTGACAGTTAGAAGACACCTGTGTGAAGCTAATTTATTTGCAAGAATCCCCCGCAAAGTCCCTCTGTTAAATAAAAGACATGTGCAGAAGAGGTTACAATTTGCCAAAGAACACATCAACTGGCCTAAAGAGAAATGGAGGAATATTTTGTGGACTGATGAGAGTAAAATTGTTCTTTTTGGGTCCAAGGGCCCTCAAACTGTGAATTCAAGCCACAGTTCACAGTGAAGACAGTGAAGCATGGTGGTGCAAGCATCATGATATGGGCATGTTTCTCCTACTATGGTGTTGGGCCTATATATTGCATACCAGGTATCATGGATCAGTTTGGATATGTAAAAATACTTGAAGAGGTCATGTTGCCTTATGCTGAAGAGGACATGCCCTTGAAATGGGTGTTTCAACAAGACAATGACCCCAAGCACACTAGTAGACAAGCAAAATCTTGGTTCCAAACCAACAAAATTAATGCCTCACAGATGAAATCATGAAAAACTGTGGTTATACAACTAAATACTAGTTTAGTGATTCACAGGATTGCTAAAAAAAAAAAAAGCAGTTTGAACATAATACACTCAACAAAAATATAAACACAACACTTTTGGTTTTGCTCCCATTTTGTATGAGATGAACTCAAAGATCTAAAACTTTTTCCACATACACAAGATCACCATTTCCCTCAAATATTGTTCACAAACCAGTCTAAATCTGTGATAGTGAGCACTTCTCCTTTGCTGAGATAATCCATCCCACCTCACAGGTTTGCCATATCAAGATGCTGATTAGACACCATGATTAGTGCACAGGTGTGCCTTAGACTGTCCACAATAAAAGGCCACTCTGAAAGGTGCAGTTTTGTTTTATTGGGGGGGGGATACCAGTCAGTATCTGGTGTGACCACCATTTGCCTCAACACATCTCCTTCACATCATCCATGAAGAGAACACCTCTCCAACATGCCAAACGCCAGCGAATATGAGCATTTGCCCACTCAAGTTGGTTATGACGATGAACTGGAGTCAGGTCGAGACCCCGATGAGGACGACGAGCATGCAGATGAGCTTCCCTGAGACGGTTTCTGACAGTTTGTGCAGAAATTCTTTGGTTATGCAACCGATTGTTTCAGCAGCTGTCTGAGTGGCTGGTCTCAGACGATCTTGGAGGTGAACATGCTGGATGTGGAGGTCCTGGGCTGGTGTGGTTACACGTGGTCTGTGGTTGTGAGGTTGGTTGGATGTACTGCCAAATTCTCTGAAACGCCTTTGGAGACGGCTTATGGTAGAGAAATGAACATTCAATACACGAGCAACAGCTCTGGTTGACATTCCTGCTGTCAGCATGCCAATTGCACGCTCCCTCAAATCTTGCGACATCTGTGGCATTGTGCTGTGTGATAAAACTGCACCTTTCAGAGTGGCCTTTTAGTGTGGGCAGTCTAAGGCACACCTGTGCACTAATCATGGTGTCTAATCAGCATCTTGGTATGGCACACCTGTGAGGTGGGATGGATTATCTCAGCAAAGGAGAAGTGCTCACTATCACAGATTTAGACTGGTTTGTGAACAATATTTGAGGGAAATGGTGATATTGTGTATGTGGAAAAAGTTTTAGATCTTTGAGTTCATCTCATACAAAATGGGAGCAAAACCAAAAGTGTTGCGTTTATATTTTTGTTGAGTGTAGTTTTGAGTTTGTAGCGTCAACAGCAGATGCTACTATTATTGTGAACACCCCCTTTTCTACTTTTTTTTTACTAATAGCCCAATTTCATAGCCTTAAGAGTGTGTATATCATGAATGCTTGGTCTTGTTGGATTTGTGAAAATCTACTGAATCTACTGGTACCTTGTTTCCCATGTAACAATAAGAAATATACTCAAGACCTGGATTAATCTTTTTAGTCAGATAGCACTACTATTATTCTGAACACTACTGTATTGAGCATGGAGCACTCAGGTGTTCTTCAATCCTGGTCTTTGAGACCCGAAGTACTGCATGTTTTCCATTTGTCCCTGATCACCCCAGACCAGATCATCTCAATCACTCAGTCAACAGCTGGCAAAACAATGGAACTCACCTGACTTGGCTCATTACAAGCAAAGTACGGAGACATGGAAAATGTACAGTACTTTAGGTCCCAAGGACCATGATTGGGAAACACTGGAATTCATTCGTCATTGCATTGAAAAAAACAACATTTTTCTTCTGCATTTAATCCATCCTACTCACCAGTGAGATACAATCCAACCATAATTAGCAGTGGGAATCCCACCGTGGTTCCCAGGGACCAAGTCCAAATCTAGAGAAACCGCCTTGATTAAGGACAGCGGCCACCCACTGCATCACCAAGCATGCGTTCCCTCAGGTGTCACACCCTAAGGTGCCACTTCTGATCAGCATGGGCGTGGTTGTATAGTCTGAATGTTTTTAATAACATTGCTGGATATGCATGTGTGCTTACATGTGCACGTATCCATTGCATACGTGGGTGTGTGTATCTGTGTGTGTGTGTTGTCCGGCTAGTGTCCAGGAGACGAGTAGCCAACACTGTTTGCTTTCATGGCCAGTCTTTCCAACCCACTGCTCCTAGGAATGCAGTTTGTGTGCGCATACAGACACACACACACACACACACACACACACACACACACACACACACACACACACACACACACACACACACACACACACACACACACACACACAAAATGGTGCTCACTTCAACACATAAGGTATAATTAAAATGGAGCACAAACACACAATAATGTTTGAGTAAAGAGTCATATCTCATATTCTCTGTTGGATGTGTGGAAATGTACCTCAACGTTTGTATGAAAAGTGTTTGCCTGTTTTCTTTCTTTACCTCTCCCTCTCCTCCTCTCTCCCACTCTGTCTCCCCTTTCCCATCATTGTCACATATTGTATTTATTTAGACACGCTGCAATAAACGTAAATGCAGCTCAGGCATGGCGTCTTTGCCAGGAAATGCCACATATTGACGCCAGGGGTTGCTCTTTGTGTGTGTGTGTGTGTGTGTGTGTGTGTGTGTGTGTGTGTGTGTGTGTGTGTGTGTGTGTGTGTGTGTGCGCGCGCATGTGCACAAAGCGGACAGTGGACAGATGGTGCAGGACAGCTGGTCCAGAGTGACAAGTGTGTGTGACCCGAGCCTCTACGGTGGTGAAAGAAAGAAAGACAACATTGA
This sequence comes from Thalassophryne amazonica, assembly GCF_902500255.1. Lineage (NCBI taxonomy): Eukaryota > Metazoa > Chordata > Actinopteri > Batrachoidiformes > Batrachoididae > Thalassophryne > Thalassophryne amazonica. The sequence goes on along the minus strand of NC_047117.1, from coordinate 72,979,741 downwards.
CGGAGAGAAACTATTTGAAGAGGAATATTTCAGCTAGTCTGCCATTGCCAGGAGCTGGCAAACAGAGTGGTGGGGAGGCGGTGATGGGGGGAGGTCAAAGCATCTTGAATAGATTTGGAGCAAGGAGAGAGAAAGAGAGAAAGGAGAAGGTGGAATAGCGATAAAAGAAAAGCCGAAACTATGCCTTTCTGCCAATATGTTCTCTTTTTTTGGAACTGAAAAGGGTTTGGATTTTTTTCTTCAGCCACAAATGTTCTTCCATCTTTTTGTCCTCCTTTCTGACCCCTCCCAATCCTGTCCTTCTGCCAGACTGTCCGTCTGTCTGGTTTAATAGTATTGGGCAGGTGTTGGGTCAGATACTATAAATTAACCCTCCCAGAGCCGAGCGACTGACTGATGAATCCCTCGTTTCCTTAAACAGTCCTGAGTAGACGATTGACACGACGCTCATTCTCACACCAACTTCAAGTGAGCAGCTTTAAAGAGGACACACACACACACACACACACACATTGAAACTGTAACATTGGTGACCACTTCGCTTTAATGGCCATTTTAAATGTACAGCAGCTATTATACAAATAATGAATATTTATGAATGCGATGGTACGAAGATTTCATGAGGTGAAAGATGGAACATTCCATTCACCGAGGTGGAGCAACCATAATTAGCAAGTCCAATTTGGGATTTTTATGTGGGATTTAGTGTATTTTTTTATTACATTCACCAAGGATGTAATAAAATTATCAGTGTTTATTTATTTATTTGTCTGTTGTCTATTAGTAGGATTACGTCAAAACGTAACGTATTTTCACCAAAGTTTCACCACACATTGGTGTTAGACCTTGGAAGACCATTACATTTTTGAGGCGATCTGGATCTGGATCCGGATTCTGGATCAGGATTTTACTTTGCAGACTTTTAAGAATTATGTCAAAAGTACTTCACGGATACAACATCACAATGTAAAACCCAGATCAGGAAAACACTATTTTGTTTCAGCTTGTGAATTAAATATCAGGCTGCAACATGTTGATCAGTCGGACCATTCTGGATCAGTGTGCAATTATTGCACTGTGCTGTGGAATCCAGATCCAGGTAATGTTTGGGTCACAATGTGAATCACATATCTTTTATTTTGAGTCCTCGTCAACCCTTTTCGGACATCAGAAATCTCGGATTGCTCTTGTTGTTGTCATTTATTCTTTTGTTATGAAAGTTTATTTTGTTTAGTGCTTTGATTCCCGGAAAAGTCCAATATAAATAGTTAGTGTAATTATTATTATTAATAATAAATGTGTGATCTACGCCAGCGTATAAATCACAGGACCTCCCAAAGTCATAAAAAACTTGCAACTTGTACTCCAGAAAATGCGGTAGTTCTTTAAGATTTGGTCATGAGTGTGATACATCACAACTAATGAAGTGCATATTGACAAAAATGGTGAAACCGTTCATTCATTCCATCCATCTGTAATGCCGACCTATCAACCTATTGCTAACTAGCTACCTTCAGTACATACCCACAGTTGTGGACATAGGTTTACATACACTTTGGTGACAGACATTCAAACTCTATTTTCTCCTGCTTAAGAAATTCCATTTTATCAAATAATATCTGTGTTGAGTCAGTCACAATGTCCATGTTGTCTCTGAATAAGGGTATTTAAAGTTCACAATGTCAGATTTTCAGTAGGCCATGCACCAAGATGAATGCCTCTTTAAACAGCAGGAAAAATTCCAGAAGATTCCAGAAATGGATGAAATTACTTGCAAAAATATCTGAATCGAAAGAACCTTTAGCTGTATGTAGGAACTTACCTATAGCGCCAGTGCCTTCTTGCATTTAAGCACACGGGGTCAAAAGAATTAAGTAAAGGCATCCAAAGCACAATTTTGACGTATGTAAATTAAGTTTCTCTTTGAAAGTTTCTCCATAAGATTCATGGTGCCATGAGGAACTGGACAATCAATTGTACAATAAGGCACACTCCTGCATCAAGTGTTAGCCAGTAATTTGTACCGGTTGGCTTAGTGTTGGCTTGAACCTTTTGGTAGCTAAATTCGGAGATATTCAATGAAACATGAATTGTATGTTCTGATACTGTAGTTGGAAATATAAACAATCAAATGTGTTGCTAATCTACTACATTGTGAGTTTGGTAAAGAATGTGTTACACCTGGCAGAGTCTGACACTGAGCCATTGCAGGTAGTGTCTTGGCACCAGTCATATGCACCTCTGGAGAGATTGGCATCGCTGGGCATATATCAGTGCAAGTTGAAAAAGGTTTGTTAAACCTCTGCCAGTTTAAACATGTTCAAAATTTTCACGAGCTCTGTGGACTCCTGGCACCTCTGCTGCCTTCACACTTGGCTTGAAGAGGCCCATTGCAGGCTCGATGCAATTTGGTGTCTGATTTTCACATTGAGTATAGAAAAACGTTTCCCAAGATATCAAGAGTTGAGAATGGAGTGTACACCAAGTTTGCCAAGAGTCAGTAATAGGCAGCACACCAGTGTCATAGTCACAGACTGATAATACAGAAGACACGTCAGGCCACCTTTTTTTATACGCCAAGGAAAAAAAATAACGGGAGAAATGATGAAAAATGATCCAGCATATCCATCTATTCTAAGATCAGTATGCATTTTGGCGCAGCTTTGATCAGCACTGCAGCGCTGCTGGGGCTGTGATCAGAGCCACAGATGACGGTGGCCTGTGTGGCTATTTACCCCCCCCCCCCCCAACCCATGTTGTGGTGAGCCAAAACAAGTAAGACAGGAGTAACAAGAAGACAGACAACAGGAAGGAGAGCAACAGTAGTAGCCATTAAATCAGTATTGATCAGTATGTCTGATATTTATATTTGTGTATTGATATTTGCAAACTGTTTTGTTTTTTACTCTGTGTGCTTCTTACCCTGTGTGCTGCCATACAATGCTGTTGGAATCTCAATTTCCCTGAGGGAGTCTTCCCAAGGGATCAATAATGTTCTGTCTTGTTGTGTGTTGGGGGTGTGTGGCTGGACATTTTGGTGTTCTTTTCTTTTCTTTGCTCTCCAGGTGGTATGAAAACTGATTTGTCTGTGGAGAAGGTGCTGGCAGAAGAGTCCTTCACCCTCATCAACAGTATGTGCAGCACCTGTGGATGGTGCTCACGTGCAGCCTTAAAGACTTTCAGCTGAAGCAGATTATGAGATGGCGTTCTGCATTTAAGCCATGTGTGATTCAAGCAGAATTGCCGGGAACTCGACCTTGTGATGTTCGTTTGTGAGACGCTGAGGACCGCGCCTGGGTTTGACACATCGTGCCTGTGAAGCAGGAAGGGTGAGGGACACATGCTGTCAGCACACATCAGAGGTGATTAATTGTTTAACTACTTGTTGATAGTAACTTGGTATTTTGTTACGCAGTATATTTGAATTGTGATGAGAATTGTGCAGCTCGCTTCTCACTGCTGTGGCGTGCGGACAACTGATCCTCCACCTGTTGTGAGAAGCTGCTCATTTACATAAAGCTTAAATACAGACCTGAATGTGTTGCTGATAGTGTGTGCCTTTTGAAGGATATTGCTTGTAACTGCTGACTTACCTCACCTCTTCTATCCTTCGCAGAGAGTCGGTTTGGCGTGTCCACCTGGGGGGTGTTTGGCGGTAAAGTGAGTCCAGAAGCGCCGGGCTTCGATCCTTTTAGGCGCTGGAGAGCGTGCCAGCCTTCACTCCACCAGACTGACGCATCTTTTGTTCATTCACTTTATTATGCACCAGAGGGTGAATTAATAAATTGTTTTGTTATTGGAACCGCTTTCTGGTTATTTTAGCGCTGGGTTCCGTCAGACGCAGGTTCGCTCCTCAACCCGCGTCGACACATAACAGTAGTTCCTGGCCATTCCGTAATGGACCCAGCGGCAGAGGCGGTTCCTTTCGCCGAAAAAGTTCAAGAACACTTGGAGAAAATATGGGAGCAATTACAGCATCTCGCAAACCAAATTAAACAAACAGACGCCCGTGTTACGGAGCTTGCAGCGCAAGCCGTTCCGCTTCCTGCTGCTCCAGCTGCGGCACCATCGATACCGGTGCAGATAACTCCGTCACCCAGAGATTCGGCGTCCGAACCGATTATTTGTTATCCGGTGAAAACGAATACCGTTGCCCAACGGTTGCTGAATCTCAGACAGGGGAGGCGGAGTGCGGCGGAGTATTCCGTGGACTTCCGGATTTTTTCTGCTCAGTCAGGTTGGAACGCCGCAGCTTTACGAGGAGTGTTTGTAGATGGGTTAAATGAGTCATTAAAAGACGAGCTGGCAGTCCGTGACGAGCCAAACGATTTAGATGAGCTAATATCGTTGGTGGTTCGTCTAGATGATCGGATGAAGGAGCGTGGACGCGAGAGAGGGCGGCCATCAGAGCGGGTTTTTTTGTCTCGGGGCTTTCCCCGACACAGATCTGGGCCGCCTCTTCTTCGCCCCACTGAGGCTCCTCCGACGGGACCTCTGGCTCCTCTTGCAGACGAGCCCATGCAGCTCGGACGAGCAGAGACCACTGTATTGCCCCGACATATAAGCGTCATGAAAAATAATGGTGACGTATCTCCAGGTGTTCTGGGACAGGCGAAAAAACACACACAAAAAAAAAAAAAAAAAAAAAACTTGTAGGGGTTAATGTTTTTTGGGTTTTTTTTTTTGAATAGGGGTTATAATTTGTTTGGGGGAGTCAGAGGCGTGTCTGGTGGAGTGAACATTAGGCGGTTAGAAGCTCGTCTGGGCTCACTTGATCGTTATTTTTTATGTGTATTTAGGTATTTTTGTTTGGGGTTTGGGGTCGTTTTGTTTTGTTGTTTTTTATTTCCCTACATCCCTAACCCCAACCTCACTTGCCCCAAGACCGTTCGTCTTGTGGGTTGTGGGGTGGTGCAGGTTGGTCACGCTGAGCGTTCTCAGAAGACCTCTGCACCTAGGGGGGGTTGTTAGGGGAGTTTTTCTTGGTTTGGTTAGGGCCCGGTTCCACTCCAGCCTCGGTGAGCCTTTGTACCGTTCGTCATAGGTGTTGCCGGGGTGTGGTGCAGCGGGAACATACCTCAGTCGGAGGGGTGGGCCGATCTGTTGCCGTTCGCCATTTCGGTAGTTCCACCCCTCCCGAGAGGCTGGGGTATGGTCGAGTTGGGGCACCGGACGTATTTCCGGTTTTCCGCTGCGCCTTGGGGTTGGGGCTGGGTTAGTTTTTCCTGTTCCCTTCCCCGGCTTAATGTTTTGAGTCGTTCGCCAAAATTGAGCTGCCGAGGGGCTCTGGGAGGGACCTGGGGTCTTTCGGGGTGCCGGGGAAGGTAACAGGGTTTAACAGTTGTTTTATTTGCCCCCGGGGTTGTTTAAGGTAGTCCTCCGGGGGTTGGACTTTGATTTTGTTTTGTTTCCTTCCGGGTTCCACCTCCAGGGTTGATGGGACGGTCCTCTGGGGGGGAATTGGCTTGTGGGGCCGACTAGCCAGGTGTGGCCGGGTCTGGGGTTCCGGGGTTGTGGCGAGGGTGCCTCCTGGGGTTTGATGGTATGGTCCTCTGGGGGGGCGCCGTTTGCTCCATGTATACCTGGGGACCTTTGTGGGATTCCGATTCTGGCTATTCCTCCTGGAACCGGCGGTAAAGGCCTTCTGGGGGGGGGTTGGGCTCTGCAGGTCGTTCTGGGGGGGTTGTTTGTTATTTTTCTTTTATGCATTTATGTTTGTATTGTGTTTGTGGGGCTGTGTTGGGTTTTTGCGTTTGGGAGTTTTTCTTTTCTTCCCGGGGTTGGATGGGATGGTCCCCTGGGGAGGTTTTGGGTGGGTTTTATGTTTTTTCTTGTGTGTTGGATTGTACTGGGGACTGTTTTGGGGTTTTTGTTGATGCCAGCCGGCCTTCCAGCTGCGGTGCCCTGTCCTGCTGTCTGTGGTGGGCCTTGGGAGCGTTATGCTGTCTGCTTCCTGACGAGGACCCCGGAGGGAGGTGCTGTTCTCGGACCTGGTCTGTTCGGTCGCCGGGAGGCTTCCCGTTAAAGGGGGGGTACTGTTGTGTGTTGGAGGGGTGTGGCTGGACATTTTGGTGTTCTTTTCTTTTCTTTGCTCTCCAGGTGGTATGAAAACTGATTTGTCTGTGGAGAAGGTGCTGGCAGAAGAGTCCTTCACCCTCATCAACAGTATGTGCAGCACCTGTGGATGGTGCTCACGTGCAGCCTTAAAGACTTTCAGCTGAAGCAGATTATGAGATGGCGTTCTGCATTTAAGCCATGTGTGATTCAAGCAGAATTGCCGGGAACTCGACCTTGTGATGTTCGTTTGTGAGTTGCTGAGGACCGCGCCTGGGTTTGACACATCGTGCCTGTGAAGCAGGAAGGGTGAGGGACACATGCTGTCAGCACACATCAGAGCTGATTAATTGTTTAACCACTTGTAGATAGTAACTTGGTATTTTGTTACGCAGTATATTTGAATTGTGATGAGAATTGTGCAGCTTGCTTCTCACTGCTGTGGCGTGCGGACAACTGATCCTCCACCTGTTGTGAGAAGCTGTTCATTTACATAAAGCTTAAATACAGACCTGAATGTGTTGCTGATAGTGTGTGCCTTTTGAAGGATATTGCTTGTAACTGCTGACTTACCTCACCTCTTCTATCCTTCGCAGAGAGTCGGTTTGTCGTGTCCACCTGGGGGGTGTTTGGCGGTAAAGTGAGTCCAGAAGCGCCGGGCTTCGATCCTTTTAGGCGCTGGAGAGCGTGCCAGCCTTCACTCCACCAGACTGGCGCATCTTTTGTTCATTCACTTTATTATGCACCAGAGGGTGAATTAATAAATTGTTTTGTTATTGGAACCGCTTTCTGGTTATTTTAGCGCTGGGTTCCGTCAGACGCAGGTTCGCTCCTCAACCCGCGTCGACACATAACACTGTCTAATCTAATCTAAAATCAGATAAATTATCTTCAAGTCATCACGTGCACAATAAAGTGTGATTGACATACACACGTACACATTCATGCATACATGAAGTGCAATACTGTATACCCATTCAAGACAGACAAGACAGCTAGCGGCTGCTTTAAATATTAGACGCTTGAGACCATATACACATCACGTGAGTGAGGAAGGAGGACAATATTTACATCGAGGAATTAAACTTTTGTTCAAAAGGTCCAACAGAACCTTAGGACCATAACTAAGGAGCAGATGAAGTTGTTGATGGCATCAGATGGAAATGTGACATCGTCCACCATTAATACAGCACTGTGTCATCAATTCAATTCAATTTCAATTTAATTAGCTTATAATGCACCAAATCACAGCAAAAGCCATCTCAAGGCGCCTTACATGAAACATTTCAACATAAATTTTAAATAAATAATTAAAAATGAATAAAAAAAATTTCAAATACATAATTAAAAACAGAAGTAAAAGAATAAAACAGATAAAAAAAACAAAAAAAATCAATAATGATCTAAAAGCCTGCCCACTAAGAAGGACACCAAAAACAAATTTTAAAAAAATGAGTCAAATATTTACAGTTCATCCAACACAGTTAGAGCCAGTAGCTCAGTAGAATAAGGAGCTGGACTACCAACATGTAGACCTGGAATTGATTCCTGGTCAGAAGACACTTTCTCTGGATTGTCTACATCCATCCAGCTGTTAATGGGGGAGATTGGAGAAGTAACCCGCATCAGACTGGCATCGTGTCTACGGGGAGTCGTAGATTCTCATCTGCTTCATCCTATGGAATCTGGGGATAAATACGAGCACCGAGGGACATTGGGGCCAAACCTTTGTGTGTGTGTGTGTGTGTGTGTGTGTGTGTGTGTGTGTGTGTGTGTGTGTGTGTGTGTGTGTGTGTGTGTGTGTGTGTGTGTGTGTGTGTGTGTGTGTGTGTGTGTGTGTGTTAATTTTGGATCCGTCTATCTATCACAGTTTCTGTCCATCCAGGGAGTTCAAGCTGCTGAGTAAAGTAAGTCAACAGTTCACACAGTGCTGAGCGGAGGAGAAACGTGTGTCAATGTCGTTGCCTGTCTTGTCATGGTTTGTAAACTGTGAATAATGACACCAGGGTGAGTAAGTCATCTGCAGTGTTCTGCTCTTACACACACACACACACTTTTTTATGACTCTTTCCACAACACGGTACATAACCCCTCGCTGCTGACGTCCAAACACACTCTTCACCAACCACAAACCATCTCTTCCGAAACTCAACTTTCAATCACACTTGGGAGTTTAAAAAAAAGGAAGCAAAAGTTGCCTTTAGTGCTTCGCACTGACATTTTATTTTCCATTGTTTATTTAGAAGCATGTCGTTTGTTTACAGCACTGAACCACACAAAACAGCAGATGTTGTTTTATGTTGTTTTAATGAACACAAATTATTTTTAGATTTTTTTTTTACACCCCTGTTTTAATCCAATGTTTCTGGTTATCTGAGTCGGATTGCTGGATAACAAGATGAACTGAATGGATGAATGATTGATGGATGAAAATACTGATGCAATGATTGAGAGATGGGGGGGGGGGGGGGGAGTGCTGCGCTTGATGGATGAAGTGTATATCGAGGAGAAAAATAGATGAAAAACCGACAGTATGTCTGAAAATGACAAAGGTCATTTGCCACAAGACTGGTACATTATACATTAGTTACATTCAAGGGTTTTTTTTTTCTTGTGGCAGCTCTTTAAATAAAAAGGATGCAGAGAAGAGAAGAGGAGCCTGTTTCAGCTTACTGGGTCATGGAGTTTGTGGCAGATCAGGTCAAAGGCGTGGCTGAAAAACTTTCTGACCTGGCAGCTTTCAGACTTGGGCAAAGACAAACAGACACGTGTATATACACTGTCACATTCTATTTATCTATTCTATTCATTATTATACAGTAATGTGAGAGGCAAACAGGAAAAGGATATGATGTCACTCACCAAGAGGTTGCGGGTACCGAGTGGTCTGGCAACTCGTCTGGTGGTGGACATTTTAGCTGTGCTGTGTGCGATTGTGTCTACATCTTGTGTATGTTTTGGACACCCCCAAGCCGAGGCTGCAATAAATTTGTCCGTAGTGCTGAGCCGGTCCTAAAATTCATACTCAACGTGCACACAACCTGTGTGTCATAAGCTGTGTGGAGGTGTTGGAGCTGCGGTTATATTGACTTGTAGAGCTGGAGACAGCAGCGAGCACCGAGTGAACACACGACTATCGGAATACGATTAATACTGTCTGGCTGATGGATTAGACTCATTACACCGGGAGCACTGCAAAGGAAGGTGGTGGAAGGTGGAGAAGGGAGTGACTCAAGAGAAGAGAGAGGGGGAGGAAGGTTAAGATAGGATAAGAGGGACTAAGAAGAAGAAAGGATATAAAATCTAAAGGTATGAATCAAAAGAGGATATTTTGAATCGTTGGTTAAAATCTGTTTGTCTTTGGTTAAAATATTATTGGAGAAATATTTAAAAATCTTCTGTTTTGTCTGCATGTCTTCTGCCACATGAGTGTTAAAGTGCAGACTTCCAACTCAATCTACAATAAATGTAGAATGAATTGCATTTAATGCTAAATTTTCATTTATGATCAACACAAGCAAGTAAAATTGGAAAAGTGAGCTTTCTAAAATTACAAAACTGGACAAGCAGGCCAGGAGGGCTAAAGTGGGAAGTGATGGTCTAGAGGTTATAGAGGTGAGCACAGATGGCATTTGGGCAAGATCCTTAATCATCAAGTTGTTTCTGGTGTGCGGTTGAACACTATGGATGAATTTGAGGCATCATTGTGAAGTGCTTTGAGTGTCTGCTTCAGATGGAAATGCGCTATGTAAATGTAGTCCACTTCCATATTATACACATCTTCAGGGACTTTATATATGTGGCCAGGTGAGAAGTAATATCCCACGTATTGTTTTATTGAGTGTTCCCTGAGTACAGGCTCACCTCAGGTTGCACCATTTGCAAGGTCTTCTAAGAACGCTAGCACAGCCATTGTTGATGCCATTTTCCTCATCACTTTGCGCATGCTTTTATATCCACCCATATAATTGCAGGCATGTGGGTGTGTTAAGGCCTGGTCCCACTGGGGAGAGGATTAATTGCGCATGAATTGAGTATACAAATTTCGGGCGTTTGTTGTCGTCAACAAAACTGGCCAAAAATGACAAATTTCTCAGTATGAATTACGGATATATTAATAATGTATAGCGAATATATGACGAACAATCACGAATGTATAACACATGTATTGAGGAAACGGATCGGACGCATTGTGATTATCACGGAAGTATTACGGATGTATTGAGAATGCATTGCGAATGTGTTGCGGAAACAGCAGTTGTATTGCGCATGTGCGGCATCTGCATTGCGTTCATAAAAGAAACGCACTCGGGCCTTTCGCCATCACTATTCACATCAACACAACATCCTCTGGAGTAATTGCTGGACTTGGACAAGTTGATTGGTATGTTGTTGGATGGCAGCAACTATCACACTACGTCTTTGGGGATCCATAACTACATCTGTACATCTCCACAGCTGGACTGGCAATGACTGGCAAGTATGTCAATTTCTGCCACATTTATATAGTACTTTCGGTTTACGTGAAGTGTTTCTTATGCATTCGCAAATTGTCCACAAATCAGATGCAAAGCAGATGTAATACAAACGCTTTATTCGTGGCCGATCTGTATGCAGTTGCTACTGTACAACTTATTTTAGTTTGTGATGTGGAAGTGATAGGCACGCTATGTATCTGTTTTACACACGGTCCCAGTCCGCTGCCAAGCCGCAATACCCCATCAGTTGAGGATATCAGCGGATAACAGCGGATATACAGCACATAGACTGAGTATGTATTGAGTATGTAGCTCAAAAATCCTGGCAACGGAAAAACGTGCCTCTACAGATAATTGCAGACGTGTGTGGATTTCGGCTGACTTACACAAGCATGTTTCACAGATATTGTGGATGTTTAGCGAATATAAACCAATTTTGTGCGCAATTCATGCGCAAATCTTGCTAAACGCCAGTGGGACTGGGCCTTTAACTGTTCATAAGTGTGTCTCTGGTGGGCACATCACTCTGGTGACTTCTTGTTTTCACACTGTTAAGTTTCCCAGCATCACCTCTACATGTCCGCAGTAGACCAATAGCTGTACAAATGTGCCTATGCCAGCCATGAATTTAGCATGGCACACCACACATTTCCATGGTCATTTCACTTTTGATACGTTGAGCATGGAGACGGACATAACACCCCATTTTTGTGCATACGCAGCCTTTGTACATGAGGCCCCTGGTGTTTCTTACAGTATGGTTCTGAGACTCAGATACTAATCAGTGAGTTTTGTACTGGATCCCTTTGGAGGATCTTTGGGTAATGCTGAAATGATGTGTGTCAAATGAATGGTTACTTACGGAAACTTTGAGGTGTATCGCTTACATTTTGTTTATTTTGTTTATTTATTTGTTTATTTTGTTATTTATTTGAGGTTTGCTCATAAAACACTGCATCTTGCCATTTTATCTTTGTTTTATTGCAAGACAGCGGTTGGCATTTCTTTACAATGGAATTGCCCACAATGTATACCGCACGGGTCACTATGTTCATAAATTGGGTGAAACATACAATACCCTGTTTTATTTTTTTTAAAACTGCAAAAGCCTCTTAAATTTTCAAGGAAAGACATTTTTCACCGTAAATACTACAGGGAGAAAGTGTTCAAAGTGGACAGTCACAAAGGAAGTTGACATTCAGAAATACTGACTTGGTCCCAATTGCAACACTTGTCATTTATACATGTGAGAGTTGGGATTAGTGCTGCACAGTTAATCGCATTTTCATTAGCATCGTGATGAGCGTGTGGAATGAACATGTCGCAAAAGACGGCGTCAGGCATAAAGAAAAATAGTCATTGTATCTGCACACGCCATGACGTGAGGTAAGATTTGACCGTGATGTGCCGACAGTGTGTTTCTAGCGGGAACAGTGGGAAGGCAGTAAAAGGAGTTCAGCAGTTGTGTTTTTGGTGAATCTGTGGTAAGTCAGAGGAAAGGAAGAGCCAGAAATGATGTTGGGCGATTTTAGAAGGTGAACATTTATTACTGGTATGTTTAAGGATTTTTATTTCTTTATTTAGAAAAATCGCAAGCTGAGGTGGTGCCCGAATGCCTGGGGAAAGACAACCAAACACCACTGGAGTTACTGACCAAAACTGAGCTGATCACAAGATTTTGTTGTCTGTTGTCTTAAGATGGACAACTGAATCCAGCAAAAACAAAAACTAGTGAAAAGTGACAAAGACGACTGGTAAAAAAGAAAAGTAACTTTTCACTTAGAACACACTGATATAACAGTATTAACATGTAGCTGACAATGTTTACTAAATAAATTTGAACTTGTAAATTACACGCAATTTTCACATGAGGTTTATGTCGAGATTTTCAAATTCTTTGCGTTGTTCGCCGTGATCTGCCAGGAACACCATGATGAATGCACACAATAGGATACCGCAGTCTCGTTTGAACCCTTCGTGATATCGCGGGATTTCACCACTTACGGGGACCTCCATGTAATATATACACAGCATAACTTCACACGGATAAATGCCATGCTGTTTTGTTTTTCGCTGCAGTCACCAAAGCTATTGCGAAAAGTATTTTTGGTTCCCAGTATTGAAGAAAAGACGAAGCGAGTGAGAGACGTTGGGTTGGTAAGTGTTAGCCTACACAGCTAACCAGAGTAGCTCCGTTCTCTTGCCTGCAAAACCGCCTCAACACATTTGCGCTCCGGATCATAAACAAACCGCAACACATGTCCACTTTCCCACCGCATCGTCACTTTGTCTTTGTATTTTCACTTTGTTGGCATGTAATTTGCCCAAAAACCCATTGAAAATGCCATGATTGGCCCTCCTGAAGTAGAGAAATTACATCATATGCATCATATTTTACCCCTTTAGCGCCCGCCCCCAAACAAGACTGCACTGCCCTATAAATGGATATATTTGCAGTTTAAAAATATTTCATAGAAAATTAATTGTTGTATATGTCACAATAACGTGAACTGATAGTATTAAGTAATGAGATTTTAACGTGCTCCTGTAACGTAAACAAATAACTAGAGCTTCATAAGTTCAGTGCTGGAAACCATTCAGTTCTACCATAGTATATAAAAGACCACTTTTGGTTTTCTTAGAAATTTAAAAATGCACCCTTTAGCTACATTAGATCAACAGATAGTATGTGGCCATTTATAAGCTCTGAAAAGTAAACCTGTAAGAGTCTTCATATATGCAACTGATGCACTTGGCCACAAAGCTTACATCAAATGATTGCTGAGCGGAAGCACTTAAGTGACCTTTTTTTTAAATCAAAATATTTGTTCATTTCTCGCAAGTCATACAGTCATCGAAATACTGAACAGTCATATCTCACATCGCAGGCCTAGTTGGAATTCAAATTACACATAAAACTGTGGAATTTTTCAATAATGTTATTAAACTATTGCAATAAAATAGAATTACCAAAGCTGAATAATCCTTGTGAGGGAATACAGAATTGCAGGTCTCACATTTAACTGCATTCGTTCACCTGCTGGTTGTGTTTATGTGTTACTTCTTTTATTGAATGTCTCTTCTTTATTGATGTCAAAAAATAGCTGTTATGGTGTATTTAGCGTGTGGCATTCTGTGTGTTAATATACCTGCAGCCTGATAAGAACAAGGACAGTTTGGGTCACTGAAGCCACTAGACGTAGAGAGAAGCTGTGATTCTTTTTTTTTACTAACTTCTCAGTCAGCTGCACTGTGGGTGTGAAAATTAAAGTGATGAACCGTGTTTGCAGGATGCAGGTACACAGCATGGGAGGCCTTTCTGTCAATGAGGATTCACGTCTAAATACAATCAGCACGTTCAGAGGAACGTCAGGTTCCTGACACAGCTTGCGTCTCAGAGCTCCCCACACAGCTGCTACAGATCTGTTCTTCGTTTCTTTTATAATTATAGGTTTACACATTTATGATGATGTTACCATCTCAGACTGCTGAGTAATCAATTCCTGGACTTGAGATCTGTCTGGTTTTACTTGGGAGATGCAAACACACACACAGCATGCCAGCAAACTTGTTCTTAGTTTCATTATTAGTGATGCTTTCTGGCTATATAGGAGGTATCTTATAAAACTAACTAGCAGTTTTATAAAAAAAAAAAAAAAAAAACCTATATGGATTTGATTGACATGCGATTACACCAATCATGCTTGAACCCTCGTGTGCATGCGTGAGTTTTTTCACGCGTGTCGGTGATGTCATTTCCCTGTGGGCAGGCCTTGAGTGAGATGTGGTCCCGCCCTCTCGGCTGAATTCCTTTGTTTCACACGCTGCTCCAGACGGCGCGCGTTGCTTTATCGAAATTTTTTCTGGATCTGTGAGGAATATCCGAGTGGATACTATTCGAGAAATTAAGCTGGTTTTCGGTGAAAAGTTTAATGGCTGATGAGAGATTATGGGGTGTTTCTGTCAGTGTAAGGACTTCCCACGGACCGGGACGTCCTGCAGCGCTTCCAGGCGCCGTCGGCGGCCTGTTTCGACCTGAAAACATCCTAATTTAAGGCTTAATTCACCCAGGACGTCGTGAGAGAACAGAGAAGATTCAGAAGAGGCCGGCATGAGGACTTTATGCGGACATTCCACTGTTTAAGGACATTTTTTAATGAAAGACGTGCGCGCAAATTCGCCGAGTTGTTTCCATGACGACTCGACGAATCTGTGTGCACCGCGACAGGAAAAACACCTCCGTGTTGAAAACCATTTGTAAAATTCAGGCGGCTTTTGATGGCTTTCAACAAGTGAGTAACTGGGAAATTGTTTAACAGCTTGGGCATGTTCCAACTTGCCCGTTAAGGTTTCCAACGGAGGTGTTTTTCCTGTCGCGACCCCCCGCGGTCGGGTCCGGCCCGACATGCGACTCTGCCCGCACGTTCTTTCATTACAAAATATCCGTTAACAATGGAATGTCCGAATAAACTCCTCATGCCGACTTCTTCTGAAAATTCTCTGTTCTCTGATGACTTACTGGGTTAACAGAGCCTGAAATGTGGAAGTTTTCAACTTGAAACAGCGAGACGCTGCCGCCTCGAAGCGCAGATCGCCGTCAGGCGCAGTGGGCCGTCCTTAAAGCGACAGTTACAGACCAAAATCTCTCATCAGCCGTTAAAATTTTTACCGAAAACCAGCTGAATTTATCGAATGGTGTCCACTCAGTTGTGCCTTACAGTTTTGAAAAAAATTTGATCAAACAAAGCAGCAGTCTCTGAGCCATTCCTAAACAATGAAAAAAATTGACGAGAGGGTGGGCGACTCCTCACTCAAAGACTGCCCACAGGCGAATGACGTAACCGACAGGCGTGAAAAAACTCTCGCATGCCCACGAGGGTTCAAGCATGTCTGATGTAATCACACGTGATTCAAATCCATATGGTTTTTGAAAAAAATAATAAGGTCGGATACTTTTCTAATAGACCTCGTATGACTATAAAGCCAGATTACATTTGTAAGAACATATAAATCTATCAAGGACCAATAATCTGCCCAAGTCAAATCTTTACTAAGTTCCAGGCCAGATATCAGTGGTGGTTAGTGAGACACAACATGTCCTGGAACTTTCAATTGCTTATTTCCGTTGTTGCATTAAAAGTGAGCCGCGGTGTAGGCGTTACACTTGGTCGAGTGGTTGTGGTAGTTTTTACAACATATTTCAAAGTGACTAACAGTTGCTCTAATTAGCACCTATTGTGCTCTAGTTAGCACCCTCCTAATGACAGGGCAGCTGTCCCTCCTAACGATGGGACTGACGCCTCTCCTGATGACTCTCCTGACGATGTGAATGACTCATTATAATGAACAAAAGACTGAAACTGCTTTGTCCACTGCTAGGTGGACAATTTTCTGAATTGTGAAGTTGTTTCTCATAGTTGTTCACAAACACCATTTTCGTTTTATTTGTTAGTTTTATTACAGCACTGAATTTTCTACTTCCTTGTCCCGGTCCCATGGTTAAACTGTCCCTGTAGTGAATTTAGTGGGTTTTGCAATTCCTGAAAAACTTTACAGGATATGCACAAACTATGGATGAAGCTAAAACAGGATATGTTTAAAATCAGAAATACATTCAGTGCAGCTAAAAGCTATGACAGTGACCAATCTCTCAAAGAAGAGTCTCCCACAGGGCATATATGCTCACTGGGTTCAAACCATGCTAGAAACTGCAACATATTCAACCATTTGCAATAACGACACAGTTCTTGTTGTTTTTTTCCCTGTAGTTATAGTGAATCATTTATAAGACTCATTATAGGGTGAAAGACATCGTCCAAAATACCTGAAGATTGTTCTTTAAGGCAAGAGTACATTGAAACAAACAACCTAATGTTACAAACTCACTGCAGCAGTGCTCACACTTTTTCTTGTAGATTGGAGACAGGCACGCACACACACACTGGACAACCTCTCTGTCAAGTCAAAATGTCCCCTAGGTGTCCACCCTGGTCCAGTAACCATAGCAACCCACCTACCTGGCATTTAAAGTATGTTTGTGAGGCGTGATTGTGAATAAGGCAAACAGACAATGACATGAGGGGAGAGAGAGAGAGAGAGAGGCGCTGCAGATCTGTCATTCACAAAGTCAGTATTAGTTTACAGGAGAACGAGTGGAAGAAGAGACTGAGGGAGGATGATGTCTGTGTGTAGGTGGGAATGAGTCTGTGTGATCGCTTTATTCAAAGTCCAAAAAAGCTTAACTTTCTTTTTTTACCTCTGCCAAAGAAATTATTTGTTGGTTTGTTGATCTTTTTTTAAGCAGAATTACTCAAAAACTAATAAAATTATTTTCACAAAATGGTGAGAAAGTACAATCCAACTATAACATTATCAAACATTTTTAATGGACATTAATAGAACTACTTCATAAAACATGATGAAAACATTTTGTTTATCCTGTAACAGATCATATTAATGGATAGAGCCATCTTATTTGTAAACATTTTCTTTCTTTTTTTCTTAGCATTTTAAGTACTACATTGTACATACAGGTCCGATGAGATTGGTGCATATGCCAAGAGTCTGTCGCTTTTAGCAGATGAGACTCTACAGCTCTCCCTGATGGAGGTTACACTCCCATCCAAGGCTGGGACAGGGCAGATAAAGTATCTTGTCCAATGACAGAGAAAGGTACCATAACCACAGGTACCATAACATTGTAAGGTGAGTCATGTTATTAAATGGTTCCTTATAATGAAACATGGTGAAAAGCTTCAAGACACCTGTACACTCAAAAACCTGATGTATTGGATGAACTCAATTCAATTATGAGCAGGATTTCTATCTAATAAATATATGTAACCCAAACTCAAATAAAGCACATCCATGCAAGATAATTTAATTTAGGACTTCAGTCGGAGAAGGAGTCCTTCTCCGACTGAAGAAGGAGTCCTTCTGGGATATGTTATCTCAGAGGACTCCAGAGGCCGTTGCAAGGTACCGACAGGCCTGAAGGGCAGCAGCTTCTGCTCTGGGGTTGATGAGATCCATCCAGAAATGCTGAAGGCTCTGGGTGTGGAGGGATTGTCTTGGATGAGACGTCTCTTCAACATTGTGTTGAGGTCTGGGACAGTGCCTAAGGAGTGGCAAACTGGGGTGGTGGCCCCCATATTTAAAAAGGGGGACCAGAGAGTGTGTGCCAACTACAGGGGCATCACACTACTCAGCCTCCCTGGTAAAGTCTACTCCAGAGTACTGGAAAGCAGGGTTCGGCCGATAGTCGAACCTTGAATTGAAGAAGAACAATGCGGGTTCCGTCCTGGTGGTGGAACAACCAACCAGCTCTTTACTCTCACAAGGATCCTGGAGGGTGCCTGGGAGTATGCCTACCCAGTCTACATGTGTTTTGTGGACTTTTAGAAGGCCTATGATCGGGTACCCCAGGAGATACTGTGGGAGGTGCTGCAGGAGTATGGAGTGAGGGGGTCCCTTCTCAGGGCCATCCAATCTCTGTACTCGCAAAGTGAGAGCTGTGTTCGGGTGCTCAGCAGTAAGTCGGAGGTTGGCATCTGCCAGGGCTGCACCTTGTCACCAATCCTGTTTGTGATATTCATGGACAGGATACCAAGACATTGTCGGGGGGAGGGGGGTTTACAATTTGGTGGGCTCAGGATCTCATCACTGCTTTTTGCAGATGATGTGGTCCTGTTGGCTTCATCGGCTGGTGACCTCCAACACTCACTGGATCAGTTCGCAGCTGAGTGTGAAGCGGCTTGGATGAGGATCAGTGCCTCTAAATCTGAGGCCATGGTTCTCAGCAGGAAACCAATGGATTGCCTACTCTGGGTAGGGAATACGGCCTTGCTCCCAGTGAAGGAGTTCAAGTACCTCGGGGTCTTGTTCACAAGTGAGGGGACAATGGAGCATGAGATTGGCCGGAGAATCAGCACAGCAGCGGCGGTATTGCATTCGCTCTACCGTACTGTTGTGACGAAAAGGGAGCTGACCCAAAAGGCGAAGCTCTTGATCTACTGGTCATTCTTCGTTCCTACTCTCACCTATGTTCATGAGTGTTGGGTCATGACCAAAAGACCTAGATCGCGGGTACAAGCGGCAGAAATGGGCTTCCTCAGGAGGGTGGCTGGTGTCTCCCTTAGAGATAGGGTGAGAAGTTCACTCATCTGTGGGGAGGTCGGAGTAGAGTCGCTGCTCCTTCACGTTGAAAGGAGCCAGCTGAGGTGGTTCGGGCATCTAGTAAGGATGTCTCCTTTGCTCCTCCCAAGGGAGACCCCGGGGAAGACCCAGGACTAGGTGGAGAGATTATATCTCCACACTGGCCTGGGAACGCCTCGGTATCTCCCAGTCAGAGGTGGTCAATGTGGCACGGGAAAGGGAAGTCTGGGGTCCCGTGCTGGAGCTGTTGCCCCTGCGACCTGAACCCGGAAAAGCGGTTGAAGATGAGATGAGAGATGAGATGAGGAAATCCTGCCCATAATTGAATTGAGTTCATTGGATTGGATTCCATCTAATAAATATATGTAATCCCAACAAAATTAAATTACATTATCTTGCATGGATGTGTTTTATTTGAGTTGGGGCTACATATATTTATTAGATGGAAACAGAGGTGGGACGAAGTCACTGTCAAGTCATTCTCAAGTCATCAATCTGAAAGTCCCAAGTCAAGTCTCAAATCAGCTTGCAAACAATTGGTGGTCATTATGACTTGAAACTTGAGAGTGACTTGATGTGACGTCGTCCCACCTCTGGATAGAAATCCTGCACATAATTGAATTGAGTTGATCCAAAGAGCCATTTTTGAGTGTAGTTACAATTTACATAAAAGGGAAAAACTGAAAATAGTTTTTTTTTTCATATTATCTTCTACAGTATTTTGTTATTCATGCTCAGCTTTACCAAATGCCAGGTGGCATGTATGATGTATTTAAAATTAATACCAGAGAATGAGTCACCTTAGGCACACTATTCTCAGTCAGTAGTGCACGTGCACGCTCACACAGCCATCCACATTCCCAGGTGTTAGTCCTGGCCCAGTGTATGACTTTAATCAGCCTCCTCCCTTCTCCTTTCTCCACTCATCTCTTTTCTTTGGAGGTCTTTCTCTTCCAAATTGCTCACAGACGTTTGATCTTTGGGGTTCCACTTCATAGTAATAGCGTCTTGAAAGCAGTGAATCAACTGCAACTGAACGGAGAAACTGGCAAATGAACATTACCAGACTGAAGTTGTTTTCTGATATGGATTCCTGGCACTGTATGGAGTTGCCTTTTGACACAAAGGACACACAACAGGGGATTTTCCATGTCAGATGCTTACTGAACCACTAGAAATGATCCATTTAGGTTCAGGCGAGGGGTGGTTTCTAGATAGAACAGGTGGGAGCAAGATATGAAGCAAAAACAGAGGTAATTGCCATTCCTTGAATTTAACAGACAATTTAAGCTTTTACCAATAGAAATTCCCAAGGGGGTGGTGGCCAAGTGGTTAATGCGCTTGGTTTCAGTGCAGAAAGTTCCGGGTTCAAATCCCACTCCTGCCACATTTCTCCATGTAATGTGGAGTTGTGTCAGGAAGGGCATCCAGTGTAAAACCTGTGCCAATTCAACATGCAGATCCACCTTGGATTTTGCTGTGGCGACCTCGAGTGTAAACAAGGGAGCAGCCGAAGGGACTTTACTTTTTACCAACAGAAATTCCCAAATCTCTTTGTCTCTTCAGTCAGTCATTTTTGTTGGCATCTTCCTTCACAGAGGTCTTCAACTTCAACATCAGATACTGTTATTCTGATTTTATGCTGGTTGTGTGACACAAGTATCATCAGCACAACCACTCACTCACTGGGAATCCTCTGGACTTTGATCTGGGCTATTGGACATTACATGGACTTTGTACCAGGATAACAGGTTAAAGACTGATTTGAATATTTACTTTTATTTACCACATAAAGTCACTGTGCTACATGGGTCGGGCATTAGACCTGCTTTTCAGTGCTCTAAAGCGCAAATACTTTCTTATGACAGTTGATAGGAATGCAACAGCTTTGCCCCTGACCACACCCAATTTATAGACAAACACCGACAGGGACACAGATGAAAACAAGGGCTTTAGTTATAACAGGAAAATCGGATCTCGTGCTGCTTTGCACACGGTGGATAATGGAGCCGTGGGTGACATGTAGTGTTCTGAACATATGTGTCATATGACCCCCTTTAAAGCACATCATGTTGAGGTGAATGTGTAAATATAAGTGAGATATTCCAGCTGTATTCTGGATTTCCACTTCGTCACTCTGCCCATTTTTGCCTCTCATGCTTTTCCCTTTTTGACTGTTTCTACCTCCTTTTATGGCCATTCAGACATTCTTATACTTAACAGGATTAACGTCTCCAAAAGGGATTTTGAACAAGATGATTAGTTTACTGCTTTGCCAACTCCAACCCAGTCCCCACCACACACACACATAGCTCCACAGGAACCCCTGGTTAGCTGGACCTGGAAGAACCTCTTAGTAGTAGCGAGTGTACAAAAGAGGCTCAGAAACTGTATAACACTAGGTGAGAGTGTGTGTGTCTAGTGTGAGAGAGGACGAGGAGGGAGGGTAAAGGATGAAGGGCTGCAAGTGTGAGAATTGAGTGCTGCTCTTTCATGGCCAGGTCTTCTTAGACACGCAGAGCGTCAAAAGCTCCTCTTATTCTGAAAAGACGCTTTAGAAAAGCAGCACTAAGCTCTTAACACTGGGGACCTCTCTCAGTCACGCACGCTCACACACATATCCTGGGCCACCAGAGGTGAAAAGTAAACAGAAAGGAAGCCAGTAGATGGGAAGAAAGACAGAGTGTGCATGATGCAATTTTAGATAAAGAAGATTTTGAGTTACGGTGCATCCGGAAAGTATTTGCAGCGCTTCACTTTTTCCACATTTTGTTATGTTACAGCCTTATACAAAAATGAATAAAATTCATTTTTTCCCCTCAAAATTCTACACACAATACCCCATAATGACAATGTGAAGAAAGGTCTTTTGAGATTTTTGCAAATTTATGAGAAATGAAAAAAAAAAATAAATCACATGTACTGTAAGTATTTACAGCCTTTGCCATGAAGCTCAAAATTGAGCTTAGGTGCATCCTGTTTCCACTGATCATTCTTGAGATGTTTCTACAGCTTAATTGGAGTCCACCTGGGGTAAATTTAGTTGATTGGACATGATTTGGAAAGACACATACCTGTCTACATGTAAGGTCCCACAGTTGATAGTGCATGTCAGAGCACAAACCAAGCATGAAGTCAAAGGAATTGTCTGTAGATGTCTGAGACAGAATTCTCTTGAAGCCCAAATCTGGGGAAGGGTATAGAAACATTTCTGTTGCTTTCAAGGTCTGAACGAGCACAGTGGCCTCCATCATCAGCAAATGGAAGAACTTCAGATCCACCACTACTCTTCCTAGAGTTGGCCACCCGTCTAAACTGAGTGATCGGGGAGAAGGGCCTTAGTCAGGGAGGTGACCAAGAACCCGATGGTCACTCTGTTAGAGCGTCAGCATTACTCTGTGGAAACAGGAGAACATTTCAGAAGAACAACCATCTCTGCAGCAATCCACCAATCAGACCTGTATGGTAGAGTGGTCAGACGGAAGCCACTCCTTAGTAAAACACACATGACAGCCCTCCTGGAGTTTGCCAAGAGCCATCTGAAGGACTTTAAGGACATGAGAAACACAATTATCTGGTCTGATGAGACAGAGATCGAACTCTTTGGCATGAATGCCAGGCATCATGTTTGGAGGAAACCAGGCACCATCACTACAATGAAGCATGGTGGTGGCAGCATCATGTTGTGCGGATGTTTTTCAGCAGCAGGAACTGGGACACTAGTCAGGATTGAGGGAAAGATTTATGCAGCAATGTATAGAGACATCCTGGATGAAAACCTGCTCCAGAGCGCTCTTGATCTCAGACTGAGGCATCTATTTAGCTTTCAGCAGGGCAATGACCCTAAACACACAGCCAAGATATCAAAGGAGTGGCTTCAGGACAACCCTGTGAATGTCCTTGTGTGGCCCAGCCAGAGCTCAGACCTGAATCTGATTGAACATCTCTGGAGAGATCTGAAAATGGCTGTGCACTTCATTCAACTTGATGGAGCTTGAGAGGTGCTGCAAAGAGGAATGGGCAAAACTGCGCAAATATAGGTGTGTTAAGCTTGTGGCATCATATTCAAGAAGACTTAAGGCTGAAATTGCTGCCAAAGGTGCATCAACAAAGTATTGAGCAAAGGGTGTGAATACATATGTAAACGTGACTTCTTAGTTTTATTTACTTATTTATTTTATTAATAAACTTGCAAAAACTTCCCAAAAAAATCATATTGTCATTATGGGTATTGCGAGTAGAATTTTGATGGAAAAATTTAATTTACTTCATTTTGGAATAAGGCTGTAGCATAACAAAATGTGGAAAAACTGAAGCGCTGTGAATACTTTCCAGGTACGCAGTACGTCCGTACTCTGTGTATTTGCATGTGTGTAACTTGTTTGCACACTGTTATGAAAATGGTTTCTCACACACCCCTGCTGCAACTGTCCTCAGAACTCATTAAATTTAACTTCAGGTTCCTATGTGCCAATCGAAATTCCTCCCAGTGTATCTACTGAAAAAAAAAACATGGATGTCAACAGTAAATTCCTATTTAATGGCAGGTTTGTGAACATTACAGATATTTACAGAGGAGCTGCATGAATTATTTCATTAGCTAATTATTAGCATATGTCATTTATTTGGGTCCCCGTAGTGATTTTCCAGTCAGGCTGGGATTTGAAACAAGGATCCTCTGGTCTCAACCACTAGACCATCACCTCCATGATATTGTTGAGGTGGTAAAGTGTAATAAGATAATTGACCTTATAATTTATTTCTTAATTTTTACTTTTACCAATGGACAGAGCATATTTTCTGCCAGCAGTTCCTTAGTTTGTGTTGGTTACTATGGCCAATGCAGATGGTCACCCCACTGAGTCCGGTCTGCTTGGGGTTTTGTCCTATAATCAAAAAACACCTGAAGGAGTTCTTTCTTACTACTGTTGCTTAGGGGTTAGCACCTTTTGGTGACTTACATATGTTGTGATTTGGTGGTGTCCAAATAAACTGACAAACATTGACTAGATAACTCAGAAAGTTTCAGATATCACTGAAAAGATTTTACAAGTGTATGCAGTGGCGGCGCCAGGACATTTTTGTTGGGGGAGCTGAGGGGGAGCTGGGGTAAAAATTGGAGGGGCTCCACAAAATGTCGTTGAAATGAACAATATATAGTAAATTGCTTTATAAATACCAAGGTATATGTTTTAGTCACCCGTGCTCATCTAAAATGTGGTATCAATGCACACACACCACTTAGAATGATTGCAAATTCAGTAAACGTGCACATAGGTATAAACAAAGATAAGTGAACTTTTAAGAGTGGCCGTAATAAATATTTAGGAAACCTACATTTTTGGAGTATGGAGTTAAGTTTGTCTCATTAATACTTGCAAATGCACAGAGGGTGATTTACAAATATCCTTTGATTTGTACACGTGCTTTGTGATCCACAAACACAAATTTCTGATTTGTAACTTGTGTGTAGGTTTTTACAAATAAATGTTTATTTGCAAAACTGAAAATTCTGTTTGTGAAGGGTGATTCAGCATTGGTGGATCACCAAACACACACATTCATCACTTTGCTCAGTTACACAATATTGAGACATTCTCAGCGCAAAACTGCAGTTGAGATCCACAAATATGTCAGTCGCTATTCACATTATTGGCAGAATTATTGGGGGGGATGAGGGGGGGGCTTGGCTCATTATTGTGTGGGCTTAAGCCCAACCCCCCACTTGGCGCCGCCGCTGAGTGTATGTAGGTGTGGGATTTCGTTATGTAGAATTTTGACTAGTAACATTAACTTTGCAAGCTAAAACAAAATCAACATGTCCGATTTGTACATTTAATGTGTCCATTTATACTTTAGGTTCAGTTCTCAACTTGTTCATACTGTTTTAACTGTTCAGAATGCTTCTTCTTCTGGGCTTCTAATGTTACACTTTCTGCTACCCCGTGTTGTGCTGCACCCAGTGGTGAACAAAATGCAGCACCAGCATGTAGTTAAATCCTGAAGAACGTGGTTCATTCCAATGTTTCATGGAAAATGAATGTCAACACTATACAAGTGAAAGTATTATATCAATGTGCATCATATTGCACTGAATCAAATCACACTGCATCATGTTTCCATAATAAGACCTATCGGTCCTGAATCATAGGAGGGAGGGATGCACGCCCATGCAGTGTATTTTTGGAGAACCACTTACTGTGGATCCTCCAAAGGGATGTTTTTTGAGGATGAGTGTTATAGTTAGGGATATTCATATTTCAAATATTTTCAGTCATCCAGCAATAACTGTGGTATTTGTCTCAAAAGCTACTGGACTTGTTTGCAGCCACTGAGTAGTAGTAAAGAGTAATGCAGCACACAAAAGGTGAGAACACAAGTTCATAGCTCGAACGTTACCACATCTTCATGTGGCCTCGGCACATTTGTAGCAGCAGTCTGTCTGGCCTTTGGCTTCCCATTTTTCATGAAGCTTCTTAACTTAGCAGCATGATGGAGGCCCCAAGTTCCCGTGTGACTTTAATACATCCGGACTTTCAAACATAACCCCCTCCCACACACACACACACACACACACACACACACACACACACACACACACACACACACACACACACACGCAACGGGAGTTTCTTTTAATGAAGGTAACCTTCCCGGTTTAGGCACAGGGCAGAGGTGAGGGGTTAAACCCTGGGGAAGTCTATAAAGAGGAAGAGCAAGAGAGGAGAGTGGAAGCTTTAGGTTTGAGAGAGAAAACGACAGAGGGACTAAAGCGGGGGAAAGGGGTGAGTGGGTGGGAGATCCACCAAATGATTTAACTAAAGCTGAAATTGAATCAGGTGTCTTGGCGCCGAGCTGAGTGGGAAAATCCACTCCTAAGTCCCTAAGAAGTCAATTTCCTACATTGGGTACTTTGGTTTTATTCTCTGTCGCCCTCTCTTCCTGCCCAGCACTCTCACTCTCTCCCTTGCACTCTGGTGGTCTGCATAATGAATAGAATTTAACGTGGCCTCCCTCCTTAGGAGCCCTTGAAGACTGTCAATCATATGCATGAACGTCTGCGTAAATGTGCACATGCCGATTGTCGAGAATGTAGGCGCTGACACATGGAATAAAATGTTTTCTGACCATTTCAGTGTCTTGCCATGACTTCATCTCACTCATTTCACCGCATACTTTCAACCTGTCCTTCCTGTAATCTCACCGTTTAACAATAATTAAGATATGTCTTGTTGGCCTGTATGGTCCGAGCTGAGTGCGTCCCTCAGGTGTGTTACACGTGTAGTTGGTGTGCTGATACGCAGTCAAACTAACTGCTCACATAAATTGTCAACAGGTTCCACATCAGCGGGCGGAGACTGGAAGTTGGATGTCCATACGGTGCATGTTTGTGTCAGGTCGAGAGGAACTTTCAGCATGTGTATTTGGTTTTGGAGTTCCAGCAGATAAAGGAGCACGGCTGTGTTCCAACACCCCACCCCACCCCATTCCTGTAAAAACAGTATCAGGATACACTCCATATGATTGATTAAGACCAGCCGCAGTGTTTTTGTGCGCACAAATGTGTGTGTGTTTGCAGTGTGTGTGTAAAATTCCAAAGGTGAAACTCTTTTTCATCGACATCTCTTAAAGTCACCTTCTAGGCTCTTGTTTGATCTCAAAGAGCTGTGGGACGTGGTGTGATTCTCCTTTGTGTGTGTGTGTGTGTGTGTGAGAGAGAGAAAGAGATAATAAAATATGAAAATATTTCTTTTACAAATCCATTCAGATCTGCAAATAATACATCTGCTGTCTTCTTGTCAGTCTGATTTCACAGACTAAAAGCTTCAATGCAATCATGTAATTTAAAATGCAAAGCAAACAAAATGCAAAGCAAACAATCTTAATGACAAAGCAAATATATATATATATATATATATATATATATATATATATATATATATATATATATATATATATATATATATATATATATATATATATATAATATTTATTTTATAGGCAATAAAATAAAATAAGTTCTCCAATAGGGTGTGCCCCGCCTTTTGCCTAATAACCGCTGGGCAGTGGTGGGCACAGTTCCGCTAATCCACTAATTAGTTAAACTAACATTTTTGTTAGCGGATTAGCTTTTCAGCTAACTTTGAAGACGATCACTGGACCAATTAGCTTCCACTAACTTTCAGTCCGCTAACATTTTATTTGCTGGCATAGTGAGTAAAGCTTAATGGTCAGAAACAGTGATAAAACCTAAAAACATATTAATTCCTGCCGTGTGCAACTGCTATTGCAAAGAAGAAAAAAAAAGTAATTTACTTTCAACCAGAGGTGGGTGGATCGATCCTAATATCGATAATATTGATACTAACGCTGGTATTGATATTGAACGATCCTCATGTAAAAATCGATACTCAAGCTTTTTTTCTCTCTCGCACGCACTGACTGATGTGCACACAGATTCATCAAAGTCTACTCTCTGTCTGTAAGAGCAGCACTGCGCCATGTCCCACAACATGAAGCAGCGCACCCTTGTATTGTGGTTTGTCAGCCCTTTACCTCAGGAGATTTTAAGTTGTGTTGAGTGATATTTTTTTAAACAAAAACGTTGATTGTGATAATAAAGTAGTTTGTTGTCACGTACAGTGTTTGGCGTAATTCTATCCTAGGTCTTTTGGATCCTTTGGATCTATGAAGCTTAGTAAGTCCCTTCAGCTGCTCCCTTGTTTGCTCTCGGGGTCGCCACAGCAAATCCAAGGTGGATCTGCATGTTGAATTGGCACAGGTTTAAAAAAAATCGGTATTGATATCGGCAATACTGGGCCTGTATTTACTTGGTATTGGATCAATACCAAAAATTTTCAGTATCGCCCACCTCTACTTTCAACATGCTAATAGACAGTGGGCAGGAGACATGAAGCACAAAGCACCTTTCACTCATGGTTTCATTTAAAACTAACTAATTCCGGACAGTTTATAGAAATTAAAGGTAAAGTGAAAATATGATATTGCACATATTTATTAACGTAATGTACTAATTCCTGAAGGTTTGAGCGTTAGACACATGCTGAAAGACATTCTGGGAAATTTAAATGATCTGCTCTCATCACTAGATGAGACATGACATTATTAGAAGTGAAATCAAATCATAAAGGCACAGAAATGACTTCAAATCATTAAAGTACAGAAGTGACACACACAATCGACCTTATATAAATATACTTGCTTCGCAGCAGGTACACCTGCTAGTATATTTTATATATATACATACATATATATATATATATACATACATACATATACATATATATATATTCAGTTCTCACAGTGTGTCTATAAAAAAATCTAAAAAAGAAGGGCATTAGAATATAATGTATTTTAGGATGTGTAGTTGAATATATCTACCTATATAATATTAATATGCATTATCACAAAGATTATTCAGCATTTAAATTATGCTATGAATGAAAGAAGTGTGAAAAAATACTGATTTTTGACTGCAAAACAAAAAGTTAATAAACATCAAATAAATAGTGTTAAATTTTTTTTTGGTGGGGAGGGGTAAATGAATGATACCTGCAACACTGATTATGTGATCACGGCTCAAAGAATGTAAATAATGTGGTAACCTTCAACAGATTAGCATGCTGTACGTCACAATGCCACTGTGTGGGTCAAGAGCTGGAAGGTGAAAGGTCAGTGGTCAGATCTGCCCCTTCGGTTCATGTTGGTCTGGTAGCCGTTTGCGAAATTGTTACAGCAAAGTTTTTGTTTTCTCTCCAGTGTGTTTGAGATTTTTGTTGGTCAGACATGTATTTCTCAAATTAATCTGCACCATTCAGCCGCTTGAATTGCTTCTCATTTACTATACAAATTAATACTCCTGCATAAAACACTTCAAATGCCAAGTGTTATAAACTCTAAACAGAGACTTGAACACATGGTGTCACTTGTAATTTTTTCCACCTGCTCTGCTGATTGATTTTATATATATATATATATATATATATATATATATATATATATATATATATATATATATATATATATATATATATTCCAGATGATGAGCCTGTCTTGGTTTTTAGAAATTCATTTTGACCTTTGGTGTGTGTCCTTTTTGAGTATAATCATGCTGTAGTGTATCTCCTACTTAAGAAATCAAAAGTTTTAGTGTGAAAAAAAAAACATCAGTACAATTGATTTGTAGCACAGATATGAAATGAACTATTACTTGCTTGAGATGCAGATTTTTAATAAGGCTTAATTCTTCTTTATCTTCACTAAGCTTTTTGTACAGTTGACTACATTATTTTAAAAGCCAATCTGAAAATCTTAATTGCCACTGGATTTGATTAATTTTAATTGAGCTCACAGGTCTGTCTCTGTATTTATTGTTTGAGCTCTGTCCATAAGTGCGCCACTCACCTGTGGCATCGCTCATGTGTTCATTCTGAGCTCCTTAACATTCCTCACTTATGCTTTTGCTGGGCCAAATCATCTATTCACACAAAATATAATTACATCACTATGCAGATGACATGCACTCTATGCACCATAAAATGCCAGTGTCAATGTGTTTTCCTCCAATATGTCTTGCCTGTCAAAATCTTTCTGATCAGGCGTGCACATAACTGGTGCTCATGCACACTAAAAATCAATGATGCACCGTAGAAAACAGACAGAAGCACTTCTCTGGAGGCAAGTGATGATGACAGATTGTAGGAAAAGCACTTTCCTCCATGTTTTCTACTGCACATCATTAAATTTTAGCATGTACGAGCACTGTGAGCACCAGTTATGTGCATGCCTGTTTATTATTTCCTGCCTGAGGTCCCAGACAGCCCAACTGCACATCACATGCTTGTTTTGATACTTTTTCTATTTTTTATTTTTTTTAAAGAGTTGTAGACTCTCATCCACTTCATGCTACAGAATCTGGAGATAAGCACCAACACGCCTCAGGGCCTGTGTAATAATAATAATAATAATAATAATAAATTAAGCTTGTATAGTGCTTCTCATCTGCAGAGACAAATCTCAAAGCACTTCACAGGTAAAAGACTATGATAAAACTAAATGAATAAAATAATAAAAATGATTAAATCATTCAAATAAAATAATAAACTAACTGAAAAATAAGATTATAATAAAGATAGTAGCAGGTGGACAACTATAAAAGCTTATTGAAAGGTCTGCCAGTAGAAGAGGGTCTTAAGGCCAGTTTTAACGTGTAGGACATCTTGTATTGCTGCGCTGATACTTTTTTGCTTATCATGATACTATTCTATTTTTATTTAATGACGGCTTCAATTATTGGATATGGCTGCAGATAAGGGAGTCATATCCCATGTGGTTGTGACTACAGGTATGGGTATATTCAAGTAGCTCTATTATCTTTGGTTTTTACTTTCTGTGGTTACAGCACAACGGGATATCGTGGGATTTCCACGATATCATGTGATGTCCACCAAAATTTAAAATGGCAACACAAGTTCTACAAAAAGATCAAGATTCACATTGTTGAAGATTTTTGTTGTGTTTCTTTCTTTCTTTTTAACGAAACCTCTCATCACTCTGTGGCACTACAGGGTTCTGTCATACCTGCTCAGAGTTTAGGAGCACCGCTGCACAGGAACATCTTGTACCTGTAGCCACATTCTTAATTATTTGGTTTAATTGTTAAAGGGGTCACTAACACTAGCACTAACACACCCCCATACCATCATGGATGCTGGCTTTTGAACTTTGCTCTGGCAGCAATCTGGATGGTCTTTTTCCTCTTTTGTCCGGAGAGCACGATGGCCATGATTTCCAAAAACAATTTGAAATGTGGAGTTATCAGACCACAGCACACTTTTCCACTTTGCATCTGTCCATTTCAAATGAGCTCGGGCCCAGAGAAGGCGGCACCGTTTGTAGATGTTGTTGATGTATGGCTTTCACTTTGCATGGTAGAGTTTTAACTTGCACTTGTAGATGTAGCAACGAACTGTGTTAACTGACAATGGTTTTCTGAAGTGTTCCTGAGCCCACGCAGTAAGATCCTTCACACAATGATGTCGGTTTTTAATGCAGTGCTGCCTGAGGGATCAAAGGTCACAGGCACTCAATGTTGGTTTTCGGCCTTGCTGCTTACATGAAGAAAGTTCTCCAGATTCTCTGAATCTTCTGATTATATTATGGACTGTAGATGATGGAATCCCTCAATTCCTTGCAACTGAACATTGAGAAACATTGCTCTTAAACTGTTGGACTATTTTTTTTCACGCAGTTGTTCACAAAGTGGTGATCCTCGCCCCATCTTTGCTTGTGAACAGCTGAGCCTTTTGGTGATGCTCCTTTTATACCCAATCATGACACTCACCTGTTTCCAATTAGGTTTTCTTTGAGCATTCATCAACTTTCCCAATCTTTTGCTGCTCCGTCCCAACTTTTTTGAAATGTGTTGCAGGCATCCATTTCAAAATGAGCAAATATTTGCACAAAAACAAAAAAGTCTATAAATTTGAACATTAAATATCTTGTCTTTGTGGTGTATTCAATTGAATATAGGTTGAAGAGGATTTGCAAATGATTATATTTTCTTTTTATTTACATTTCACACAATGTCCCAACTTCATTGGAATTGGGGTTGTATGATTACGGATGGGTACACACACACACACACACACATACACACAGCACCTTTGGTGTGTTACTGGCTGCATCAGAGTTTGTGTGTCTTTGTATATTCCAAGCTGCACTTTGGTTAAAGCGGCTGCAAATTAAATCGCACACCACGTGCACATCCATCACTCACTCCTTAAAAGCGAGGGTGAGGGTGGGGAAGGACAGACAAGTGTTGAGAAAACAGTCAGTCTGAGGAAAGTGGAGGTCACTAGTGCCCCCTACAGGTGGCTTGAGCATTTCCATGAGTTGGATGGATGTTCAAAGAGAAGAATTGAATTTCTTCAGCGTCTGGATGTGTGGACACCTGTCAGAAGGAGCAGTTTTGCGTGAATGAAAGATGAATAGAGACAGTTGATTGTACTTGGTAAAGATGTTCTTTGTGCGCAGTGAACTCAATTTTGCAGATGATCCGTCTGCCTCTGAAGTTACCCGGCTGCAGAATGGTGATTACATCAAGTACTTGTGCCGCAAAGAAAGTGTCCCTGTGACAGCTTCGCTTAACCATCATCCACTTTATCTCTCTCTCTTTCTTTCTGTCCAGCGATCTGAGTGAGAACCAGATTCAGGGGGTTCCAAGGAAAGCTTTCAGGGGAGCCGTGGAGATCAAGAACCTGTAAGTGACCCTTTCCTCATGTGTGTCTGTGTACGGGTACACATCTGTCACTTGCTTTTCAGCATGTTTGCAAATGTGCACGACCCCCGTATGCTTGTGCATCAATATTTCATTGTGTTAAATGTCAGGCGCTTCCTGCTCGCTGTATTGAGTGGCACCACAGCTCGTTAGCGGTGTGTGCTTGCCACCGTGCGTGCTGTGTGGATGTCATGCCACTGGCATTTCTGTTGTTTTCTCTCTGTGTTCTCCCCCAGCGGTAATGATTGAAGATAATTATTGGTCATTTTGCAGGTAGAGTAATTTCCCCGCAGTAATAGTGCAAATATGGATTTTCCAACTGTTTTGCTGCATCCGAGTCTCCGGATCAGATAGTTTATTTTTTTAAATGCCTTGCAATTATTCTAAAAGGACAGGACGCGTGTGCATTAGCATGCAGGTGCCAGCACATGATTTACTGTCCTTATGTCTTAATTAAATTGTTTCAGCAAAGCGATTCTAAGAAGGAGACGAGGTAAAGAGAGGAGCATACAAATTAGACAACAAAGGAGAGGAGACGGGGGAATGGCTGCATGGACAAAGTATGTTGAGAAATGTATCCATCAAGAACACAGAGAGGGAGTGATGGAAAGAGACAAACGAAGGCATTGATGACTTTGACACGGGAGTTGATGGATTTTTCCAGTTGTCTGGATTTAATTTTCTCCTGAAGCTATACCTCAACACACCTTTACATACTACAGCTGATTTCTCGTGCGTGTGTGTGTGTGTGTGTGTGTGTGTGTGTGTGTGTGTGTGTGTGTGTGTGTGTGTGTGTGTGTGTGTGTGTGTGTGTGTGTGTGTGTAGCCAGTTGGACTACAATCACATCAGCTGTATTGAAGATGGAGCCTTCAGAGCGCTGCGTGACCTTGAAGTACTGTGAGTATTCTATTTATTCACAGAATTGGTAACAGCCATGTGCAAAAGTTTTCATGTTTAGTGTGAAATAATGACAAGTTGATGTATTTATAAATACATCTAATGTTGTTACTTTTCTCATTTAAAACTGCATCATTTGTTTTCACTTTTACGTGGTTTCCAGTAATTTATAATAAAATCATGTGTAATTACAGCGGGTAAAACAAGTATTGAACATGTCACCATTTTTCTCAGTAAATGTATTTCTAAAGATGTCAGTAACAACCCAAGTAATCCATAGATGCAAAGAAACCAAAACAAATAAGTACAGAAATTAAGTTATATGTAATAAAATGAAATGACACAGGGAAAAAGTATTGAACACGCATACTGAAATGTATTTAATACGTTGTACAAAAGCCTTTGTTGGTAATGAAGCTTCAAGGTGCCTCCTGTATGGAGAAACTAGTGGCATTCACTGCTCACGTGTGATTTGGGCCAATTCTTCCACACAAATTGTCTTCTGGACCTCTTCTATGAACTGATCTTTAGTTCTTTCCATAGATTTTCTATTGTATTCAAGTCGGGTGATTGGTTGGGCCATTCTAGCAGCTCTATTTTTTCATTTCATTTCATTTTCATTTGCCTGAAACCAATTGATAGTTTCCTTGGCTGTGTGTTTGGGATCTTGCTGAAATGTCCACCTTCATTTTATCTTCATCATCCTGGTAGACGGCAGCACATTTTTTTTTTTTAATCAAGGATGTCTGTGCATTTTTCCATTCATCCTTCCTTCAATTATATGAAGTTTGCCAGTGCCGTATGTTGAAAAACAGCCCCACATCATGATGTTCCCACCTCCAAACTTCACTGTTGGTCTGGTGTTTTTGGTGTGATGTGCAGTGCCATTTATGGTGCGTCCTATGGCATCCAAAGAGTTCAATTTTGGTCTCATCTGATCAGACTATAGTCTCCCAGTATTACACAGTCTTGTCTAAATGTTGTGTAGCAACCTTTAAATGAGCTTCAACATGCTTTTTCTTCAGCAGTGATGTCTTGTGGGGCGTGTGCATACAGGCCATGACAGTTGAGTTACTTATTGTTTTCTTTGAAACAACAGTATCTGCGCATTCCAGGTCTTTCTGAAGCTCTCCTTGCCTCTTGGACATTGTGGCCCCAACAGTTCTCGCTGACCATTCAGAAGGTTAGAAATCCTTCTGTAACCAATGTCATCAGTATGTTTTGCAAAAGTAAGGTTGTGAAGATCCTGAAAGAATTCTTTGCTTTTACCCATTATGAGATGTTTCTTATGTGAGACCTTGGTAATGACACACCTTTTTATAGGCCATCAGTTGGGATTGAACCAGCTGATATTCATTTGCACTAACAAGGGGCAGGATTGCTTTCTAATTACTGATAGATTTCAGGTGGTGTCTTGGATTCCCAGGCCTTTTTGCATCTCCCTTTCTTCAGGTGTTCAATACTTTTTCCCTGTATCATTTCACATTATTACACATAACTTAATTTGTGGACATCTCTGGTTTGATTTTTTTTGTATGTGTGGATTACTTGGGATGTTACTGACATCAGTTGAAATTTAATGTCAATAAAACCTTTAGAAATATAATTACAGAGAAAAATGGTTACGTGTTCATTACTTGTTTTGCCTGGTGTATATAGGTTTTACAGAATCTTTTTTGTTTGTTTTTATTGTGTTATCATTGGCAAGTGTCTCTGTGATATCATATTCCAGGTAGTAAATGACTTGATAATTAATTTATGGTAGTTGTTGCAGTAAAAATCTCAACTCAACTGAACACTTTTAAAACAACGAGGTTGACCAAAGTGCTGTACACATTAAAACAGAGTAATCAATTAAATGCAGCAATTACAATAAATAGTACTAAAATACATAACACAGTACTATGAATATAATTTAATAAATAAAATATAATTAAAATTAAATTCAAATAAAATTAAAATAAAATTTTGACAGAAGCCCACTTACACTTGAGTAAAAGCCAGAGAGAAGTGGTGCGTCTTTAGGGAAGATGTAAAAACCTTGATCGATCCCGCAGAGCAGATGTGGTGTTCACAGACCATCAACAAACCATCGTAAATGCAACATAAAGCTCATCAAACACTGCTCAGAAACCACCAAGGTGTGGTCAAGATCAAGTGACAGTAGACATTCTTTATCTTCAGCTGCAGCATCTGCTCATCATAATCAGTGTCGAGATTTCATAATGACAAAAATACACAACGCATCCTGCATTTAAAGGAGATTTTGTCACACCTGCCCCACGCAGTGCGAAATATGGCTGCATCTATGTGTCTATACTTTGTAGCATTTTGTACTGGCATCATGATGTATTTGTAATATTTCATATCGATGCGGTGACACTTTGTCAGTTCTAGAAAAGTAGCTCCCATGTGACAGTGTCCTGACAACATGGTGATTATGGCACACAAGCTACCCTTCGTGGGGATCCAACTTTTAGATCTCGACAATTCCTGAAAGTTTAGCCGAATGAGTCTGATGGAAGACTTGATCCAACAGGTACTCAAACTACTTCCTCCCAGATATGTAAGCATATCATGTCCATAAATATCATGTCAGGTGTCGGTGTACATACTCAGTCATCCAGGTAGGTTGAGTCAGGTCAACTGGACTTATTTAGTTCCTTCTTG
Organism: Thalassophryne amazonica; assembly: GCF_902500255.1. Lineage (NCBI taxonomy): Eukaryota > Metazoa > Chordata > Actinopteri > Batrachoidiformes > Batrachoididae > Thalassophryne > Thalassophryne amazonica. Next base: position 72,944,187 of record NC_047117.1, on the reverse strand, counting down.
AAAAGCTTCAAACGCTGATCATTTCAGAACTAATGAAGCTTTTCATAGTGCACACCGCGACGGCACTTTTCTCACTTGCTGAAGTCTGAAGGACAAACTGGATGTTGTTTTGTCTTTAATGATGAGGAAAGTCGGGCAGTAAGAGATGGACTGTTTTATATCAGATAAATGTGTGACATTACAGAAATAAATTAAGATGTGTTTTTTAAACAATCATCACAGCCAGAAGTTCTGATTTAAATACATTGTGCAAAATGCTAAAACTGTTTTCTCTTTCAGTTAAGCAAATTATTGTCCTTGTTGACAAAACAAAAAAATGACGGTGTCTCACGCCATTAAGTGACGTAATAATTCTGCTATAATAATACAATAACATGCTTTTGGAGGGCGGTATGCATTTTCAGAGGCCCGACGTTCATGTCCAGTCGCCCAAAATGACAGTCTAACTCGGGCAAATATCTGTCATTTTGGGCAACAGCATGGATGGAGGGACTCAGAAAATGCATAACGCACGACAACAGCATGTTATTTGCATTATTATCACTTTTTACTGAGATACATAACGCGTAACGAGTACATAAAAAGTTGGCTCACTTTAACTTTTGTCGTGTCGGCTGGCGCGCGCTGCTCTCCAAATTCGGCAGCGCGTCCTCATCAAGCTGGCTGCTGTTCATTGTCGATGTTAATCTACGATACCGGCCTAGCAACGCCTCAGTAAAGTGATAATAATGATCGGTATGATGTTTTTCTACAGTCAATATGTGAATGTTGCATAAAATGTACATTTCAAATGTATGTGCAGGATATTCATTGAACTGTCTTCTCAATTAAAATATATGTTTTTGCAATTTCACATTTTAATTATCTTTTTCTTATTATTCAAATGTTTTATGTGTCACTTTTTGCACATTTGGTGTCTGCACCACTGAGATTAGATTGGTTTAATCAAATGATTAAAGTGATAAGGAGGCACTTTGTAAGTGTGCTTATAATAGAGGAATGTGACAAATACTTAACCAAGTGTGACTTTTTAAATCTTAATTGGAAAGACACCACAATTTACCTCTGACAATAGATAACGTTACACCGACTGCATGCCAGTCACCAGCAGAGGTCATGCTCTGTTACCCGCGATGCTGACTAAGCATTGAATCAATGTCTAATACATACACTATGATGATTAACAGTCCAGTGATTAACAGTCTGAATCCCGTCGTGCACACTGGGAAAGCTCAGTTGTGGCCCTTAAGGAGAACGAAAGGAATAAGCAGACAATTTATCTGTATTTTCTGCTAATTTTTCTCCTCAGCACCCTAAATAACAACAACATCAGCCGACTGTCTGTGGCCAGTTTTAACCACATGCCAAAGCTCAGGACTTTGTAAGTATTTTGTACACTTCAGGTAAACAACACCATTCCTCAAATCGAATGAAAGAACCAAACTCTCCTATCTGCCCCATCCTTAAATCTATTATTGTTGCTCTTGGCATTCCCCTCTGGCTCTCTTTTTGCTCCTCCCTCCCTGCTCCCTCCTGGAATTCCAGCCGCTTGCACTCCACCAACCTGCAGTGTGACTGCCATGTGGCCTGGTTATCAGAATGGCTGCGTCAGCGCCCCCGTTTGGGCCTTTACACGCAGTGCATGGCCCCGCCGCACTTGAGGGGGCACAACGTGGCTGAGGTGCAGAAGAAGGAGTTTGTCTGTTCAGGTGGGTGGAGGGGGATGTCGGGAGGCGTGATGTGCCGCTCTAACTGTTGGGTTGTCTGGTGCGTGAGATACGTTCACATGCAGTTAGCGGCGAACAGACCTTTTCTTCTTGTTTGCTTCTTTCCAACTCCCTTTAATTCACGCCTGTCAAGGTGGGGACGAAGGCAAGTATTCATCTTCAGTTCCCACGTGTTTGCTTTCATGCACTTGTACCTGCTGCAGCTTTGGAAATATGTACGTGATCATGAAGCACTTTACATTCAAGAAGAGTAATACAAAGCGCGCAAGATTCCAAATGATATTAGACAAGGTCACTATCACATCCAGGGAGAGTAAGTCTGAATTGCACACCTTTTTTTAACCTGTCACTTGTTCTACTTTTTCCTCACTGAGCACTGCCAGCTTGAACAGATTTCTCCTTAAGGACACACTCAGCGCAACCTCTTATCCGCAGATAACGTCGCACCTCTGTCTCTCTGTAGGTCACCACTCCTCATCGTATTCCTCCTGCAGTGTTCTCCAGTGCCCGGAGTCATGCACCTGCAGTAACAACATTGTGGATTGCAGAGGGAAGGGAATGACAGAAATCCCCACCAACCTGCCCGAAACCATTACAGAGATGTAAGATACGTGCTTATAAAACTTGCACTGCACCCGCGTGCACGTGCATAAACACAGACTCCTGCATTCGCACTCAACGCGGTGATATTTCTCTTTCTTCCACTTTTTTTCCACATTTCCATTTCCCTCTTTGTCCTTCTGTGTTTCTACCTTCTCTGCTTCACTATTTCATTTGTCTCTGTGCAGTGGAATAAAACCACATATCTGTGAAATGAGAAAGCCTGGTCATGCAGTTACTGTACAAAAAACATAAAGTGGATGGCAGGGGGTGTGTGTGGGGGGGGGCGTACAGACTCATCTGAAGTTCAAGACAAATCAAGACGCTGTCTTAAAAGGGCACATGGAGAAAAGAGAACACATTTGCGTTGCCAGATTTGTAGTAATTTCAAACCAAATGATAGATTAGATTACAGTGGAGCCAAACAGTAGTAGTTGTACTAGTAGTTCCATATAGTGGTCATTTACAATACAGTGCGAAGGTTTTAGATGCATTCAAAGGTTAATGTTTTCTGTGAATTACCAGATTTTTTGATGTGGGCTTTGCTGTTATTTATTGTAGAGATTTTTATGTAGGGCCGTATCACAGAAAAGAGGCGACACTAATAGTTAGCCCCATCATATGTTGTCACACTATTATACTTATCTGATTTATCTGATCACGTAATGCTTTTATGTTCTTGTGTCGATAAATCATGCAGCAGCTTTAAAAGCACTCACTGAACAAAGCAACACTTCCTGGCAGTAGATTTTGGACATTTCTGAGCCCAGCACCTCTGCATAGACCAGCCCCAACTGTGTAAAAACGGCCCCTTTCTCCATATTTACCATTTATTCTAAAATTATAATTTAAGAAGGAAAAAAAGCCCCTTCATACAGTTCCACCTCAAAATGTAACGGTAATTATTTCAGGGTAGAGCTTTTGTTTTTCTTCTTGTATCCTATGTGCATCTACCCCAGATTTTGTTTGTTTGAGATCATTGATGTCAGGTCTGGGAGCCTGTGCTAGAACCGCGCATTGCCATGTCTTTCACACCACAACACCACATTGGGTCCTAGATGGTAACCAACTAGGCAAACAACCGGTCCTTCTGCAGCCCTTGAAAGTAACTGTATCTGCAGGAGCCAAGTAAAATATTGGCATCCCCTTGATCTTCTCCAGCCACTGGAGACCTCAAACCTGAGGCACCTGCATGCTGGATCACGCATGAAGAAACAGGCTACATGGGCAAAATGTTGTAGCCCACGTTCTCTCACAATACAAGTGATACTCCTCATTTGAGTCTCCCTAAGCCACGATAGACTAGACCAGTTGTTCTCAAACCTGGTCCTCAAGTACCATCTCACCAATACATATTGTGTACCAAGTCAAGTACTAACAGTGACCTGAATGAGCTAATCACCTGGTGGCAGAAGAGGGAGAGATGGAAAATATGTTGGTGTTGCTTGAGGACCAGGTTCAGAACCCCTGGTATCTAGATGTCGCCTTAGGTGACTGGTTAGTGACCTAGAATCTCACAACTATACAATAACACACGACGCACCAGGACCACAAAAACCTGAACTTCCATTCTCCTGCAAAGATTGGCATCATGAAACACCTGTTCAGTCCAGTTTTACTAGGAATCTTGCTATCCCACAGCCTGAGGACACAGAGACATGGACATCACTGCTGAGATTAATGAATGTCTCTATAAGTTCACCGCATAGAGATACACATCTCATGGTCAAGTCATGATGTCATTGAAAGCATAGATCACAGTGATGATGCAGGACAATCGCAAACCCAGACACTCTGATTACTTGCGCAGCAATCAGGGTGTCAGTTGACTCACTCAGATCACTGCATCTTCCACAAAGTCAAGGTTAGTCAACCTTTCCTCACCAACAAATGCTCCTAAGCTGCTAGTTTCCACATAACATTATGGAGCCCACACCTATTATTTTAGTAATTAAGTCATCGGTGTTTTCACATATTTCTTGCTTTGTCTGGACATTTTGACATTTTAGTTTGAACACAAATAGCAGGTGAAAAAACTGCCTTGCACCACAGTCCAGACCAAAGGAAATTTGGTCCAACCAACAGAAGTGGTCTTGGTCCAGATCAAACAGAACCATGGCCCAGTGTGCTTGCAGTGAGAAAACACTTTCTCAATGGTCCAGACTTTTGGACAAATTGCAGTGCATCCAGAAATAACATTTTATGTTACAGGCTCATCTCAGAATAGAGTAAATTCATTTTTCCTTCAAACCTCTACTCACAACACCCCATAATGACAACATGAAAAACAAATTTTAAAAAAATTTAAAAACTAAGAAATCACGCGTACATAAGTATTCACACCCTTTACTCAATACTTTGTTGCTGCACCTTTGGCAGCAATTACAGCCTCAAATCTTCTTGAATATGATGCCACAAGCTTGGTGCACCTATCTTTGGGTAATTTTGCCCATTCCTCTCTGCAGCACCTCTCAAACTCCATCAGGTTGGATGGAGAGTGTTGGTACACAGCCATTTTCAGATCTCTCCAGAGATGTTCATGCTAGGGTCATTGCCCTGCTGAAAGCTAAATAGTTGCCTCCATCTGAGGTCAAGAGCACTCTGGAGCAGGTTTTCATCCAGGATGTCTCTGTACATTGCTGCATTCATCTTTCCCTCAATCCTGACTAGTCTTCCAGTTCATGCTGCTGAAAAACATTACCACAGCATGATGCTGCCACCACCATGCTTCACTGTAGGGATGGTTCCTGGTTTCGTCCAAACATAATACCTGGCATTCACGCCAAAGAGTTTAATCTTTGTCTCATCAGACTAGAAAATTTTGTTTCTCATAGTCTGAGAGTTTTGGCAAACTCCACGTGGGCTGCCATGTTCCTTTTACTAAGGAGTGGCTTCCGTCTGGCCACTCTGTCATACAGACCTGATTGGTGGATTGTTGCAGAGATGGTTATTCTTCTGGAAGGTTCTCCTTTCTCCACAGAGGAATGCTGGAGCTCTGACAGAGTGACCATCCGGTTCTTGCTCACCTCCCTGAATAAGGCCCTTCTTTCTCGATCGCTCAGTTTAGACGGGTGGCCAGCTCTTGGAAGAGTCCTAGTGGATCCAATCCATTTACAGATGATGGAGGCCACTGCGCTCATTGGGACCTTCAAAGCAGCAGAAATGTTTCTGGAATGTTTTTGGAATAAGGCTGTAACATAAAAAAATGTGAGAAAAGTGACATGCTCTGAATACTTTCCAAATGCACTGTACAAGTTATTGTCCCCATAAACAGTAGAAGTAGAAAAGAAACAGAGATTAATGCATTGCTGTGCGACTCTCAGTGCTGCTGTCAGTCTGTTTTTCTCATTAAAGATAAAATATAAGCTATGATGGTTAAGTGCTGCCGTGTCCAGCAGGTTAAAGTACCATGGCACCAGTGCAGTTTTTCATCCAAACGTGTGAAATTAAATGAGAACTTTAGAATCAGAGTTCAGAGCAAAGTGACAAATCAGAAAAAAGAACCTATTCATTCATTTTTCTCAGTTTAAACAGAAGGTTTTTGTCTGTGTTAAAACAGAACTCTACACTAAACTGACAACAAGCCGACAGCAGACACATATATGTGTTCTACAGCATTTTCAGTGGTTTCTGTGTATGCAGATATTTCTTGAAATGGTGCAGTGTTTACAGAACACTTTTTGAAAATGACTTTGTGTAGGGAAAGTTTTGTTTCTGTGTGGACAAGGCATATAATGTCAGGACGCAAGTATGTCATGAAAAACTCTTCTCTCCAATCGCAACATTGCAGAGTGAAACCAAACTCACCAGACCAAACATATACAAACATGAACCTCGGTTCTGACCTTGTTTTGGACGTTTATGTGAGAAAAACCTCACAGTCTTTCATCCACTCCACGCTGCAGTATCCGGTAATAAGCACTGGCCCTATGGGCCTCAGAGCATGTATAGGTTTTATTTGCATACTGATAATAACCCGACAGAACAACAAAGCTAATCTCTTGTGCAAAGATAATAAAATGTAATGCTCCTGTGTGATCAGTCAAACGTGTCAGGACTGGACAACGGACTTGAATGGGCCAAATTCAAATAGATCCATTCTGGGGAAATGATTCACAAATGAATAGCTGGTGTGCAAATAATGTTCCAGTGTGAAATGTTTGGAGAACTGTTGCATTGGTTTGTTCCCCCGGCCTGTCTCAGTTTATTTAGGTCTGACACAGGATTTGGATTGGCACATGTTAAAAAGGCAAAGAATCAGTTTTTGGCACTAGTCATCAAAGCATCTTATCTAGAAATTTTTGCCCACAGGAAACAGCAACAGTCAACAGAAAATCTGAGATAGCCGTGTGATAAGTGAACGCTAACTTTGCACCTCAGTGTTCTGTGTATGTTTGGTTGCAGACGACTGGAGCAGAACGCCATCAAGGTGATTCCAGCTGGAGCCTTTTCTCCCTATAAGAAGCTCCGCAGGATGTGAGCACACGAGCACATACACACATATTTCATTTGTATAGTAAGCAAAACTTAGAACAACAGTAAAACTATACCCTGTATAGTATTGGTTAGGTATATCGATTGTGGATAGAGAATCCTTCCAATTGTACTGCAAACCCTTATATTGCATTCACATGTTGACACAAAAACAGTCACACCATGAAGGTTATGGCAGAGGAATTACTGCAATCTGCAAGTGGTAGATGACAATGTGGTAAACCTGGAGTACTAACTAGTCAGATAACAACTGTGCAAGTACTGAATCATCAGATGCAACACTGTTATAGTGTTTCGCCATCTGTGCTACAACAGACTGTTTTAAGTATGGACATCCAATCACAACAACGGTATTGGATCCAATAAAAGGATTTATTAATGATTGGATTCTGGTTTATTCAAGGTAAGTCACGTAGATCAGCTTGCATTCTGTCTTGCTCCACTTAATATGCACCATGCCGACAGAGCTAATAGTCACAAAACATTATGGACAGCACACATACAGCAGCAACACTGCAGTACCTGTTTTAAAAGCATAATATTGCTTCACGTGTGTATTTATGATGGATACCACGTGTTACACTTTACAGGCGGCCAAACGGGTTGCAGTTTCCATATAAATAAGTTTTTCTTGTCATCTTGTCTGTGCTTTCCTCCTGCAAACAGGCACTGTACAAATCTGAAGACACAGAGTCAGAGGACCCCACCACCAACACACGTTTGTGGGTGGAGGTCCACTTTCAAAAGCATTTTCTAGAAATTTTTGCAGATAATATTGTTTGCAAAAATGTTTTTAAAATGTTTGTCATATGTATTTGTTATCACCATCATCATCAGCAGCAGCACACATATATTTTTAACAACAAAAGTCATATATAATCTATTTATTTTGTAAAAATAAATTGATAAAATGAATAAGTACATAAAAATAAAGGGGCAGCTTGGTTTGAAAGTAGTTTTTTTCTTAGGACATTGGAGAGCTGTCCAGTTTTCAGTCATATCCATTGGATTTACTTTAATGTGCTTGCTGTGTGTCCTGTGCAAACTCAAGTATTGGATCAGGAAGCTCAATACTGAATGACTCATCGGGACCAGAGGCAAAAAAAAAAAAAAGCCTGATCAGGATATCGCTATCAAAGAATAAACATCTTCTGAATTTACAGTTTAATTTCTCTATGTTGTCCTGTAAAGCATTCTTGTTTTTACACATGCATATCCAAAATAGAATGCAGAATACGGTTTAAAATTTTTATTTTTGATGTCATATACCAATGTGAAGTGCAAGGTGCCATTCTCACAGCTCACAGTTGTGGAATTTTCCACCCTCCTCAGTGAAACATCCGGTTTACAGTCTGCTGCACACTGCCAATGTCAATGTAGGATTAAGAGGCTCTTGGTGTGTGCCAAGAAAAATAGTCGTTCTGGTAGATTTTAGCAACTTAGTCATCATTTACTGGCTTGCTCACTTTTTTGCAGTCATTTGTCAAATCTTTTAAATTTGTTTAATAAATAAATATCCAGGGCAGAGCCCGTGTCATCTTCGACTGCTCCCGATTATGTTAATCCAAAAGGACTCCGCAGATTCACTGACTGACCGTGTTGCAACATTTTGTTTCAGAAAAATCAGCTTTGTAATGAATTGCATCTATATGTGTCATATCTGTATCTAATTTTTTGTTGTGCTTTTGTATCTCTCCAGGTTTTAAGTAGAACTGTTCCGTTCCTGCTGCATTTTGTCTGTCAGTTGTTGCGTTTCGCCATCCTCACTCTGTTTCCTGTTTTGTTTCATTCTGTTCTTCACAGAGATTTGAGCAATAATCAGATATCCGAGTTGGCCTCGGATGCCTTCCAAGGTCTACGCTCCCTTAACTCTCTGTGAGTATGATATGTTTTCACTTTTCCGTACAGGTTGCAACTCCAGATTTCTGGTACAAACACACAATTACTAAACCCAAAGCGATCTGATGTCAGCAGCACCTCTGGCTTTATCCCCGACCTGAATCTCAGGTCAGATAGGCTGCTTTGCGTGTGAAGCTTCGGAAGGGGAAGCCGGCGGGTGGACGAGATGGAGATAGTTATTTCATGGAGGACTTATCTTCAGGCCTGGTCTCTCCAAAGTCAATAATTCATAAATGTTGAATTGCTGAATGGAGGCTTCTGCCACTTCATTACACATTCACCATAAAGCGAATGTGATGCCACACATTCGTGCTGACACACCACACAGAGTATGGCTTTTACATTAAGCTGCGTTGTGTGCGCACTGTGTGTCAGTGTTTTGTTAGCGAGGACGTAAATGAGCCATCGATTGTGCCTGTGCGCACGCTTCTGCATTCGTGTGTGTGTGTGTGTGTAGGAGACATAAATGAAGCATCCTCTCCCCACATCATGCATTTCCCAACCTCCTGTCTCTCAGGGACCGCCACTCAGCACAGTGAAACAAAAGCCAATCTGAAACACATGTCTTCAGACCACCTACACGCACAGCTCAGCTCGCCGAGCGCCGACTTGACTGATAACTCAGCGTTTCTCTGTAAAATACATCTTGAGTGAGGCGGCGGCGGTCTAAGCCATCACCGGTCTGTGTTTGCACTCTGACAGATTCCTAAGTGGCTTTTCTGTGATAATAGTATGAATTCCTCACACTATAGGCACAACCGGATTTATGACATCATTTACTCAGTGACATTTTAATGAAAATTTTACATATCTGCTTATGCTCAATGTCCGTAAATAGTCTGTGTTTTTAACTGGTGACACTGAATTTGCGCATTTTAAAGCGGAAGTCAGAGTAGCTTTATGATCTCATCATTTTGTATGAAAAGAGCAGGAAAGCTGTTTTTCCATAGTTCAACTCAAATTGCACAATTATGAGTTTATAGTTCTGCCTTTCATTTTTCAAAACATGCAACTGAAACAGTGAAGTTAAAAAAAACTTTTTTTTTCTTACCTTTCCAACATCTCTTTTGGGTCATTTCCATTTTCATAAACAAAAAATTAAGTCGCTTGATTTTTAAAATGCTATGCAGGCAGTGCGCTTGCATTCCAGTGAGAAGGTCTGTGGTTCAAGGCCACCCGTGCCTCATTGTCCCCGTCCATCTGGAGTTCTCTCAGAAAGGACATCTGGCTTAAAATGTGTCACATGAACCACACCTGATCCATTGTGGCAAACTCGAGCACAAGTAACAGAAACCATAAGAAATTTGTTCATTAGCACTGATAATTCATGACAAACATCATGTCTATGAAATGAGAGGCAGTTTTAATTATGTACTTTAACCATTTACTGCAATACAAATGTGAAGTAGACCCTGCTCATGGAGTACACCTGTCCTGCCCATATTTTCCATGTCTACTTGCTCTAATCACACCTGGTCAATTAACATGAATGCTTCCCAGTTCTTGATTGGCTGATCACACCTGATTGAGTTAATTAGCTGTGGGCGGAGTAAAGAGAGTTGTGAAACATGCTGGGCAAGTACCCTCCAAGGGCAGGGCTGGACAAGCCTGATCTAAAGGAAGCATCCAGTTCAACTTTGCTGTTTGCACACAAAGTAAAGTGCAGAGTGCAAAGTGGTTGTGTTTATTCATTTATTTAGTGATGGGTGTGTTTAGGGCACAACATGAAATAACAGTCATTTCCTTGAAGACACACGTGCAGCAGGTCTTGATGTATTGCTATTAAGAAGACAAAGTCAGAAGTAAGAGGTTTTCTGGCCAGGAAATTATTTGAGGACCTCATTTCTGCAACACCTGCTTCAACACCTCTTCATCCTCATTCAAACATACCATCTCCTGCATAACCTAACAGGTGCAAGCAGCCCCATCCCCGTCCCCCCACTACACCTCGGCCCTGTGGACAGGCCTAGCTTGGTTGTCTTGGGTTATTTCCCCACATTAGTGTTTTCTTTTACTTATCTTTTTTAACTGTTGTTAATTTCCAGCACCATTGTGCTTTGGACAAATGGACACTATTACAGAGCTTATGTGTCACTTACCAGAGGTGGGAGTAAGTCACCATCAAGTCATTCTCAAGTCATGAATCAGCAAGTCCCAAGTCAAGTCTCAAGTCATAATGACCACAAATTGCTTGCAAGCTGACTTGAGACTTGAATTGGGACTTGCAGATTGATGACTTGAGAATGACTTGACAGTGACTTAACTCCTACGTCTGTCACTTACACATTGTGTCTGGTGTTTACATTTGGAAAATATTATTTATTTATTCATTTTTAAATACTGGCTAATTGTCTAATGGAAGCCATGATAACATTACAAGGTACATTTTACAAAAACTCATCTACCTCTAAGAGAGGCCCATGTGTGATCTAACATAACTTTTGTTCTCACAGGGTCTTATATGGGAACAAGATCACTGAGATTTCTAAAGGCCTGTTTGAGGGACTCTTCTCCCTCCAACTCTTGTGAGTAAATGCCAAACTGAAAGTGTGCAACACCAAAGTACACACAGCCACCTGTAATGTTTGAAGTACTTTGGCTCCATCTCTCTCTCACTCTTTCGCTCTTCTTCTCTCCCTTCAGGTTACTGAATGCTAACAAGATAGCATGTCTCCGCGTGGATGCGTTTCAGGACCTCCACAACCTTAATCTGCTCTCCCTGTATGACAACAAGCTGCAAACTATCGGCAAGGGAACATTCTCATCGTTAAGAGCCATACAAACCCTGTATGTACACAGAAAGCTGAGTGCATACACACCACACTCGTAGTAAAAATTAAATAAACAGGAAACTGACATCACACGAAAAGTCTTTTTCTGAAGCACTGCAGAAATAAATCTACTAAACACTCTTCAAAAAAATAGATATTGGTCATGTAGTTTGGATTTTCGGAGCACTTTTCATAGGGTTTGTCCTTCACTTTGAGAAATGTGTCTGGAGTTGGATTACTCATTTTATTTTTTCTGAAAAAGTGTGGTACTAGACATATTGTTTTAGGCAATCTGGAATTTCGACAAAAGTCTAGTGTTGTATTTTGTTTTTGCGATAAATGGGCCAAAGGAAATCTTTAACTCATACTGATTAACCTTCTGAAGTCGAAATCCATACCGGATTGGTTGCGGCCCGTGTTAGGGCCCCTTCACACGTAACATGAAATTGGGCGAAAGAAGCAGAAACTGGCCAAAAATCCGCAAACAAAAAACCAAATGGGGAACTGTGAAACATTCCACCTGCTGTTGGGAGGGACACACGGTTGGACACGCGTGCATGATACCCCAGCGACGGTTTTGTGCACGTGCGCACGAATACAGTGCAAGCACGTGGAAAGTCATGCACACAGCAGCGGAGCAAAAAATTAATTCCTTAATTCCTGTTCAAATCCTCTTCAACCTATATTCAGTTGAATTCACCTCAAAGACAAGATTTTTAATGTTCAAAAACTGATAAACTTATTTGTTTTTGTGCACATATTTGCTCATTTCCATATTTTTTGATTTCCAAAAAACAATTTGAAACGTGGACTCATCAGACCACAGCACACTTTTCCACTTTGCGTCTGGCCATTTCAAATGAGCTCGGGCCCAGAGAAGGCGGCGGCGTTTCTGGATGTTGTTGATGTATGGCTTTCGCTTTGCATGATACATTCAGGTTTTGCATGGAGTTTTAACTTGCACTTGTAGATGTAGCGACGAACTGTGTTAACTGACAATGGTTTTGTGAAGTGTTCCTGAGCCCACGCGGTAAGATCCTTCACACAATGATGTCGGTTTTTAATGCAGTGCCGCCTGAGGGATCGAAGGTCACGGGCATTCAGTGTTGGTTTTCAGGCTTGCCGCTTACATGTAGAAAGTTCTCTAGATTCTCTGAATCTTCTGATTATATTATGGACTGTAGATGATGGAATCCCTAAATTCCTTGCAATTGAATGTTGAGAAACATTGTTCTTAAACTGTTGGACTATTTCTTCACGCAGTTGTTCACAAAGTGGTGATCCTCGCCCCATCTTTGCTTGTGAACGGCTGAGCCTTTTGGGGATGCTCCTTTTATACCCAATCATGACACTCACCTGTTTCCAATTAGGTGTTCTTTGAGCATTCATCAACATTTCCAGTCTTTTGTTGCCCCGTCCCAACTTTTTGAAATGTGTTGCAGGCATCCATTTCAAAATGAGCAAATATTTGCCCAAAAACAAAAAAGTCTATCAGTTTGAACATTAAATATCTTGTCTTTGTGGTGTATTCAACTGAATATAAGTTGAAGAGGATTTGCAAATCATTGTAAGTTGATGGATGAGATCAGACAGGAGTTTCCATGGACTATGATGTTCACAGATGACATTGTGATCTGTTGTTAGAGTAGACAGTAGGTTGAGGCTAGCCTGGAGATGCAGAGATACTCTCTAGAGAGCAGGGGAATGCAAGTCAGTAGGACAAGACTGAGTACATGTGTGTGAAAGAGAGCGAGCCCAATGAAATTGCACGGTTACAAGGAGTAGTGGTGAAAGTAGATGAGTTTAGATACTTTGGGTCAAATGTCCAAAGTAATGGAGAGTGTGGTAGAGAGGTGAAGAAGAGAGTGCAGGCAGGGTGGAGTGGGTGGAGAAAGGTGGCAGGAGTGATTTGTGACTGAAAAATATCTGAATGAAGGGGAAAGTCTACAAGACAGTAGTGAGACCAGCTATGTTGTACAGTTTAGAGAAGGTAGAGCTAACAGAAAGACAGGAGTCAGAGCTGGAGGTGGCAGAGCTGACAATGCTGCGATTTACTTTGGGAGTGACAAAGTCAGAGAGGCAAGATTGAGATAGTTTAGACATGTGCAGAGGAGAAACAGGGTGTATAGGGAGAATGATGCTGAGGATGGAGCCACCAAACAGGAGAAGAGGGAGGATAATGGATGTGCTGAGAACATGCAGGTGGTTGGCATGACAAAGGAAGATGCAAAGGACAGGTTGAGATGGAAACAGTTAACTTGTCATGGCAACCCCTAATGGGAGCAGCCAAAAGAAGAAGAAGCAGAAGAAGATGCTGGTTAACCCTCTGTTGACCAATGACACACTGGTATGTCCAGATCAATTCTTCATATTTGTAATCAATAATTTAGCGGTGGAATGCTACAGGCACTTTGTTCGACCACTTCCTGAAACTATATTTTCTTAGGTTTAGTTTCAATCTTCCTTTGAGATGATGTGTCACTCACAGCCAATCGTAGAGGCCTGAGAATATCATGGAGTCGTGCGACATCAGTGTGACTCTCTCTCCGTGCAAGTGGGTGCAGCATCTATCAGTGAAGGGTTCTCAATGAAGCACACCAATAAACACTCAGAAAATCTAAAGGAACAATCTCACCAACCTGAAAACAGTTTTAGTTTTTACTCTTCTACACAAAGAAATTAATTGTGGAAACACACACATTGCGGGATATTTTTCAGGATCATGCAGATTTTTTTTTTCCAACGCAGCAATTATGGACATTTTTGCATTGTGGATTTTATTCACACAATAACAAATTATTTGAATACACAAATCCAGCTGACATAGTAGGTGATGTTATGTTACAAATATGCTCTTTTGCAAAGTACCAGTTACCATGTCATGTCGCTCCCAGCAGGTAGCGCTGCTGTGCTGCACAGCACAGTTTTATTTATTTTTTTATTTAACATACATTGATCTAAAATTTTTTTTTAATATATTACACTTTTGCTCATGATAATAAAATTCTCTTTTCTGGTATGCAGTTGATCAAAGAATATACAAACAAGAAAACTGATTGATGAAAATAAAGTTAACCAATTTGTGCTCCAGAATTACAAATTTTGATTTTTGTGAAAGACTGAGCCATGTATCAGAATTGCTCTTCAGCTTTCTTTACACTACACCACAACATCTGATGTTGGCCAAGTGGCATAAACGAGTTGTAATTTGATAGAAACAAGTTTTGCTTCTGGTTCCTCTTTTTGGTTGACCACAAACTTTTGGTTGCACTGTCTGTGGATGTAATACAAGTGAACAGGTATACGTGTATTCGTTAAAAGTGAGGTCTCCTCCTAGAAGAGAATAACTGTAAATTATTATTTTAAAAGATACCAACATGCCCCAAAATAGGAGGTTCCTCGGTCCTTGAACTGAATATGCAGTAGATTTTGTATAGTTATTTCCAGAAATACTGCTGACCCACCGACTTGCTGACTAATCCAGTAACCACCATGTTATAATCCAAGGAAATAGCAGGATGGCAAAGTCAGACTGCTACAAAATAAATCTCAAACTATTGCTTGTGATACAGTACACACCAGATTTTGTAAAAAATATATTCAAAATGCACCATTTGAATGCCAATTTACACTTTTAAGACCCTGTCCTTGAGAATTGACAGTATTATTCATTTATCTTAACACAACTTGTCATATAGTGTTTAGTTAAAGGAAAAATGTGCCATTGTACAAGTTCTGAGGTACTTTTGCTCCAGGCATATATATCATTGTGTTCTTGTCCTTATAAACAGTTATCAAAAGACAATGGAGATTGTCTTTTCATGAATGTACAATCATTATTTCTCAACAAATCTGCTGCTGCTATGGTTAAATACAACTTACATATTCACATTCACAAACACGACACATGGCCAAACATAGTAATAGTAGTAGTTCTGACAGCTTTTCTGCTTTTCCCCCTGTATTTCTGTACTGCGTGTGTGTGTATGTGTGTATCAGCCACTTAGCCCAAAACCCATTTATCTGTGACTGCCATCTGAAGTGGCTGGCAGACTACCTGCAGGACAATCCCATTGAAACCAGTGGCGCTCGCTGCACAAGCCCACGGCGGCTGGCCAACAAACGCATTGGACAAATCAAGAGCAAGAAGTTCCGCTGTTCAGGTAAAATACACACACACACGCATTAGTATGCATGAGTGTATAGTCATATAGAAATGTAGCCAAAGTAGACCACATTCATCTACTCTGAGATCATGCTGACACATTATCCTCTCCTTTATTGTCTTTCTGTGTTTTCCTGCTGATGGTCCCTTGTTTTCTCCACTAACCTCAGCTCACAATTTGAATTATTTTCACTTTCTTTGTCATTTAGTTTTACAAACACACATGTAATATATTTTGTCTGAGTGCTAAAATAGTGCATACATCTAGGAGACCTACAGTCAGGTTGTCTGTTGCCATTCAAAAAAAACAGAATTATAAGTCAGTTAAAGTACATGACTGCAATAAATATCAGCATATGGACCATAAGTCAACATTTTTGCAGCCAAGAGCTTGCAATTTGAGCTTCTGACCTTCAGATAGGAAAAGGCTTCATTCATATTCATATCTGAAACAGAAAACATGTTCTCTTTCCACAGTGCTAACAGAGACAACACTTTACAAATAAAACCTAACTGATATGGATTCATTGGGGCAGATACTGATATTAGGTAGTAAAAAAATTACAATATTGTCTGCTAAAATACACACATATATATATATATATATATATATATATATATATATATATATATATATATGCAACACTTTTGGTTTTGCTCCCATTTTGTATGAGATGAACTCAAAGATCTAAAACTTTTTCCACATACACAATATCACCATTTCCCTCAAATATTGTTCACAAACCAGTCGAAATCTGTGATAGTGAGCACTTCTCCTTTGCTGAGATTATCCATCCCACCTCACAGGTGTGCCATACCAAGATGCTGATTAGACACCATGATTACTGAACAGGTGTGCCTTAGACTGCCCACAATAAAAGGCCACTCTGAAAGGAGCAGTTTTGTTTTATTGGGGGGGGGATACCAGTCAGTATCTGGTGTGACCACCATTTGCCTCATGCAGTGCAACACATCTCCTTCGCATCATCTGTGAAGAGAACACCTCTCCAACGTGCCAAACACCAGCGAATGTGAGCATTTGCCCACTCAAGTCGGTTACGACGACGAACTGGAGTCAGGTCGAGACCCCGATGAGGACGACGAGCATGCAGATGAGCTTCCCTGAGACGGTTTCTGACAGTTTGTGCAGAAATTCTTTGGTTATGCAAACCGATTGTTTCAGCAGCTGTCCGAGTGGCTGGTCTCAGACGATCTTGGAGGTGAACATGCTGGATGTGGAGGTCCTGGGCTGGTGTGGTTACACGTGGTCTGCGGTTGTGAGGCTGGTTGGATGTACTGCCAAATTCTCTGAAACGACTTTGGAGATGGCTTATGGTAGAGACATGAACATTCAATACACGAGCAACAGCTCTGGTTGACATTCCTGCTGTCAGCATGCCAATTGCACGCTCCCTCAAATCTTGTGACATCTGTGGCATTGTGCTGTGTGATAAAAATGCACCTTTCAGAGTGGCCTTTTATTGTGGGCAGTCTAAGGCACACCTGTGCACTAATCATGGTGTCTAATCAACATCTTGGTATGGCACACCTGTGAGGTGGGATGGATTATCTCAGCAAAGGAGAAGTGCTCACTATCACAGATTTAGACTGGTTTGTGAACAATATTTGAGAGAAATGGTGATATTGTGTATGTGGAAAAAGTTTTAGATCTTTGAGTTCATCTCATACAAAATGGGAGCAAAACCAAAAGTGTTGCATTTATATTTTTGTTGAGTGTATATATATATATAGTAATTATTCAGAACATTTCCTTGTCAAACCTTTATGTCAAAGAAATGTAGTTAAGGCTTGATGTTTTAGTTTAAATTATAAATATAACCAACAACAGTCACGCTGACAACATGCTACCTTTAATTGATATTGGCAGCCTCTGTGTCGCATCAATCAGCATTTTAGCTTTAAGCCTAGCTGGTGATAATAGTGACAACTTGCCTCTTGCAGCTGCAAGTACCCGCTGATTATTGAGGGAAAACACCAGATTGACACTGTAAAGGAATGACATGCCACTTCCGGTATCTACACAAGCAGTAAAATGCCCAATGCCGGGCTCAGACCTCAGCTAGATATGAATTAGGCTGACTGCACTACCTGCCAGACTGTAGCTCCCGAGACTGGGAGAAGAAAAAGAAGAAGAATGGGACCCTACTCAAGACCAAGATTGCAGTACCCAGAGTTCCCTGCGAGAATGAGTTTCCATCAAATCTCGGGTGGGTGGCGTCATCATTTTGCTTTGTAAGATCCGGCCTCAAGGTAGAGTTGGGGTCCAAATACTGGCATTCATGCTAGCAACCAGATACCGGACAAGGCGAACAAGATGGGATTAGCTGGGGCCACCAGAACAGAAAATGCAGGAGATCTGACTTAAACTCAGAAATAAGAGACCTTCTGGCCAGCAGGAACAGCAGTCATCCACCATGACTCCCTGAGGTGAAGCATTTGAGCCCCTCAGTCCTGCAACACCTCCTCATCCTCCTCCATACACTATCCTTCCAGGCACAGACAGACAGTAACAGACTGATAGCAAACCAATCAAACAAATGAGGGAAGTGTCTAAGACACTAAAGAAATTGCTGAAGGAATTATAAGGTCCTGTGGATGTTACAGCTTCATGGTAGAATTTTTTAGACCAAAAAAAAAGAACAAAATCTCAGCTTGAGTCTTTCCCGTCCAAACTCACTCACTCATCCTCAACTGCTTACTCCAATTAAGGGTCACGGGGGAGCTGGAGCCTATCCCAGCAGTCAGGGTGTGAGGCGGGGTACACCCTAGACAGGATGGCAATCTGTGGCAGGGCCACATGTAGACAAACAAACACATTCACACCTACGGACAATTTAAAGTTTCAATCCACCTGATCCAGTGACCTTCTTGCTGTGAGGCAACAGTGCTAACCACTAAGCACCGTGGTGCCCTTCCTGTCCAAACTGCAGCTGAAATTTCATGTCTTCTGTTGAACCAAGGCCTTTCAACAGTCCAACTGAGAGCTACAGCAGTTAAATCAATGATATAATCATGTTGTCACTCACAATCTATAGTCGATTCTAGACAGTGAGCACTTTCTTCTACACTTTGTCTTCTGTTGTTTTGCACTCTGATATTTCTGTCTCTTCCTCTTTCTCCATTAGCTAGAGAACAGTATTTCATCCCAGGTACTGTACATCATCCATGTATGTGAATGCTATTAACTCACTCTCAACACAAATCTTGGAGTGACTGACACTTTTTGAATGCTTTTTAACATTTTTTTAACGGAGTGTCATAATGCATCAAGTCTAACCGCCCTCCAGTTAATAACCATCTTGTCCTTGCACCGGATTTTCCTGGTAACCTCGACGGTAGATGAGGAGAAACCCAGCTGGATCAATAAGATCTGCTCGCTGTCAGTCAGGATCTGCACACAGGACTCCACAAATGAATGTATGTTGGTGCACTATATTTAATATCGGTCCTCCTCGTGTCTTAGCACACCTAATGATAGTTAATGTATGAGCGCGTGTCCGCCAGCGCCTGTGTCTGTTTCGCCCACTGCGGAAGATCAAAAGGTCACACAGTTACCGTGCTCAGAGGGGAGCTGGGAATTATTTAAATCAGAAATGCATGTGAGATCAGTAGCAGGGCTAAAGGCGGTCATTACCACAGCGGCACACGCAGAGGAGGCACTGTGTGTGCTGGGTGAGAAATTGTGCACGAGTGTGTGTGTTCACTGCAGTCATTAAGTCTGACGCTCACTGGGGGACAGAGCTTTCAAAGCCGAGATAACGCATACGCTGAATAATTTAAGAACATTGTGGTTGAAAAGTTGAATAAACATCTTTTATTCCGCGGTGCAACCTTGGTACAGCACCTCCGATCAATGCACGGCTAAAACCCTCAAGTTCAATTTACATCACGGCTCCTGTTTCACGGCGTATTAGTCATTCTGGGTTTCATGTTTCTGAACAGAAGACGTTTGTGCTTCTGAACTCTAGAACTTTTAATTTGACTTTCATCCCTTTAAATAATTATTTGCTTTTTGTGATTTCTTTTTAGCAGCAGCCTTTGAGTGACTGATGTGAAAGCATAAAAGGCCTAATTTTTATCACTCATCGACATGGCGCTTTCAGCCGGGTGTGTTATCGTCTCATGATCCAAAACAACAAGGCGAATCAGTTGAGCATTAAGCAAATGAGTTTGGCATGTGTGTTGGATGAAAGCACCCACCAAATGTTATGTTATGCCAGCACGATTCCCACTGTTCACGAGTCATTACTCCTTTAAATGAATCACTGCCTGGGGACTGCACCAAAAATAAATAAATATATAAAAACTGCAGCATTTTTCTCAGCTTTTCATCAGCTTCTTTCCTGTTCAAATAAACGAGTGAAAGTCCTTCTTCTTTCTCTTGCTGCCTCGCTCACACACTCAGGAGTACACCATGTCGGCTGTAAGTAACACGCACAAAAACACACACTGTTTTTGCGTCAACTGAATCCCTCACCTCTCGTCTCTGAGCCGACATCTGACCTGGTCGCACCTTTGACCTCTACCACTGTGACCTATGACCCCAGTGTGATTCTTCATGTCTGTTTTAAAACAACACTGATGAAGTTTACATCATGTTACACAATGATTCTTTTTTTTTTTTGAGTGTGTGTGTGTGTGTGTGTGTGTGTGTGTGTGTGTGTGTGTGTGTGTGTGTGTGTGTGTGTGTGAGTAGAAATCAGGGCTTCTCTTGCCTTCAGTGCTGCTGAAACTCTCCTCTGTCTCCTGTGTAACTGCGCTTATGTTTTGTCTTTAGATGTTTCTCTGCCCCTCTCCTGTCCTTCCCCCTGCTCTAATCTTGCCCTTTTCTTCTCCTCTTCACCATCATTGGCCCACCTCTCTGTTGGCTCCTTGAACACGCCCTCTGTTCTGTTTTCCTCCCGTTTCTTCTTCTATTCCTCTCTGCATTCTTTCTCTTCTCACCCTGACCGATTGTGTGCCCCTGATACTCCTTGCCCTCTGGCCCTTCCCATCCCTGGGTTCCAGCTGAGGAGCAGTCACTCAGCAGGTTGTTCCTTTGTGCTTGATCTAACCATGTGGCTGCCAGGTTCCTATCGTGGAACATGGTTCTGTCAAGCACCATGGAACGGCCCTGCGAAACTCTGCAGCATGGCTGAGACGCAAGAGACAGCAATCTCCTGCCTGTGTGCTTATACAGTGTGATAGATGACTGGGTCTGCGTGAGCAATTTTCTGCTGTAATCTCTTTTTTGATGCTGTATTTTTGTGCTGCATCTGCTCTACAGTCTAACTTGGCAGAAACCTTACACATGTATGTATGTGTGTTTTGGGCTTAACTGAATTTGGATCTTTAAAAATTGTGATACACGTGCAGTATTTTGAAATTAGAATGATGGGTAATGTTGCACCTGATCCTTGCCAACAGTATTTTAGAGTGAGCAGTATATTTGTAACTCACTCACTTATAAAGCAATATGTCTGGAAACACAGACTATGATAAGATTCAGGAATAATACTTAAGATAATGGAAATATTTGGTGGGACACAATGAAGACAGATACAATTTTTGTTTAATGTAGTCATTTATTTTCCCTGATAGGTGATAATAAGCCAAAAGTGTCACTTCTTACCATCAGATACATATTTCAGAAAAAAAAACTGACTTCTTCAGGTTTTTACTGCTGTGCTGCAGAAACATTAGTGCTGCATCTGCTCTTCTATTGTTCACTACTGGAGGCAGCATCACATACAGTAGCACAGAGGTCTTAAACTGACTCCAGAAAGGGCCGAGAAGGTGCAGATTTTCTTTGCAACCACCCATTCCGTAGGTGATTTCACTGATTAACTGATTCCATCTGCTCAAAGTGATGTTAATCAGTGAAATCACCTGGTGGAGTGGGTGGTTGCAAAGAAAACCTGCACCCTCTTTGCTGTTTTTAGAATCACTTTGAGACCTCTGTAGTAGCAGAAAGCACAGCCAAGAAGAAGCCAGCTGTTGTTGACGTAGCGTAAATAGCATAACATCATTTTTCCTCTTCTGAACCAGTATTAAATTGTGAAATTAATGTTCCGATAAGTACATTAATCCATTATACCACTTACCACTATCAGACACGTTTTGATTTATTTTACGTCAAAAAGTCAATTTTCTTGTTATCAGGCACATTAGGGTCTGCTCTTTTCTTTGCATTTGACCAAGACAGTGTCTCCACATCTGGAGTTGGTCCCCAGGCGTCAGCCTGTGGCTGCCCACTGCTCCGAGTGGTCTGATTGTGTCTTAACCGTAATTAGAATGGGATAAGTGCAGAGGACAAATTTCGTCATATGTATCCATGTATGTACAGTGGCAGTAAAGGCCCTACTTCTTCTTCTGTGCAGACTCACTCAACTTATACAAGAGTTTGATGCAGAAGTGTAAGTGAAACAAGATTAATTCAACCGATTTATAATGTTAAAATAATTTTATCCACTGGTTCATAGTAAAGTTAGATCAGTTCAGGGGTCTGTGTACTGCTGGAGCAGTATATTTTACTTTTAAATCAATTTTCAATTTATATTTGTTAAATTAGTGCATTCCTCTGCCAAAAGCTGCACATTGTAAATCTAAGAAACAGTCTTCTCGCTTGCACAGATCCACTCAGAACTTGCTCTCTAGCCTCAGCAGTTACTAAAATATTGCCAGGGCTTGTTACACTGGGGTCAAAGGGTCATTGGAAGAAAGAGAAAGCTTGGGTCACTGAGTAATCCAGCCTTAGTGGTGACTGGAAACTGTGCAGTGGGTGAATATTGTATGTATTTTGTCATTGCCATGACAAAATATATAACTTGGATTAGAAACCAAAGGGATTATGACCAAGCGGTTAGTGCACTTGTTTCCCAGTATGGAAGGTTCCCGGTTCAAACCCCACCCCTGCCCATTCTCCATGTAATGTGTAGTTGTATCACGAAGGGCATCCAGCGTAAAACTTGTGCCAAATCAACATGCAACCTGGGATTTAATCCACCTGGGATTTCTTGTGGCGACCCCAAGTGAAAAACAAGGGAGAAGACAAAGGCACTTACTTATCAGACACCAAAATTAATGCTGTATGACCGTTGAGCTATAGCATAATGTCCCAATTTGGAAAGGTGGACTATAAATCAGTTCATATAGTTTTACCTTTATTGATCTCCATTTCTGAAATTGCCCTTCAGGCCTGTGAATTGGGTTGGTTGGTTATTTGCGTCAGTATAATGTTGTGTTTTCACTCCTTTATCTGGCCTTACCCCACACATTAATTAGTTCATTCCAGAGTAGCCTTTTCCACAAATTTCCTAGAAATAAATTGTTTTAATGTGCAATGACTCACAATTTTTTTCACACTACTTCTCACATTTCTAGGCACTTCCATTTACCTCTGCTGCAAAATACTAAGTCCCTTTGGTGCTTGTTTTTCACTCAGTCGCCACAGCAAATGACTATTATTTGAGATTAGACTCAAACATCTCATAAAGTTCAGTAAAAATCAATTCTATTTTGTATAATCTTCTAACCAACAAAGCAACAATAGTGTCCTTTTTTTGCACCATCTCAGAATCAGTGTATTATAGCCGTCACGCTGGCCATCCAAAGTTTTTGTTGGAACCAATCTCAGTGTAAGACAGGACACTGATCTCACACAGTGAGCTCATTCAGACATGTCGTGGTTGTGGTCAGGTACGGAGGATTACCGCAGTAAGCTGGGAGGGGACTGCTTCGCTGACTTGGCCTGTCCTGAGAAGTGCCGCTGTGAGGGCACCACGGTCGACTGCTCCAACCAGAGACTCACCAAAATACCAGATCACATTCCCCAGTACACCGCCGAACTGTGAGTTGTCTACCACTTGGTGTGTGTGCTGTGTTTCGAGCAGCCAAAACCTCTGAGCATCCCCTCTTCATCTCCTACTCTGTCTTTCTGTTCTCAGACGTCTGAACAACAATGAATTCACCGTGCTTGAAGCCACGGGGCTCTTCAAAAAGTTGCCTCAGCTAAGGAAGATGTGAGTCAGACATTTTGCGAGCGTCATGCATCAGTTGTGGTTGTTAGGAAGTGGAAAATATCAAATTACTTTAGTCCACTGCTTTGTATGTCTTTCTCTGCATTTATACATATCCACATCTCCTCTCAACTTCCCACTCTCCTTGTGACCACTATGCTTTTCTTCTTCCTGCTGTGCACTCCCTCACCTTTAAGTAACCTGAGTAATAATCGCATAACTGACATAGAAGAGGGAACGTTTGAAGGCGCGTCAGGGGTCAATGAGCTGATTCTGACCTCCAACAGACTGGAGAACATACACCACCGCATGCTGAAGGGCCTCAGTGGCCTCCGCACACTGTGAGTCCACAGACGTGCTTGAACATTATCATATTAAGTAATGCATGCAGTATTCAGATATGCGCACTGTGCTGATGTCCGCACAAACATGTATCCTCATATGCATAAATCAAAGGGTCATATTATCATAAATGCGTCATTAGTATTGCTTTCCTGTCGGAAATGCACCTGTTTGTGTGTGAACAGCATGCTGAGGAGTAATCACATCAGCTGTGTGAGCAACAGCAGCTTCGTGGGTCTGAGCTCGGTGCGCCTCTTGTCGCTGTACGACAACCAGATCACATCCATGAACCCTGGAGCCTTTGACACGCTGCACTCCCTGTCAACACTGTGAGCACACACGCACATATACACACACTTCCGCTGTGGGTATCGTACCTGCACTGAGACGCACACTGTGTAACCGTGAAACTATGTCAGCAAGATTAATTTGATATTAAGTCAAATAAAGTGGATTTAAGTAGAGATGCTTCCAATAAATTCAGTGTTTTGTACACGATTGGTTCTCAGTACTGGTCTTTTTGAGGACCCCTGTCGTTACCTATTTTTTCATCTGTTCCAGTGCTGATCAACTAAATGAGGTATGTCATGCCAATCAAGTGCCAGGAGGCACCAACTTCATCAACTAAAAATATATTAAAACTCTCTAATTAGGGATGGGCAAAAGAAGCTGCAGATTCTAATTCCCGATGCATCAAACAGTGTTTTGTTTTGTTTTTTTTAGAAATCAGGCACTTGCTGTCATCACTTGTAAAAAGAGTTGTTGTTTAGTAGTTGTATGGCAATGTGTGAATACTGGGTTGCTGTCAAGTCATTTGACATTTCTAACAAATTATATGAAGGCGTTACACACAATGTTTAGACAAGGTGGTCTGGGTGTTTGAGCTTTGCAGTGAAACCAGAGGTGCCATCAGCAGATCCAAAATTGTGATTGCACAGTTGACACTCCATGTCTCAAGCATATGCGATAATGACATCACTATAATTGGCATCAAGGACCAAAAATCCTGGTGGCCTTTACACACCCATCTAGTTTATAACTGATATGTCGCTGTTAAAGGGTATTTTTCACATGCAGGATGGCATTTGAAAGGTATCTGGCAAGGCCATCAAATATGACTTTCAGTCTACCTCAAAGCGTCAAACCACCTGGCAACTCAGAAAAGGGAGGCAGTTCTTAGCGCAGGCTGTTTTCAGCAAGATTGGAGAGCCGCTAAACCTGACTGTTGATATCGTCATAGTCTCAGGTTCCCTGGGAAAGCCTCTGCCAGGGTACAAGAGAGGAGACTTAGAGTCCAGTCTACATGTGTTTTGTGGAGTTGAAAAAGGTGTAGGAACGGATCCCCTGAGGTGTCCTATGTAGGGTGCAGCGGGGGGTATGGGGTACTGGCAGTCTTGTATAAAGTACCTCAAAGTGATACTTGAGTGACACTACAACTATCTTACCATAAAATTACTTTGGTAAAAGTTGAACTCTCCTTTAAAAATATTACTTGAGTAAAAGTCTTAACGTATCCGACATTTACTGCATTTAAGTTTCAAAAGTGGAGGTGATGGTCTAGTGGATAAGCGTTGGGCTTGAGACCACAGGATCCTTGGTTCAAATCCCAGCCTGACTGGAAAATCACTAAGGGTCCTTGAGCAAGGTCCTTAATCCCCTAGTTGCTCCCGGTGTGTAGTGAGCGCCTTGTATGGTAGCACCCTGACATCAGGGTGAATGTGAGGCATTATTGTAAAAGCACTTTGAGCGTTTGATGCAGATGGAAAAGGGCTATATAAATGCAGTCCATTTACCATAAGTAAATTTCTCATATAAAATATACTTCAAGTAACAGTATTGAGTAAACATAAAATCCAAAACGAGTGGAGAGTGAAACGGCAACTCGAAAAGAAAGCCAGTGTGGTGTCTGGAGAAACCAGGAGGGGGCCTCACCCCCTACAAAAAAGGCTGGATCCGCCTCTGGCAGAGTAGTTGGTGTTTGTGACGGGATGAATGAGCAACAGGTGGATGTATATAGCTGTTAATAAAGTTGCCGTTCTTTTCTGATGATGCAGTCTTTTTTCTGGAAGACCCACACACATTTTACTGTTAAACACAACAGCCAGGCTTTTGTGGAACATATCAGTCATTAATAGCTACACCATTGTGCCAATTTTAAGGGCCTCTTCACACATAAAATGAAAGATGCAGAAACTGGAAGAAAATCCGTGAACCAAAAACGAAATGGTGAACCACGAAACATTCCACCTGCTGTCAGGAGGGCTGCACAGTTGGACAGGTGTGCACGATACCGTGGCGACAGGTGATGTTGTACATGTCAGCTGACAGTCGGCTGTCACTGTGTGTTCTCCAGCTGAGCTGCAGGACACAGCGTCAGCTGTTTCAGCTGATTCCAGTTTCTTCTAAATAAAATTCACTGTTTCTGAGCACCAGTTCATTACTTAGCCCAGAATCAATCCTGCATAGTGATGGATCCCACTGGCCAAAGCAGCATTAGGCACTTTCAGTGCAAGAACCAAAACTCAATTAAAGGGTGATCAATGTGCATGCGTACACATCAATATGAAAAGGACAGCAGAAGATAGCAGTATAACTAACATGCTGCCCTTCATATTGTCAAATACTAAAAATATCACAGCATTAAAACTACACCTAAGAACTTCTGACACCTCTCTGTTGTGAACAGGAACCTTCTGGCCAACCCCTTTAACTGTAACTGCCACCTGGCTTGGCTTGGTGACTGGTTGAGAAGGAAACGCATTGTCACAGGTAACCCTCGCTGCCAGAGTCCTTACTTCCTAAAGGAGATTCCTATCCAGGATGTGGCTGTCCAGGATTTCGCCTGTGAAGATGGTGAGAGAGAGCAGATAAAAGCCTGACACAAGATACACTGCTCCATGTGGAATCCCAACAAATATTTGTTTTTTCTTTCTATAAACACTTTTCTGCATCCTCTCTTTCTTTCACACTTTTCATCCTTCCATCCACTGCTATCAGGAAATGATGAGAACAGTTGTTCTCCAGCGCTGAGGTGTCCAGCAGAGTGTTCATGTCTAGACACAGTAGTACGCTGCAGCAACAAGGGTCTGAGCACGCTGCCTAAGGGCCTGCCCAAAGAGACCACCGAACTGTGAGTGAGAAACCAAGAAACCAATGCACACCATTTACAAACTAATTCTTAAACTGGAAATGGAAGCATCATCAGTGAGTGACTCCTTCATAGAGTATATTAACACATCACTGTGAGACATACTGATTGTGAAACTGGAACTTGGTCTGACCAAGAACCCAATTAATTAGGCAGGTGGACAAAGTGAAGCAAAGTTGAATCTTTCACTCAGCAAGTGTTACTGGGCACTTCCACATTGTTATACTCACCATGTACATAATATATGTCCCTGTGTCCTTCTATGTGATCATAAATGATAAAAACTCATTGATATTCAGAGAGACAATACGGCAGTGACAGCTAAGAATGACTGCTACCCGCTACCCAAGATAAATCTGACAATTATGGTGCCTGATAGGGGCCACAACACTCCCAAATTAAGACAACAACCACAAAATTAGAAAACACAAATGCAAAAAAACACACCTGCATCAATTCAGCTGCAGGTAGTTGCATTAAAAACCTATTACAAATTGAACAAACAAAACTTGCAGTCATCACAAAGTACGCAAACCAATATATCCTGCAACAATTTAATTTGATAACACTTATGCTGCAAATTCACCCAACACACCCAAATACAAACGCTTTGTGGAGCTTCACAATACAACTAAATACAACACAAACAGCAATTTCTGCCCGGATCACTTTAATGGACGGACTGTTCAGTGCATCTCTATGTGGTCAGCAGAGCTGAGTTTCAGTTCTGTTGTGAGGACTTCTGTTGTATTTTTAATACTTCTGTTGTCATAAAATGCTGCAAAGTTTCTGTTTGCGTGTGTTTGTCTGAATATGCAGTCGACATGTTTTCAAATTAAAGTGTTACCTGTGCTGTGGGTAATGTTTCTATTCTCTATGTTTGCAAGTGTTTTTCAATTTGCAAGACAGTTTTAAGTATTTAAAAAAAATACAACTACCTGTTGTTGAATTGATGCAGGTGTTTTTCAGAATTTGCTCTTCCTGTCTTAACCCTCTGGGGTCCGAGGGCATTTTTTGGACAGTTCTCTCGCCTGGCATAAATATTTTATTATTGCTGTTAACAGCTCTTCCTGCATCCCACAATCAAGTTTTATGTCTCTTTTTTTTCAGGACAACCTGAAAAAAATTTCTGTCTGCTATTACACAAAGGTCACATCACAAATTTCTATTTCTACTGTGTTTTGGAGTGTTCTGTGCTGTAGCTTTCATTCACACTTTGGCCCACTTTGGTTCCTTACAGTCTGAGGAGCAGCCCTCCCCCTCACTCCATTGATATGGTAAACAGTGCTTTATGCCGAGAAATCAACAGAGTTGTCCAGTAACATTCACATGCAAACTAGTGGAGCAATCCTGATAGTTACACACTCTTTGTTTGAGCACGTGAGATTGTCATCAGAGGCTCTCCGTCTGCTCCATCTGTTTTCACTGATTGCTGTGCATAATGGCGCAGGGCGCATGGAGACCAACAGTATGTACTCATTGGAGCACCCAGGGGGCTATTCAAACGGGCCAACTAGTAACATATCACTCCTGAAAACGATCTTTGGCTTTTCACGTGCAGTAAATCTGCCCTACGATTGGATTTTGTAAAACCATGTGACGGTGAACCAATTCTGATTGGACACTCACATTGCTCACCTCATCACACAGCTTCTATGAGGAGTACAAAGATGGCCAATGGCTGGCTCGAAAGTCTGCGGAGTTAACTTTTCAGAAAAAAAAAAGTAAGTTTCTATCTCATATCATTAAAAAGTTATTTATAATTTAGTAAAGCTTGTTCTTATCCGTCATATACGACGGCATCGGCCCCAGAGGGTTAATTTGGAAGTATTGCAGCCCCTATTGGCCTCCATAAATAAGGGTCCATCTGTGGCACGTTAAATGGTTTGCTCGGAGGTAGACAAACATCCAAGGACTGATTATTGTTCATTTGCCGTTTTACTTTGATTTCTTCAAGACGAATACAAGACTGGACATGCTACTAGCACTGCTCTGATATGCGAGAATGTGGTGACTACTTTAACAGTCCAAGGGTTATAAATCTGAGTATAAGTAAGTATCTTATGGGCCACGTTCAATAATAAATGAAAGGCAGCGGAGGGGTGAAGCATACCTTGTGATTCGGGGGAATGAGATGGACTGAAAGAAGGGAAAATGAATAAACAGAGGAATGTAGCATGTTCTTTATTATTTGTATGATATTTTATATTGTTGGTACTCCACTACTGATACATACTTGCTTACATACTTTGCTTGAATTGTGATAACAACTCAATCAATCAATCAATTTTTTATATAGCGCCAAATCACAACAAACAGTTGCCCCAAGGCGCTTTATATTGTAAGGCAAGGCCATACAATAATTATGTAAAACCCCAACGGTCAAAACGACCCCCTGTGAGCAAGCATTTGGCTACAGTGGGAAGGAAAAACTCCCTTTTAACAGGAAGAAACCTCCAGCAGAACCAGGCTCAGGGAGGGGCAGTCTTCTGCTGGGACTGGTTGGGGCTGAGGGAGAGAACCAGGAAAAAGACATGCTGTGGAGGGGAGCAGAGATCGATCACTAATGATTAAATGCAGAGTGGTGCATACAGAGCAAAAAGAGAAAGAAACAGTGCATCATGGGAACCCCCCAGCAGTCTATGTCTATAGCAGCATAACTAAGGGATGGTTCAGGGTCACCTGATCCAGCCCTAACTATAAGCTTTAGCAAAAAGGAAAGTTTTAAGCCTAATCTTAAAAGTAGAGAGGGTGTCTGTCTCCCTGATCTGAATTGGAAGCTGGTTCCACAGGAGAGGAGCCTGAAAGCTGAAGGCTCTGCCTCCCATTCTACTCTTACAAACCCTAGGAACTACAAGTAAGCCTGCAGTCTGAGAGCGAAGCGCTCTATTGGGGTGATATGGTACTACGAGGTCCCTAAGATAAGATGGGACCTGATTATTCAAAACCTTATAAGTAAGAAGAAGAATTTTAAATTCTATTCTAGAATTAACAGGAAGCCAATGAAGAGAGGCCAATATGGGTGAGATATGCTCTCTCCTTCTAGTCCCCGTCAGTACTCTAGCTGCAGCATTTTGAATTAACTGAAGGCTTTTTAGGGAACTTTAGGACAACCTGATAATAATGAATTACAATAGTCCAGCCTAGAGGAAATAAATGCATGAATTAGTTTTTCAGCATCACTCTGAGACAAGACCTTTCTGATTTTAGAGATATTGCGTAAATGCAAAAAAGCAGTCCTACATATTTGTTTAATATGCGCTTTGAATGACATATCCTGATCAAAAATGACTCCAAGATTTCTCACAGTATTACTAGAGGTCAGGGTAATGCCATCCAGAGTAAGGATCTGGTTAGACACCATGTTTCTAAGATTTGTGGGGCCAAGTACAATAACTTCAGTTTTATCTGAGTTTAAAAGCAGGAAATTAGAGGTCATCCATGTCTTTATGTCTGTAAGACAATCCTGCAGTTTAGCTAATTGGTGTGTGTCCTCTGGCTTCATGGATAGATAAAGCTGGGTATCGTCTGCGTAACAATGAAAATTAAGCAATACCGTCTAATAATACTGCCTAAGGGAAGCATGTATAAAGTGAATAAAATTGGTCCTAGCACAGAACCTTGTGGAACTCCATAATTAACTTTAGTCTGTGAAGAAGATTCCCATTTACATGAACAAATTGTAATCTATTAGACAAATATGATTCAAACCACCGCAGTGCAGTGCCTTTAATACCTATGGCATGCTCTAATCTCTGTAATAAAATTTTATGGTCAACAGTATCAAAATCAGCACTGAGGTCTAACAGAACAAGCACAGAGATGAGTCCACTGTCCGAGGCCATAAGAAGATCATTTGTAACCTTCACCAATGCTGTTTCTGTACTATGATGAATTCTAAAACCTGACTGAAACTCTTCAAATAGACCATTCCTCTGCAGATGATCAGTTAGCTGTTTTACAACTACCCTTTCAAGAATTTTTGAGAGAAAAGGAAGGTTGGAGATTGGCCTATAATTAGCTAAGATAGCTGGGTCAGTGATGGCTTTTTAAGTAATGGTTTAATTACTGCCACCTTAAAAGCCTGTGGTACATAGCCAACTAACAAAGATAGATTGATCATATTTAAGATCGAAGCATTAAATAATGGTAGGGCTTCCTTGAGCAGCCTGGTAGGAATGGGGTCTAATAAACATGTTGATGGTTTGGATGAAGTAACTAATGAAAATAACTCAGACAGAACAATCGGAGAGAAAGAGTCTAACCAAATACCGGCATCACTGAAAGCAGCCAAAGATAACGATACGTCTTTGGGATGGTTATGAGTAATTTTTTCTCTAATAGTTAAAATTTTGTTAGCAAAGAAAGTCATGAAGTCATTACTAGTTAAAGTTAATGGAATACTCAGCTCAATAGAGCTCTGACTCTTTGTCAGCCTGGCTACAGTGCTGAAAAGAAACCTGGGGTTGTTCTTATTTTCTTCAATTAGTGATGAGTAGAAAGATGTCCTAGCTTTACGGAGGGCTTTTTTATAGAGCAACAGACTCTTTTTCCAGGCTAAGTGAAGATCTTCTAAATCAGTGAGATGCCATTTCCTCTCCAACTTATGGGTTATCTGCTTTAAGCTACGAGTTTGTGAGTTATACCACGGAGTCAGGCACTTCTGATTTAAAACTCTCTTTTTTAGAGGAGCTACAGCATCCAAAGTTGTCTTCAATGAGGATGTAAAACTATTGACGAGATACTCTATCTCACTTACAGAGTTTAGGTAGCTACTCTGCTCTGTGTTGGTATATGGCATTAGAGAACATAAAGAAGGAATCATATCCTTAAACCTAGTTACAGCGCTTTCTGAAAGACTTCTAGTGTAATGAAACTTATTCCCCACTGCTGGGTAGTCCATCAGAGTAAATGTAAATGTTATTAAGAAATGATCAGACAGAAGGGAGTTTTCAGGGAATACTGTTAAGTCTTCTATTTCCATACCATAAGTCAGAACAAGATCTAAGATATGATTAAAGTGGTGGGTGGACTCATTTACTTTTTGAGCAAAGCCAATAGAGTCTAATAATAGATTAAATGCAGTGTTGAGGCTGTCATTCTCAGCATCTGTGTGGATGTTAAAATCGCCCACTATAATTATCTTATCTGAGCTAAGCACTAAGTCAGACAAAAGGTCTGAAAATTCACAGAGAAACTCACAGTAACGACCAGGTGGACGATAGATAATAACAAATAAAACTGGTTTTTGGGACTTCCAATTTGGATGGACAAGACTAAGAGTCAAGCTTTCAAATGAATTAAAGCTCTGTCTGGGTTTTTGATTAATTAATAAGCTGGAATGGAAGATTGCTGCTAATCCTCCGCCTCAGCCCGTGCTACGAGCATTCTGACAGTTAGTGTGACTCGGGGGTGTTGACTCATTTAAACTAACATACTCATCCTGCTGTAACCAGGTTTCTGTAAGGCAGAATAAATCAATATGTTGATCAATTATTATATCATTTACCAACAGGGACTTAGAAGAGAGAGACCTAATGTTTAATAGACCACATTTAACTGTTTTAGTCTGTGGTGCAGTTGAAGGTGCTATATTATTTTTTCTTTTTGAATTTTTATGCTTAAATAGATTTTTGCTGGTTATTGGTAGTCTGGGTATTCAGGTTATACTTGTTTTTCAATGCATTTTTTTTCTAGCCTATACTGCATTTATATGTTCTGTGCTGTACTACAAAGTGCCTCTCAGAGGACAATGAAGTTTTTTTTGTGTAACTCTAGTATACATGCACGCAGTGTCGCTTAAACCATGTAATGACAAATGATAAGCTGAGGATCACCTCTCTCACACTATTGGTTGTGGAAATATATGGAAAAATGGCTTTTAAAATGGCCATTATGGTGTTATTTCAGAATCTTTTTGTGATATTATCATAGTGATACCTATATGGTGTGATTAAAAATAATTTACTGAGTGGCATATGTTACGTTTTCAGAAACAGCAGAGCACTGGGTCTTGAAATAGTGGTTAAGGCATTGGGCTTGAGACCAGAAGATCCTTGGTTCAAATCCCAGCCTGACTGGAAAATCATTAAGGGCCCTTGGGCAAGGTCCTTAATCCACTAGTTTCTCCCGGAGTGTAGTGAGTTCCTTGTATGGCAGCAGCCTCTCGTCGGGGTGAATGCGAGGCATTATTTGTAAAGTGCTTTGAGCATCTGATGCAGATGGAAAAGCGTTTTATAAATGCAGTCCATTTACATTAACCCAGCGCAACTGTTTTGTAGAGAAAATTGATATCTACTACATTCTATTGATAAATGTGAGGACATTACATGGTTAATAATAGAACAATGAGATCTCCAATCAACAAAACCTATGCCACATGTAAAAATAACTCACAGAAACACAGAAGGCTGGGGAGGAGAGCTGGTAAAGTCCACTGCACCCGAAGCAAGACGCACGTTTTACACACAGTACATTTTGCAGTGGAGAAGTTACTTGTTTAGGACTATATTCAGTCCCACTCTAAATAGCTATATAAACCTCTGTCAGAGAGAAATTAACCTAGTTTTTGCAAAAATGACTTATTAGAGTTGAACAACTTGATGAGTTGATTTCACTCTGTCATAGAGTTCATGGAACTGTATTTGCAAGGGGACCAAATGTAGTACCAGTGTCGCCGACCAAATGGTCCAACCTAAAAATTGGTCCGCCCTGCCTTCATTGCGCATGCGTCATGTCGGAGCATCAACAGTGTCATTTCTGAGCATCAGCATCAATTCACTGATTATCACCTCGTTTCTGCTTCAAACTGCGCTCCAGTCATCATCTATCTCAGCGACAGATATCTGAAGCTTTTGTACAACAATCATTTCCACATAAAGTCAGCATTATTTCACCATAAAAGATGGGGGGGGGGGGGGGGATCAGAGCGCACAGCAGCTGCTGCTGTGTATCCGTCATTTCAAAGCGTCCGTAGCGACTCACCGATTATCGCCTCGCTTCTGCTTAACACGGCCTCGTTTCTGCTTTAAACTGACTTTAGAATGATTTAAGAGGTTTTACTTTGTCAGCTGATGGTTAATAATCACATTAATCCCTTTGATCGCTTTGTGTGTAGAGAGTCAGACTCAGTCAGTCTCAGATGCATGTGCAGTGAAGGTGCAGTTAAGGCAGGGCAGACCTATTTTTAGGGGGGACTGTTCGGTTGGTGACACCGGCAGAGTAAGTTTTACTCCACATGCCTAATAGTGGCCCTATGATAGACTGGTGGCCTGTCCAGGGCGTACTCCACCTCTCACCTGGTGACCACCAAGATAGGCTCCAACCCTCTTGTCACCCTTAACTGGAATAAGTGGGTTCAGAAAATGGATGGATGCCTGTTGGTTGTAGAGATACAGTGGCTTGCAAAAGTATTCAGCCCCTTGGTATTTCACACATTTTAATTTGTTTATGACATTTGAAATACAAAAAGTAAACCAGGCTTCTCAACATAAAATTTCTAACATTATCTTCCTTAAACTCAAACTGAAAGTAAATCTCTACAACCTGATATAAATTAATTAAACATATAAAATCCAAAATGATGGGTTGCATAAGTAATGGGCCCCAATGGTATAATACCTGTAAATAATCAGTTTTATTGCCAGTTTTCTTCAGACAAGTCAGGGGATGGATACATGAACATTTCCAAGTCACTGAATATGTCTTTGTACTTTATTTACATCTGTTATAAAGAAATACAAACAGTATGGCACTCTGTGGTAAATCTGTGTGGAGTAGACAGTTCTGAAAAACGAAGTGACTGTGCAAGAAGGAGAAGAGTGAGGAAAGCCACCAAGACACCGAGACAACCCAGAAGAAGTTATAGGCTTCTGTGGCTGTAATTGGAGAAATTGTGCACAGTGCAAGTTTTGCATTTTGTATCCCCAGTTATACAGCTTCATGATGAAGTGAAGTAGAGGAAGGTTTTCTTAAAAAGAAGACCTGAAAATTCACCTACAATTTGCCAGAAGGTACATCTGAGATGCTAGCCTAGATCTGATGTTTTAGTGAAAGAAGACTCTCCTCTGTACCACTTCATCATGAAGCTGTATAACTGGAGATACAAAACGCAGAATTTGCACTGTGCACAATTTCTCCAATCACAGCCACAGAACCCTAAAACCTTTTCTGGGTTGTCTGGGTGTCTTGGTGGCTTTCCTCACTCTTCTTCTTCTTCTTGCACAGTCACTCAGGTTTGAGCACTGTCTACTCCACACAGATTTACCATAGAGTGCCATATTTTTTGTATTTCTTCATAACTGATGGACATAAAGTTCAAGACATATTCAGTGACTTGGAAATGTTCATGTATCCATCTCCTGACTTGTCTGAAGAAAACTGGCAATTAAACTGATGATTTACAGGTATTATACCAAAGGGGCTGATTACTTATGTAACCCATCATCTTAGCTTTTGTATTTTTAATACATTTATATGAAGTTATACAGATTTGTTTTCAGTTTAAGTCTAAGGAAGGTAATTTTAGAAATTTTTATATTGAGAAGCCTAATTTACTTTATGTATTTGAAACGCCATAAACAAATTAAAATGTGTGAAATACCAAGGGGCTGAATACTTTTGCAAGCCACTGTATGTGTTTCCGGGTTAATGTGTACACAGACGCAACTGCGCGCTACCGCTGGCGCGCATAGTTATAGCAACGCACGCTGTGCACTATAAACTAATGGTTTGCAGGCTACCAGATTGAATAAGAATTATTTTTTCCAGAAACCCAGCCAGAGATCTAGATCTCACAACATACAATCCTAGAACACAAAATCCCTAATAAATGTAAAATTTATTGCCCTAAATTAAACAACAGACAGCAGGGTTCATGGTGCTTTCCCCTCGTTTCACTAGTTCTCCTGCGGGGAACATGCTTCTTCCAATATTAACAAAGACTTAATTAATATGCTGGATTAATAGCCCATTGTCACACATCAGCAGAGATATGAGTTGTGTGTTTGTAGAGCTGCGTTAGGCTGCCTGTGGGGATAACTCCAGTGTTTATTATGACTGTAGCAGTAATGACTGCTCACGCTGTTGGAGATGAGGAATTTCCAACACATTTAAACTATTTGGTTTCTCCTTTTTCATTGTTTCTTTTCCTCCCACTCCCATTCTGCATCTCTCATTTTCTCACTTTTTTATTTGTCTTGCTCCTCTCTCTCCCAGGTATCTGGATGGAAACCACTTCACTCAGGTTCCAGTTGAACTCGCCAACTACAAACACTTAACACTGATGTAAGTTTGATCTGAGCCCCAGAAACTAAAAGGTCTTAGACTCTCAAACATACTGACACACCTAGAACCAGGATCAGCTTGTTTTTGCTCTCTGCTTAAAAGAAATAAATCAATCAACTCTTAAGTGATATTCTGTCACGCTGAATGTGTGGTTGCTTTGACCGTGATGTGGGTGTGACTACCTCAGTGCAGCAGAGTACAGACGGAGTGTTATTAGGAGCACTGCATATATACTGCAGTCTGGATGTGTTTGTGCATGCATTGACAGCCTGCCTGTGTGTGTTTTATGTATCTGTTGTGGTTTTCTTTTCAGTGATTTGAGTAACAACCAGATCAGCACGTTGTCCAACCACAGCCTCAGTAACATGTCCGAGCTGCTTACCCTGTGAGTCTGGCTTCACATCAGTCCCTTTGCACACTCATTTGTGTCTGTGTGTGAGCGTGAACCTGCACGATTTACAAAGGCTCAGGTGGAAAAATGCCCTCTGCAGAGGCAAAAAGGACATCAGAAGGCGTTCCCTCTGTTGCACTCTGTTCACATATTTTGGCTGATTTGTCACGTACTCTCGAAATTCTGTGCAACGTGGGCTGCCACAGTGACTCATGGGAAGGAATGTCCAAGGCTTCTTTGGAACCACATGGCCAAAAGTAGAGACAAAAATGTTCACCACACAAAACCTCTGTAAAATAGTAATAATGATAATCATAAAAACAAACAAAAAATGGAATAAGCAACATCATTAAAAAAGGTTACTGGGTCTAAAGATGGCAAACATACAGATACAGGCATATAAATGAACATTACTAATATTTAGAAGTGCTAATAACTCGTTTTAGTAACTCATTTTAGCTCTTGATTGGCTGACCACAACTGAATGATATAATCAGACTGAAGTGGTGGAAAATCAGCATGTTAGAGTTGGGAACCAATGCTTTAGTGTAAAATACAAAAAAACTATTCAGATATCTGTAAAGTGTCCTGTACATTAGAAAAAGCACCTGCAATGTGAAAACTGCTATGGACAGATTGCAGAAAAACTGTTCAAAAATGGTATATATGGGCTAAAGAAAAGACACCCATTATAAATCTAATCAGAAGAGCATTAAAATAAAAGGGGGGGGGGGGGTCCTAATATACATGTGTTTGTGCTTGTAAGGTCTGTCCAGTTGTATTTGTGACTAGATAAATGTGCTGGTCTCAACAACTGTGTTAAATTATGTCTGTGTTTTTGCAACTACTTTATTTGGTAGATTATCGGCATAGACATGACTGTGTCCTGAAATGTCTCATCATATCTAAAGAGGTTTTCATGCATTTGCTTACATGCAAACTTGTTTATTCTGTGCATAAAGAATCCTGAGCTACAATCACCTACGCTGCATACCAGTGAGAGCGTTCGATGGACTGAAATCTCTGCGTCTGCTGTAAGTATTTGAGTCTGATAATACGCTGTTGCAGATAAAAGACGTTCTAAAAGGAGGCTTGAGTTGGATCCCGATGTTTAATTAATCCATTTTTGTGTGTCTTCGTCTTTCCCAGGTCTCTCCATGGTAACGATATATCCTTGATACCAGAAGGAGCCTTCAAAGACTTATCGTCTCTGTCCCACCTGTAAGTAATGTACAAGTACATGTATCACTGCTCACGTCTTTTTCTGTGACGTGTCTAATTTTTACCTCACAGATAGTAAAAAGGAAACACATTATTGGGGGGAGGAAAAAGTAATGCAGTTTGAAAGCAAAACAGGCATTCAGTCAGGCCTCTTTGCAAACTTACTGTATGCAAATCATTTCTTTTGGCTTATTTTTTGCGTGAGGTCACCACAGCATATGATTTGGCACGTGTTGATTTGGCACAAGTTTCATGCTGGATGTCCTTCCTGATGCAACTCCAGATGTAAATGGAGAATGGGGCACAGGTGCTGTTTTGGAAGCAATAGTAGGTACCTGAATAATGGATAACAACCCTTTGTCTTCATCGCTGTGATGTAACGTGCACCTTATTCTCGTAATATGTTTTGTATGACATCATACGAAAAGTTAAGCACCTTATTTTTGTGCATATTCTTACGAATTTCCATGCACATGGAGTTAGCATTCAGAAACATGTGTTAGGGGTCTGGTCAGCTTTAGGGTTAGAAGAACAAGAATACAAAGTACAAAATGATCATCTTGTAGATAGTGACAACATGACAGACTCCCAGTGCAGTAAAATATGTGTATTATTTTTAGTACATTTCACTTCCGATTTTTCGCAAGGATGGGCTGCAAAGTGACATGAACAACATTACATTACAATCAGTCGTGGCATCCATAAAACGCTAAAAATGTACACTGGTGACATATTCAGCAAAATCTGGAACACTCACATAAACTAACAATGACATACTTAGAGGGATGGACTGGGTTGTTTAATTCCCTTCTGAAATATTCCACATAGTGACAAAAGAAACATCAAAACACCTTTGTTTCAAAAATTATTCAGTGTTTTAAAACATTTAAAATACTAAAAAACTACTATTGAAACCTGAAATATTAATTGCCTCAAAAATGTTTCAAAAGGTGTGAAATAGTGTCAAATTATTTCTTCAGAAAATGACTCTGAAATGATCGAAACACTATCATTTTGATTTGTGGTGCACAGTGTGCATTTCTTGGGTCATAAAATGATTGTTTTAAAACACCTAAAAAAAAAAAAAAAAAAAGAAACATTTGCCCCAGAAAATGATTCACATTTTCAAAAAGTGGAATATTAAAAAAATAATCTTCAACAGCTCCTTTCGATGTGAAGAAGCAGCAGCTCTACTCTGAGTCCCTCACAAATAGTCAAGCTTCTCACTCTGTCCAGGAGTGGCAGCCCAGATACCCGATAGAGGAATGTCATTTCTGCCACTTGTATCCGCAATCTTATTCTTTCAGTCATCACCCAAAGTTCATGACCACAGGTGAGAATAGGAGTGTAAATCGACTAGTAAACTAAGAGCCTCGCCTTCATGCTCAGCTCCTTCTTCACCACGACGGTCGGGTGTAGCATCCCTAAATCATCAGACACCGCCCCAATCCATCTAGTGATCTCACACTTTAAGTTACCCCCATTTGGGACCAAGAGCCTGAGATACTTAAACTACTCCACTTGGGGCAGTAACTCTCCCCTAACCCATAAGGGTCAATCCACCGTTTTCCGACAGAGAACCATGGTCTCAGATTTGGAGGTGCTGATTCTCATCCCAATCGCTTCACAATTGGCCTCAAACCTGCTCAGTACACATCGGAGGTCCCTGCCTGATGAAGCAAATCCATCCGCACAAAACTATACAGAAACCTACATGGAACCACATCCACACAAAAGCAGAAACGCCCTGGCATAGGCTTTCCCAGAGAGGCTAAGAAGTGTGATTCCTCTAGGACTGAATGAAATACACACTCCAACCCCTTTCTTTTTTTTAAAGATGGGGACCACCACACCAGTTTGCCAATCCAGATGTACTGTTCCCGACGTCCATGCAACATGTATAACATGTCAGCTGTACTTTGCATAATATACAAACTGAAAAAGGAAAATAAAGGCACAAAAGTCTAACGGTTCTGATCTGGGGAAAAATAAAAACCCGGAAAAAGCATGTACATCCACAGCATTAAACTCTTTTTGTCAGACCAAGTAGTAAATGCAAAAATAAAAAAACAAGGCCCACACACCAGCTGTTAATTGCTGTCCTAAATTTGTTACCAACAAATGTAACAGTAGGTGCACCAGCCCTTCCTCAAACATGATTTGAATACAGGCCTCATCTGTCTGGCTGTAAATCAAAACATTTCCCATTGACGGTAAAGTGTACCTCAATTTTTCAATTATTTACTGCAATAGATTCTATAAAAGCTATATTTCTGTTGTTGATTCATGAGTTACAGCTGCAAAGTGAGCACTGTTTTATTAATCAAGTACGTTGTACTGCCATAGTAATGTGAAAATAAGATAAATCCAAAGAAGAGCGTTTGGTTGGATTTTTTTGTGAAACCAGTGTTGCTGTTGAGGTATTTGTTTTGTTTGAATTCAATTTACTGCTGTTCAGTTTATTTATATACAGTAGCACCAAATCACAACGTAAGTCACCCCAAAGTGCTTCACAAGAATAAGGTCTAACCTCACCAACCCCTATGAGCAAGCACAAAGGCAACAGTGCTAAAAAAAAACTCCGTCTGGCATTTTTTGAGGAAGAAACCTCAGGCAGACCAGACTCAGAGGGGTGACCAACTGCTGAGACCATACTACCAAAGTACAAAGAATTTTCAAAAATGCAAAACAAGAACAGGAAGAAAAATTCTGATTATTGTCGTTCAGCTGTTGTTGTCAAAAAGTCTTCCCGCATGGTGAAGATCTTTCGTATGCAAGTTCAGTCAAGCTACACGCTAAAGGGCGTCCTAATCCACCGCAACTGTTTGCAGACGAGTCTGACAATTGCAACTCAAACAGAGAGAAAGAGAGAGCAGAATCGATCAGTCAGAACTAACAACTCACAGAACACTATTTCACAGCAGTAGAATTCACAGAATCACAGAACAGGATAGAAGTTGAGACTAACCATGTGTTTTGTAGTATAAGATCTACATCCCCATCCTTGTTTACAGTGGAACTATACTACAGTATCAGACCTTTCTGACAATAATACATTCTTCACAGTCAGTTGTGTTGAAATCAGCAAGAATCTTTTGAAATCCGGTGTGGTGGAGTACAGAACCACAGCATTTGCAGGTTGGTTTGTGTGTCTTTTTAAAAATTAATTTGTGTGACTGAGCAGTATTTGGTCTGCTCTCTCGCCTGACGGCAGGGCACTGGGTGCCAACCCACTGTACTGTGACTGCCACATGCAATGGCTGTCAGACTGGGTGAAGAGTGGCTACAAAGAGCCTGGAATCGCCCGCTGTGCTGGACCCGGTGAGATGACCGACAAACTGCTGCTCACCACACCGTCCAAGAAGTTCACATGCACAGGTACGTTACATGCACACACAAACTACATCCAAAAAAAATGAAAATACATGAAGCAGATATTACTGGACCAAATATAGAGGACCCTTAGAGGTGGTCTACTGTACTGTTACTTTTATTTTAACTTTAAAATACACAACTGTACTTTTAAGCATGACTTTTGCAGAAACCTCTAACATGGCAAAATGTTAGTAACAGTTCACCATAACCCTCACAACCTAATATTTTATATTAACTATGATAAAATGACTGAAACTTATTTTTAACCTAATCTAACTGGCGCACTGTAGACGTCCCGGGGCCTTGTGGTTTTCTGGTGCCAGGTAAAGTAAACAGTCATCTCCCTTTCCTTTCCCCTCAGTCTCTCCTCCTCATAACAGTCCCAGTCCAGATTTTCTCATCCTATAAACCCTGACTAGACTGTACCGCTTTTCTGCCCTTCTTCATGTCTGTCATGTGTCTTGAATGTTAAAACTTGATGTTCTGTTATATATTTTGGGGATATGGGCACAAAGCAGATCTTGCATCTCCCTGTCGAACCTCAGTTCCACCAACAGTGCTGGTGCTCAGTTCCAAGTTTTTCAGAACTAGTCTCCATTTCAACCGGCCTGGGGGTTGGAGGAATGTATCTAATGTTATCAACTATACAGATATTTTACAAAAGTGTGTCAATTTAACTCATAATCCAGAATGATCTGGCTTAATTTGTGTATTGCACCTCCCTTTTCAGATGTATTTGGATTCTTTATGTACACTCATGCTTTACTGGTAAGGTTGTACCTTGTTGTATATATGTCACAATACAGTTGTGCTCAAAAGTTTACATGTTATCAGAATGTTCCATGAAGCATGGCCAAATGTCCTCACACCACTTAATATTACAAACTGGATTTGACCTGATGCTCAAATGTCATTATTTGCATGCAGTCTAAACTGATAAAACCAAGTGCTTCATATCTGTCTGGGACAGAAATGAACACACCTGACGTAACCTTCCGTTATTGCTTATCACGCTGACACAAATACATTCATCACAAAGTTTTGATATGATGCATGCTACTTGAACAAACAATGCAATCACGTCACCCACTTACCACATCGACGCACCAGTATTTGCAGCCAATCACATAGCTCCACTAATACACACAGCAGGGCAAAACCACCCACTTTGGGGCAGGTTGATGCAGGAATAAGAACAGCTGAGCCCTAATGTCGAGGCTCTTGTTTTGCAACAGTGCATGTAATGTTTGCTTCAAGACCCCAGCGCTGTCATAGTGGATCTGTTCATCAGTGTA
Organism: Thalassophryne amazonica; assembly: GCF_902500255.1. Classification (NCBI taxonomy): domain Eukaryota; kingdom Metazoa; phylum Chordata; class Actinopteri; order Batrachoidiformes; family Batrachoididae; genus Thalassophryne; species Thalassophryne amazonica. The sequence goes on along the minus strand of NC_047117.1, from coordinate 72,901,456 downwards.
GGCATCTTTTAATACAACATCTGTTTGTGAAGTCTGTCTCCTGTTAGTTACTGAGTTCGTTCACCACATAAAACTACCGGGTGTGTCATGCAACATTCTGACACTACACTAGCAGAATGCTTGATTTTTTTTTTTTTTTTTTTTTTTTTTTTGGACATTTTTCATAGAATATGAATGATAACACAAAAAAAATTTCCACTCATGGTTAGTGGTTATGTGAAGCCATTTATTGTCAAACAACTGTTTACGCTTTTTTAAATCATAATGACAACAGAAACTATTCAAATGACCCTGATCAAAAGTTTACATACCCCAGTTCTTGTTGTTGTCCATTCAGCTGCTCCCGTTTTGTCCAGGGTTGCCACAGCGGATGACAGTTTGGAGTCTTTAGTAGCAGTTGTGGATGAGGCTCTTTGTTTTCTCTGATGGTAAAGCTGCCCATTCTTCTTGGCAAAAAATGTCCAGTTCCTGTAAATTCCTGGGCTGTCTTGCAAGAACTGTACATTTGACATCTCCCAGAGTGGCTCAGTGATATTGAGGTCAGGAGACTGAGATGGCCAATCCAGAACCTTCACATTATTCTCCTGTAACCAATGACAGGTTGACTTGGCCTTGTGTTTTGGATCGTTGTCATATTGGAACATCCAAGTACGTACCATACGCTGCTTCCGGGCTGATGAGTGCAAATTTTCCTCCAATATTTTCTGATAGCATGCTGCTTTCATCCTGCCATCAATTTTGACCAAGTTTCCTGTGCCTTTGTAGCTCACACATCCACAAAACATCAGCAATCCACCTCCATGCTTCACAGTAGGACGGGTGTACCTTTCATCATAATCCTTGCTGACTTTTGGTCTCATCAGTCCAAATGACTTTGTTCTCTTTGCTGTTTGGTGTCTTGTAAGTGAGATACTTTGTGGCATTTGTGTAGTAATGACTTTCTTCCAACATGATGGTGCAGTGCTATTGTTCCATTACTTATAGTACAACAAGTTGGATTTGTTGTACTCTAATCGCAAACATGCTGACCATTATACACACAGCCAGTGAGTGGAAAGTAGAACTGTGCACACAACAGAATTGTACTCCAAAACCGTTCAGGCAGGTTTGATTTAGTGGTGGAAACACCTGGTACAATTCATATTTCAGACAGAGCGCTAGCATTGTATTGTGTGTAAATGAGGTATAAAATATTATCAATGTTTAATTCAAACATGTTTCAATATTCTGCTTCAATTTAAATACACAGCAAGCAGTACAAGTATTTTTTTCATTTGTTTATTCAAATTGGTTTTGTGAACAACACAGCAAAACATTTTAGATACTAAACACTAAATATCATCTGCTGCAGAAAAAAGTAGGCTTGTGAAGATGCAAGGTTTTGTATTTCATTGTTAATGTTTGTGTTTCTGAAGTATTTTGACTTTGTTACACTGTTATGGGCCCCTTCACACATAACACGATTGAAGCCGACTAGTGCACGAAGGAGAAATTTCATGCCATTCGTGAAAAATTGGAGCTGCCTCCAACACCTTGTACATGTGTCGCTGCAACTATTCACACACACCAGCAGCTGAAAGACAGAGAGTGCCCTGTAAGAGCCCATTTGATCCTTCTCGTGGCAGGTGTTGGCCAAATTCCAGGTGACAGACACGAACATCTACACTGCAATGTGTGGCCATTCATGCTGTCAGCACGAAAACAGTGAGCAGATGATCACTTTCAAGCTGGATGTGTCTCGCATGTGTGCGTGTGTGTCACACCCCCCGCTCCCCCTACACATGTGGTGTGCGGGGGGGGGCACACTTGCATAAAATGCTTATATGTATGTACAGATATGATCACATGTCGGGTGGACAGCCATGTCTCAAAGCACACAGCACGGGAAGGCGCCTCTGAGCTGCTCACCAGATACAAATGAAGGCTCAGTGCACAGGATGTGTCACATTAAAAACACAGAGACCACAGCCAGGACAGGTATATTAATAAGTACTACAGTACCTACATACACAATTACATAACAAATAACAAAAAAAAAATGATCACAAAACAGAGAGTGACACGGTCTGTGCTCTGAAATGACAGGGGGCGTGGCCGCCAACAGCAGCAACTGTTGAGATCTCTGGTTCTGGATGTCACGCATGGGGAACACGTACTGTGTTTGGATGGACATGACCTTACAACAGTCCACTGTGACGCTCATGTGTCTGCTTGCTGTCCTCACGTGGACAAACATAAAAACATATATCGCTGTTGCAATGAGCTACAGCGAGTGCATGGCGTGCACATTGACAGGCTGTCCCAGGTGAAACGGACCATCAGATCATGACACATAGCAGGCGATCTGAATGTCATGTCACCATGTGAGTTCTGTCCCACATGACGTGGTGTCTGTCCTGCAGCACTCCGTCCACAGGACACACGTGTCAGGCTGGACACACTCGTGGAGCTGGCTGGACACACCGGGCCAACAGATGTGGACATGATAAGAGTGCATTGCTTAATACATGTCATTTCATGACATGAATGAAGATTGCCCATGGTCTGTGACCATGGGTCATCTACAGAGGAACAAATGGTTCATACTTGTATTGTCCGGTTGATAAGAGGGATTCAATAAAATGTGGGGTTTTTTATGGTGTGTGGTTTCATTTTTTTTAATATGTTTATCTTCTTGTTGATTTCAGGCATTTTACTAGGGATGCACCGATACCACTTTTTCCCAGACTGAGTACAAGTACGAGTACTTACGTTTGGATACTCGTCGATACAGAGTACCAATACTATTACTTAATGATACATTACAGTTTTATGTTGACTTTTTAAATGTTTTATTCATTAGTTGTTCCTTACTTTTTGACTGTAACTGCTACCAATATCTTTAGCTTTGTTTTTATTTATAATCATTTCACTTAAATCATGTAACTTCACTTTTTGACTACAACAAATTGTGCTTTAACATTAACCATGTGTTTCTTAACAAACATGACACTGCCAGACATCTCACTGAAATGTAAACTGTGGACTTCAGCACTACAAAATACAACACCAATAACTGAACTGAAATTGTCCATCAATAACTTTACTTACGTCTGTGAGCACCAGTGTTGCCACAGTTACTTTGAAAAAGTAATCCAATTACTGATTAATCCCTGGAAAATTATCTTAGTTACCTTTTAAAATTGAGTAATCAGTAAAGGAACTAAGTTAGATTACTAGTTACTTTATTAATTACTTTCAGCAGCTGCTGACAACACCTCCCTGCCACCTCAACATGAAAATGATAACCAGTTTTGCCAAAACTCACTTTGTAGCCACCCTTTTTTGACTTCAATAAACATAAATACTTGTTTTATAAAAAATAAAATAAAATAAAGACATCTTTCTTGACCTCATATTTAAATCCATGTGGATTCGCCCCTGGATGGCTGTCTGTGCAGAAAAAATTGGCAACATGTAATTATGGAAAAAGCACCACCCGACTGACAGGTAGGGGATTTTTTCCTACGTTTTTCAGCATTTTTTTAAACATCATGTCATCCTCAGAAAAATATTTTAGATGCATTTGGGTGGAAAAACAAGCATTAGCATTTGTTAATGCGTGCGGATCAGCTGTTTTTAGTGAGGACCCACACGGAGCGGCACGGAGTTTTAAAGAAAAAAAAAGTGTAAGGTGTGTTCCCGTCACCGTCTTTCAGAGACGACAACTGTTCTCAACTCTGAGCTGCGCTACAGAAAACAGATGAAAAGCTCGCAGCATCAAATGCTTTGTGGGTGAAGTGGGCAGTTCCGTCGAACTGCGACCTCCGCCTGCTTACGGGGTGCATTGAGAGGTTGATGTCAGGTATCGGTATACGAGATTGGGCCGATACCCGATACTGGTATAGAGATCGGTGCATCCCTACATTTTACGCACCTTTTAAAACCATTGCAGCAGGATCGTTCATGCTTGCCCGACCACGTGTCCCTCCCGATGGCAGCTCCATGTTTTCATGCAGGCTGTTTCACCGTGATTCGCCCTGATTCCTACTTATTCATGCTATGTGTGAAGGGGCCCTAAAGCCAGAAGGTTTTGTAAATCTTCCCTCTGACGTGCATGTTTTGTCATACAGGTCCAGTGGATGTGAGCATCCAGGCTAAATGTGAGCCCTGCCTGTCCAACCCTTGCAAGAACGATGGGACCTGCTCCAATGACCCTGTGCACTACTACCGCTGCACCTGCCCATATGGATTTAAGGTTTAATGACACAACATACACTTTTTAATTTCGGTTTGGGCAAAAGAAAAACACTAAAATAATGAACAGAGGCACCAGAGGAATGCTTAAGAATATGTGAATTTTCCTGACATTAAGATTAAAAATCATTTTTGTGCATGTGTTTGCTGGTGCAGGGCCAAAACTGCGAGGAGCCAATCCATGCCTGCATCAGTAACCCCTGTCAGAACGCTGGCACCTGCCACCTAAAGGAAGGAGAGGGGAGCAACTTTTGGTAAGAGATTAGTTTTAAAAAATGTTTTGTTGCTTCACTGTTGAAACTTTTTATCAATTAACAAGCTTATTTTAGAAATCTTGTTCATTTACAAGCCACAAGTTATAAATAAATCCAAAGTCTAGCCCGGTTATATAAAGAACATATTTGCAAAGGAGTACAAATTTTGTAAAGCTAAACTATGGTAAGTCCAGAGGGAAATGGAATAAGTGGGGGAGAGACAAAATATTTAAAAATCTGGTCAACCTTTCATGTGGTTGTTGACCCACATCTCATAATGGAAATGAAATCAAATGTTACTGTGAAGGAGAAAAACTTTGATCACAACTGCAAATAAGTCATAAAATTTACAAACATTCAGTCTCATGCATGTACAATACTTTCGGAAAGTTGTGGCATTCAACACGGCATTCACGTTTCACTCAGCACACAAAGAAAAAAATAATCATCTTAGATATCAGGAAGAGTTCATCTGCCTGCAGTTAGAGGCAGAGACATGATTCATTCAGTGTTGACACTCAGCAATATTAAAAATAACATTCTAGGCCACCCCCAAATTGTGCACACTACTGTAAGTCCACAGCTACAGAACTGATTTAAAAGGACAGAATTTTTTTGAAAATATGTTACATCACATATCGGATCTTAATTAACCAATGAATGTTGTAATCTGTGAACTGCCTCTGCCCACCCCCCGCTATTAATGATAAGACTTAAAAATGCATCACACTGACGTCGCTAATAAGAGGTAGGAGTGAGTTCACAGGAGGTAAATGTTTTTGAGGCTCGTCTCTGAGCTGTGACATTTGCTTTTCCTCTATTAGGTTGCTTAGTAATGGGGGGGTTTCATTCCCCAAGCAGATATAACCACCCACACAGACAATTAGACAATCCCTTCGGCACAGCTCCTTCTGTCTCTCTCCTTCTGAAATCACCTTGCCCTTATTTTTGCATATTAGTCTCCATCTCTGTGCCTTTATTTCAATTTCTAAGGCCACCAAAGAAAATAACAGCAGATTTATATCAGAGATGAATGATTTTCACAAATTTTGGTGCAAAGGTTGAACTTGAACAGAAATGGATGCAATCAAATTCAAGGGCAGGCATGAATGAAGGGGATCCCAAAAGCTTTTAAATTTTTCATATTGAAAGATCGCACATTTTGATGACAGTGGAGAATTGCCTATCTGCTTGTTAGTTTTCTTTCCCTCTGTGGTGTAAGGGTGGAATATTCATCATGAAGAGCTGTCATTGACTATATAATGAGATATTAATCTACCCGAGCATGTGCTGCATAAGAGCTCTTTATTAGACCCATAATATAGCACTGTGTGTGTGTGTGTTCATGCACATGTGCATGTGTGCGTGCAGTAATAATCCTGAGTGGAAGTTAGAGAGTACATGCACGCTCACGTTAACAGAATAATGATTCTCTCCTGGGGATATGAAGATGGAGTTGATGCTGCTGTTATGAACCTCAGTGTGTGTTTGCGTACTGTGCACAGGATGCGTGTGTGTGTGTGTGTGTGTGTGTGTTTGTGAATCCACATTTATTTATCTTCAAATGTTCGTTCATATGTATGTGTGTATCAAATTATACATTGTTGTGGGGGGTCCAGTATGAGCAAAGTACAGGTTTTATAGCTCATGCCATTGTGACAGTTGTTAACCAATGGAGGACAGCGGTCAGAATTGGGGTGGGTGGTACACTGGTGTCATATTCATCACCGGTGTGACAGTGCCATGATTACACAATATCGTCAATGGCGTGAAAAATCAGGCAAACAAGAACCCCTATCAGGCCAGAATTTTTTCTTTTTTATGACTAACAAAAAATACTGCCAATGCATTAATGAAATGATATAATGTCATTTGATTGGTGATTTGTATGTCATGTGACATGGATTATTACCATTTGCCATTGTGGCTTTTACCGTGCAAATTTGGTGCTGTGTAGCGTGCAATTTTGGTACTATATGTTTTGTGCTATTGCACGCCGTGACCACCAGGCATGCCAGCACTTAGCTTAAAAACAAACATGGTGGGATTTGTTTTTGCATGACATCAACTACGGACTACATTGTCAGGATTGTTTCTGAACTATCGGACCGTTTTTGCAAGCTGACTGAGTACAATTTTGGATTGGATTGCTATTTAAAGTTTGTATTGGTGTACCAGTGGCACACCCCTAGATGTAAGTCCCTTTCTCTTGTTTATAAAGTAATAAAATATTAAATTAAAAGGATGTATTCTAGGCGTCATATAAAACAAATAATGAATGTTTTTTCATTTGTGTAATGCTGCCTTGTTGAATGGATCAGTCCATCTTTCACTTCGTGAATTATTCCTACCATTGCATTCGGAAACATTCCTTATTTGTACAAGAACACCAAATATCCATTAATGCTAAGCTAATATCCATTAGCTTAACATTGATTAAAATTAAAATTGAGGATATAAAATTCACTTCACTGTTTGATGAGCTGACAGTCATGAACATGTGTGTGTGTTTAGGTGTGTGTGCACGGAGGGCTTTGAGGGCGACACGTGCGAGATCAACATCGATGACTGTGAAGATAATGACTGTGAGAACAACTCCACCTGCGTTGACGGAATCAACAACTACACATGCATATGCTCACCGGAATACACAGGTAACACGAAACGAAACGCTGCCGCGCACTCGGCGGGGTGAGACCATTTCACACTGACAGACTGTTCGCACTTCATCTACTTCTCTGACTAACACGACTGTGTTGCTACTTGTTTGTGTGCTTTTGCAGTGCGCTAATCATCTCTGACTGTGGCGGTCTTCTCTCTGTCTTTCTGTGTCTGGCTGTCCTTTGTCTTTTTTTCCTGCCTCACTCTGCTTTCTCTCATCTGTCGTCTTTTTTGTGGCTGCAGCTGCTACCAATGAGGTGGAGAGAGGTTAGTCTATTCACTCTGTCCTTAGTGTTCCTCTCTCCTTCCTTCATTCCCTCCATGCTTTTTTTTTTTTTTGTCCTTGGAAGTTCACCCAGAAACGGGATGTTTAGCACCGCAGCCTTCAGCAGCAGTGTATGTTCTGTTCAGATAATTAACTTTGTGTTTCATCCCGTCAGATGTCTGTGGACACTCCGCTTCCTGTATACATGTTTTTAACCATCTGAAGGTAGAAGTCAGGCCGCTCGCAATAATCTCTGTAACGTTTAGACATTGATTAGATCTGTGGAGATTTATCTCCAGCAAACAGGTGGAAGCAATTGTAGTTCAGTTCAATCCAAATATTGGACTACATTGTGTGAAGATGTTTCACAGCTCCAGCCGCAATGTTTGATGTTCCATTTGTGCAGTGATGCCAAACGGATCTTTGTCTGCTCTGCTGTCTACATCTGATTGACCATCAGTCACAACTGGTCATTGTATCACGTGATAGAGCAGGCGTGCATGGCTACAGTTTTGTCTGGTAGTGACAGACAACATCAGTCATTTTACAGAGCTGAGTTCACATAAGTTGAGTTCCTTTGGCCGTTTGTTCATTGGCTTCCAGGTTCGTTATACTCTGGTGGCTTCCTGTTCCTTGGATTGGTTTATTTTGTTCATTATGAATCAAATCAAATCAATTTTATTTATATAGCGCCAAATCACAACAAACAGTTGCCCCAAGGCGCTTTATATTGTAAGGCAAAGCCATACAATAATTACAGAAAAACCCCAACGGTCAAAACGACCCCCTGTGAGCAAGCACTTGGCGACAGTGGGAAGGAAAAACTCCCTTTTAACAGGAAGAAACCTCCAGCAGAACCAGGCTCAAGGAGGGGCAGTCTTCTGCTGGGACTGGTTGGGGCTGAGGGAGAGAACCAGGAAAAAGACATGCTGTGGAGGGGAGCAGAGATCAATCACTAATGATTAAATGCAGAGTGGTGCATACAGAGCAAAAAGAGAAAGAAACACTCAGTGCATCATGGGAACCCCCCAGCAGTCTAAGTCTATAGCAGCATAACTAAGGGATGGTTCAGGGTCACCTGATCCAGCCCTAACTATAAGCTTTAGCAAAAAGGAAAGTTTTAAGCCTAATCTTAAAAGTAAAGAGGGTGTCTGTCTCCCTGATCTGAATTGGGAGCTGGTTCCAGAGGAGAGGAGCATGAAAGCTGAAGGCTCTGCCTCCCATTCTACTCTTACAAACCCTAGGAACTACAAGTAAGCCTGCAGTCTGAGAGCGAAGTGCTCCATTGGGGTGATATGGTACTATGAGGTCCCTAAGATAAGATGGGACCTGATTATTCAAAACCTTATAAGTAAGAAGAAGAATTTTAAATTCTATTCTAGAATTAACAGGAAGCCAATGAAGAGAGGCCAATATGGGTGAGATATGCTCTCTCCTTCTAGTCCCCGTCAGTACTCTAGCTGCAGCATTTTGAATTAACTGAAGGCTTTTCAGGGAGCTTTTAGGACAACCTGATAATAATGAGTCACTTCTGATTTAAGGCTCTCTTTTTCAGAGGAGCTACAGCATCCAAAGTTGTCCTCAATGAGGATGTAAAACTATTGACGAGATAATCTATCTCACTCACAGAGTTTAGGTACTCTGCCCTGTGTTGGTATATGGCATTGGAGAACATAAAGAAGGAATCATATCCTTAAACCTAGTTACAGCGCTTTCTGAAAGACTTCTACTGTAATGAAACTTATTCCCCATTGCTGGGTAGTCCATCAGAGTAAATGTAAATGTTATTAAGAAATGATCAGACAGAAGGGGGTTTTCAGGGAATACTGTTAAGTCTTCTATTTCCATACCATAAGTCAGAACAAGATCTAAGATATGATTAAAGTGGTGGGTGGACTCATTTACTTTTTGAGCAAAGCCAATAGAGTCTAATAATAGATTAAATGCAGTGTTGAGGCTGTCATTCTCAGCATCTGTGTGGATGTTAAAATCGCCCACTATAATTATCTTATCTGAACTAAGCACTAAGTCAGACAAAAGGTCTGAAAATTCACAGAGAAACTCACAGTAACGACCAGGTGGACGATAGATAATAACAAATAAAACTGGTTTTTGGGACTTCCAATTTGGATGGACAAGACTAAGAGTCAAGCTTTCAAATGAATTAAAGCTGTGTCTGGGTTTTGGATTAATTAATAAGCTGGAATGGAAGATTGCTGCTAATCCTCCGCCTCGGCCCGTGCTACGAGCGTTCTGGCAGTTAGTGTGACTCGGGGGTGTTGACTCATTTAAACTAACATATTCATCCTGCTGTAACCAGGTTTCTGTAAGGCAGAATAAATCAATATGTTGATCAATTATTATATCATTTACTAACAGGGACTTAGAAGAGAGAGACCTAATGTTTAATAGACCACATTTAACTGTTTTAGTCTGTGGTGCAGTTGAAGGTGCTATACGAGGTCTGTCCATAAAGTATTTTTTTCAAAAACTATATGGCTTTCATTCATATGTTTTTACGTCAAACATGCTTGAACCCTGGTGAACATGCGTGAGTTTTTCCACGCCTGTCGGTGACGTCATTCGACTGTGAGCACGCCTTGTGGAAGGAGTGGTCCCGCCCCCTCGTCGGATTTTCATTGTCTGGAAATGGCGGAATGAAAAGGACTTTTTTCCATCAGAATTTTTTCAGAAGCTGTTAGAGACCGGCACCTGGAAACCATTTGAAAAATGTATCTGGCTTTCTGTGAAAATTTTACGGGCTTCGCAGAGAATAAGGACTTTATCTACAGGTTTAAGGACCCCTTTAAGGACGCTCGGCGCGCCGCGCTCCGAGCTGCGACGATGAGGCACAAACCACTGGATCATTTCTAAACGGATGGCTCTGTGGATACGAGACCGTCATGTGCTCTTTCTCTGGTTATCACAAGAGCTGGACATCAGCCATTTTCCAGCAGATTTCACTTTTAACAAGAGATTTTGTCATGGAAAGCCGCGCGGAGGCTTCGCGCGTCAAGACCGATTCGCTGATGAAGCCAGACAAAGGAACACCTCCGTTTCGGAGTGTTAGAGGACAAGTTGGGACATGTCCAGCTCTCCACAGTTTCTCTTATACTCACTCGACTGGTAAGCACTGAAAGCTGAGATAGGCATGTCCCAACTTGTCCTCTAACACGCCGAAACGGAGGTGTTCCTTTGTCTTGCTTCCAAAGCGAATCGGTCGTGACGCGCGAAACCTCCGCGCGGCTTTCCATGACAAAATCTCTTGTTAAAAGTGAATTCTGCCGGAAAATGGCTGATGTCCAGCTCTTGTGATAACCAGAGAAAGAACACACGACGGTCTCGTAGCCACAGAGCCATCCATTTAGAAATTATCCAGTGGTTTGTGCCTCATCGTCGCAGCTCGGAGCGCGGCGCACTGACCGTCCTTAAAGGGGTCCTTAAAGCTGTAGTTAAAGTCCTTATTCTCTGTGAAGCCCATAAAATTTTCACCGAAAGCCAGATAAATTTTTCGAATGGTTTCCAGGTGCCAGTCTCTAACAGCTTCTGAAAAAAGTCTGATGGAAAAAAAGTCCTTTTCATTCCGCCATTTCCAGACAATGAAAATCCGACGAGGGGGCGGGACCACTCCTTCCCAAGGCGTGCTCACAGGGGAATGACATCACCGACAGGCATGGAAAAACTCATGCATGCGCACGAGGGTTCAAGCATGTCTGACGTAAAAACATATGAATGAAATTCATATAGTTTTTGAAAAAAATAAAAAGGACCGTTACTTTATGGACAGACCTCGTATTATTTTTTCTTTTTGAATTTTTATGCTTAAATAGATTTTTGCTGGTTATTGGTGGTCTGGGAGCAGGCTCCATCTCTACGGGGATGGGGTAATGAGGGGATGGCAGGGGGAGAGAAGCTGCAGAGAGGTGTGTAAGACTACAACTCTGCTTCCTGGTCCCAACCCTGGGTAGTCACGGTTTGGAGGATTTAATAAAATTGGCGAGATTTCTAGAAATGAGTGCTGCTCCATCCAAAGTGGGATGCATGCCGTCTCTCCTAACAAGACCATGAGATTGTGTTCTTTCACAGTTCATTTCTACTTGCTCAACAGTGATAAATGCTTTCATCTTGTAACTCAGTGAATTAAAAGAGCACATAGTGAGGATAAAGTGGTGAGATGTTGGTTAACATCAATGAAACCAGCAGCTTTGGTTTTCCTGTGTAAAGCCCTGAGACATGTGTGCCACCTGCTGGATCGATTATGGAAAATTAGGAACCGCTGTAGTTGAATTTAGCCTTATGTTGAGACTGTCAGTCCAAATCAGATTTTTGGCATATCCAGATTCATTTTTGAAAGTCACTTTGTTCAGAATGCCAGTTCATTCTGGATTTACTGCATAGCTCCTCTAAATCTGACCTCTGAGGTTTCTTCCTCAAATCATCAGAGGGAGTTTTTCCTTACCACTGTCACTTGTGTGCTTGCTGTAGGGGTTGGTAAGGTTAGACCTTACTTGTCTGAAGTGTCTTGAGGCAACTTTGTTGTGATTTGGTGCTATACAAATGAAATAAATTGAATTGACCTCACTGATTAACTGTCCACATTATATATAACAAGTGACTAGATCTGATCTGTGTGTCTGTGTGGTAATCCTCATTTTCAGTCTTATTCATATGAAATAGCCAACAGAAGCAGACATAGTTGTCACTGTACTGACAAGGTAGCCTGCACTGATTTATTCATCCTCCCACAGTGCCAGAAGGCAGGTCATCAGCTGACTTGACCATGGATAAAACAAAATTTATATCCAACATGTTGTCTCTTGCAGCTACCAGTGCTACCAAAGCCATACAGCCAGTCAGATCCATCCACCTTCCAGGGCACCAAACATGTATACAACATAAACAAATGTTACATGGCTGCAAAAGTTGCAGACATACCAAAATGCACCTGGAATCTGATTTGAGCAATTAGACCAGAACGGGTTTACAAAAATGTGATTTGAGTCACTTTTCAAACAAGGAACAACCTACGAATCAGACTTAAAACACACACTCATCTTCAACTGGTTATCCAAGATCAGGTTGTGGGAGGCTGAAGCCTATCCCAGTAGTCATAGGGCGTGAGGCAGTGTACACCCTAGACTTGACACAAGTCTTTTGCCGGGCCACATATAGACAAACACAGACTGAATGTCATTTGTCCGCGCACCTGCTGAATGCCGGGTGTGCTTTGTGCTCCTGACTGTTAGCTAACAATTTAAGTTTGCAGACACAGGGAGAAACATGATGACCAGTACTTATGCAATTGTGGACCAAAATATAGCACAGAATGGGCAGCACAGTGCATTAGGGGTTAGCACTATTGGCACAGAGTGAGAAGGTCCCAGATTCAAATCTGAACTGGTCCTTTCTGTGTGGGATTGGCATGTTCTCCCTTTGTTTGTGTGGGTTCCCTTTGGACACTAATGTGTTCTCCCACTTCCAAAGATGAGCAGGTTAGGTAAATTAGAAACCAAGACAGTCTACTGGCTGTTGGAAGGTTCTTGTTCAAGTTTTGTATTTTGGGGAACAAAAGTCACTTCAGATGGGCACACAAGGCTCCAGTTCAAAGTCTGAAAAATGAAGAAACAGCAAACAGTTTCATAAGAACTCAACAGCAATACTCACATGCAGACCTTTATAGAAATATATTACAAACCTGTAACAACTCATGGTCACCAGGTTAACACCAGCCACTAAGGAGTAAACGTTTTCTATTTTTGAATTTTCTGCATAAACTGTATAATAATGCAACTTTTATCAAAATTGTCAACTTCCAGAACCGCCCATCCATTGTTTGTTGAATTATTGCTCCAGATCTACTTAAAAACACACAAATAGTGAACAGACATTGATATATTATACGTGTACAAACCTCCCATGGTTTGTCACAAAGACTGATTGATGCTCAAGCGATCATGTTGACTGAGTGTTGCTTTTAGCCACCAATGCCTCATCAGAATTTCAACTGGAGTTTGAAAATACTGGAAGGCACATGGGAATATCAGCAGGAATGTGGCATTCCCAGAGATTACATCATTTATCAGACTGCTGTGTTGGTTCCAGAGAGTCATCCATCAATTCAACACACACACACAGCTGGCTATACAATACAGACACACACAGAATGGTGCGCATCGGTGCACATTCTCACCCAGCGTGCGCCAGCAGAAAAATGCTATACACGACTTATGATGCTGTGTATAATTTCACTTATGGTTTTAAGACATGCACAGTGCAGAGGTACTGAGATATTGTGTGTGTGTGTGTGTGTGTGTGTGTGTGTGTGTGTGTGTGTGTGTGTGTGTGTGTGTGTGTGTGTGTGTGTGTGTGTGTGTGTGTGTGTGTGTGTGTGTGTGTGTGTGTGTGTGTGTGTGTGTGTGTGTGTGTGTTTCTAGGTGAGCTGTGCGAAGAGAAACTGGATTTCTGTGCACCGGAGCTGAACCCGTGTCAGCACAACTCAAAGTGCATTCTCACTCCGCAAGGATACAAGTGAGTGAACTGGAAGGATAGAGACAGACAGACAGGCAGACAGACAGACAGATGTTTGGTGGAGTTAGCAGTAATTCCTTCTCTCTCTCCCTCATGATAAAAGTACTAAAGTTTCCACCCTAAAATAAATTGCTTGATGTTTGCGTGTAGAGTGTGTGAACATTTGCGCGTATGACTGTTTGGTGAGGTGTTTGGAAGTCTGACTTTGGCTCTCTCTTAAGGATTCATGTCCACGTGTACTGTGCATGCATATGTGTGTGTGTGCGTGCTGTTAAATTTACAAAAAAAAAACCTCACCCTTTTTGAATCATCCCATCTCTGTATAAATTGTGCCATTAAAATAAATAAATACATAAATAAAATCACCATTCCATGTTGTGTGTGTGTGTGTGTGTGTGTGTGTGTGTGTGTGTGTGTGTGTGTGTGTGTGTGTGTGTGTGTGTGTGTGTGTGTGTGTGTACGCTGCAGCTGTGAGTGCACTCCAGGCTACGTCGGTGAGCACTGTGAGCTGGACTACAACGACTGCGAAGACAACAAATGTCTAAATGGTGGCCAGTGTATCGATGCCATCAACGGTTACACCTGCGTCTGTCGTGAGGGATACAGGTGAGACATCAGCAGGGACTAATCACACAAAAACTTTGCATTACCTTGTTGATATATTATAGTACTGAGAAAAACCAGTTCTAAAATACAAAGAGAAGGACACTAAGTGGGTATACCTCCAAAAATGACCCATCTTAATATATCACTATTACTGTATCCTTCTAAATACAAGACAACCTTGATTGAGACTCCCCCCACCCCACCCCCCATCCCAAAGACATTTTTGATAAAGACTTCCCAAAGAATATATTTTCTTTTATAAAGAAATGCTTTTATTTAAGATGTTTTTTGTGCTCTGCATCATCTCACATTACACTCGTAGGTTCTTTCAGCTTCTCCTTTTTATTGGTCAGGGTCACCACAGCAGATCAGATTATGGATCTAAATGTTGATTTGGCACACGTTTTGTGCTGGATGTCCTTCCTGACACAGCTCCACATTGCATGGAGAATGATCATGGGTGGTCTTGAATTGTGGACCTTCAGTTTTCTAAACAAATGCACTGACTACTTGGCCACCATGCTGCCTCATCTTCTATCATTATGCTCTGACACCTTATTTCTTGGCTGCTTGAGAGCATCATAACATCTCTTCAGTTAATTTATATGAGTTTTGAGCCACACTGTTCAGTATTGACTACTGTGTCTCTCCATCATGCAGTAATGTAGACTAGTTCAATGCACAAGATTCCTCAGCCCTGGGATGCAAACTCATTTCATAGGTATTCGTCACCACCTACTGTTGCGGAAGTATATATACACTCAACAAAAATATAAACGCAACACTTTTGGTTTTGCTCCCATTTTGTATGAGATGAACTCAAAGATCTAAAAGTTTTTCCACATACACAATATCACCATTTCCCTCAAATATTGTTCACAAACCAGTCTAAATCTGTGATAGTGAGCACTTCTCCTTTGCTGAGATAATCCATCCCACCTCACAGGTGTGCCATACCAAGATGCTGATTAGACACCATGATTAGTGCACAGGTGTGCCTTAGACTGTCCACAATAAAAGGCCACTCTGAAAGGTGCAGTTTTATCACACAGCACAATGCCACAGATGTCGCAAGATTTGAGGGAGCGTGCAGTTGGCATGCTGACAGCAGGAATGTCAACCAGAGCTGTTGCTCGTGTATTGAATGTTCATTTCTCTACCATAAGTCGTCTCCAAAGGCGTTTCAGAGAATTTGGCAGTACATCCAACCAGCCTCACAACCGCAGACCATGTGTAACCACACCAGCTCAGGACCTCCACATCCAGCATGTTCACCTCCAAGATCGTCTGTGACCAGCCACTCGGACAGCTGCTGAAACAATCGGTTTGCATAACCAAAGAATTTCTGCACAAACTGTCAGAAACCGTCTCAGGGAAGCTCATCTGCATGCTTGTCGTCCTCATCGGGGTCTCAACCTGACTCCAGTTCGTCGTCATAACCGACTTGAGTGGGCAAATGCTCACATTCGCTGGCGTTTGGCACGTTGGAGAGGTGTTCTCTGAATCCCAGTTCACACTGTCCAGGGCAGACGGCAGACAGCGTGTGTGGCGTCGTGTGGGTGAGCGGTTTTCTGATGTCAATGTTGTGGATCGAGTGGCCCATGGTGGTGGTGGGGTTATGGTATGGGCAGGCGTCTGTTATGGACGAAGAACACGTGCATTTTATTGATGGCATTTTGAATGCACAGAGATACCGTGACAAGATCCTGAGGCCCATTGTTGTGCCATACATCCAAGAACATCACCTCATGTTGCAGCAGGATAATGCACAGACCCATGTTGCAAGGATCTGTACACAATTCTTGGAAGCTGAAAATGTCCCAGTTCTTGCATGGCCGGCATACTCACGGGACATGTCACCCATTGAGCATGTTTGGGATGCTCTGGACCGGCGTATACGACAGCGTGTACCAGTTCCTGCCAATATCCAGCAACTTCGCACAGCCATTGAAGAGGAGTGGACCAACATTCCACAGGCCACAATTGACAACCTGATCAACTCCCTTTCAGAGTGGCCTTTTATTGTGGACAGTCTAAGGCACACCTGTGCACTAATCATGGTGTCTAATCAGCATCTTGGTATGGCACACCTGTGAGGTGGGATGGATTATCTCAGCAAAGGAGAAGTGCTCACTATCACAGATTTAGACTGGTTTGTGAACAATATTTGAGGGAAATGGTGATATTGTGTATGTGGAAAAAGTTTTAGATCGTTGAGTTCATCTCATACAAAATGGGAGCAAAACCAAAAGTGTTGCATTTATATTTTTGTTGAGTATATGTAAAAAGACTAGACCATGTCTGCAAGACAACAGTTTTTTCTCCCAGATCAGTTTCCAAAGGGTGGGGGCGGGATGGTGGGGCAGTGTAGATCATATTTAACAGTATGGGGTTTTCATTTTCTGTAAGTCTTCATTCATTACAGTTCATGAAAATCTGTTCCAATTTTTTTGCTCCACTAATAAATTGAGATCTTTCCCAAATTTTAATGGTACTTCATTGGTAAACTTGCCCAGTGATTATGCAAGTTTGATAATGCTCATGCTCCATTAGACTGGTTTACATCCTACCTCTCTGGCCACACTCAGTTCACCCAACTCAAATCCTTTAAATCCACCTATCCATCACTTCAGGTGTGCCCCAGGGCTCTCTCCTCATCATCTATTTTCTTCCCCTTGGTAATATCTTCCGAAAATTTGACATTCATTTCCACTGTTATGCTGATGACACCCAGCTCTCTCTTACCTCTAATAAACCCTCAGCCACTCTTCCACCCACCTCCCTCACTGATTGCATCTCTGAAATAAAAATCTGGTTCACTTTAAACTTTCTTAAATTAAACAGTAGCAAAACTGAGGTTCTCCTCATTGGTACAAAACCCACCCTATACCAAACTGACAGTTTTTCTCTCATTATTGACAATTCCACCATTTCACCGTCGCCCCAGGTTAAGAGTCTGGGTGTCATCCGTGACATCATACTATCCTTTCAGTCACATATTAAAAACATCAACAGGTCTGCCGACTTCCATCTACGCAACATTAATTGTCTCCGCCCCTTCTTTACCCCCCACACTGCTGCCATCCTCGTCCATAGCCTTGTTACCTCCCATCTGGATTACTGTAATTTTCTTCTCTTCAGTCTTCCTTACAAATCCCTCCATAAACTTCAACTGGTCCAGAATTCAGTTGCAAGTATCATAACTCGAACCCCATTGATCCAGCATATCACTTCCGTCCTCCAACAGCTCCACTGGCTTCCGGTCCAGTTTCATATTCAATTCAAAAGTCTCCTGTTAACATTCAAAGCCATACACAACTTGTCTCCTCCATATCTGTCCCCACTCCCTCCAATCCTCTTCCTCCATTCACTTGTTTGTCCCCTCTGTCCATCTCACTACCATGGGGAGCAGAACATTCAGCTGCTCTGCTCCCCGTCTCTGGAATTCATTACCATCCCAAATCAGAAATATTGATTCATTTCCCCTTTTCAAATCACAACTCAAAACACATCTGTTTATGACTGCTTATTCCTCCTGATGCATATTGCTCTATTTTGTTGTTTTTATTGTTTTTTTCTTTCCATTGGATTTTAAGTTTTACTGTATGTTGTCCTTGAGTGTCAACAAAGGCGCCTTTAAATGGAATGTATTATTATTATTATTATTATTATTATTATTATTATTATTATTGTTATTATTAAAAGTTGGTTAATTGATTTAAAGGACATGTCGCACCAACATCATAACAATTAACAATTTAGGCTCCCGATGATCCACCGGGTGTTGTGTGGGCCGCTGAAGAGGAGGTACTGCTGGCCCACCACCACCAGATGGCGCCCTGCTTGGAGTGCGGGCTTCAAGCACGAGAGGGCGCCGGAGCCACTGGGAGTGACAGCTGTCACTCATCATCAGCACCAGCTGTCACTCATACAACTCATCACCATCACCATAAAGGCCGGACTGCAACTCCACCTCCTCGCCGAGAAATCAGCTACCATAAGAGGTAATATTCTCTGCTGTGTATGAACTTAACACTGACTTATAGTCTGAACTTCTTTGCAGCCGTTTTCCTGTAAGTGTTGCCTTATCTGTGGGATTGGCGTTTGGTGTGATCAGCGACAGCTTCGCTTCACACCCCAACCAGATAAATGGTTAGACAGGAGCTGCACGAGTGTGTGATTGGAGGTGGAGGTGCTCCCTCCCAAAAGAACACAGACTGTGGGATTACTGAGTGTGCGAACTCACACTCATCAACTCTGTTTCTGTTCTCTGCCAGCAGTACCAGGTCTGACAGCTGGAGACGGTGGCCACCTGGGGATCCAGGACTTGGCAGCTCCGGTGTTCTTCAGATCCGTTGGTGGTGAGGGCCGTGTGGGATCCGGCTCGGTTCTGGACGGACGTCTCCTATCCTCAAGCCTGCCCACACGTCACTCAACATATAATTGTTTGTAGTTCCAAGAACTGTATTTGTCTGTTTTCCGTTGTGCACAACATTAAATTGTTACTGTTTGGCTTATCCATTGCCCGTTCATTTAACGGCCCCTGTTGTGGGTCCGTGTTCCTACACTTTCACAACAGGATTTCTCGGCCAGCGTCATGGATCCCGAGGGGCGTCAACCATCGCTTGAACAGCCAATGGAAGAGCGAGGTGCACAGGCGTCAGCAGGAAGCGTGTTAGGTGAGCTGCAACAAATCTTCACCGCTTTCACTGCTCGGTTGGACTTAGTCACCGAGCAGAGTGTGATTCTCAATCGGAGGATGGAGGCTCTCACCGCCCAGGTGGAAGCTCGTGCTCAGGGCGCTGCTGCTGCTGACCGAATGCCAGAAACAGACGTTCCACTGGTCGTTCAACGAACCCCCCACCTTCCCTGAAGCATACATAAGCCCTCCGGAGCGGTACGGAGGCTGTGTCGAGACGTGCGCGGACTTCTTGATGCAGTGCTCGCTCGTCTTTTCATAGCATCCTGTCATGTACGCGTCAGATGTTAGCCGGGTGGCTTACGTTATAAATTTGCTTCGAGGAGAGGCACGCACCTGGGCTACTGCGCTCTGGGAGCAGAATTCATGGCTCCTAATGACATATGCTGGGTTTGTGAGGGAGTTCAGACAGGTGTTCGACCACCCTCATAGAGGCGAGACCGCTTCAAACGTGCTGCTGTCGATAAGACAGGGGTGTCGGAGCGCAGCGAAGTATGCAGTCGACTTCTGCATCGCGGCAGCGCGAGCCAGCTGGAATGCTGTTGCGCTCCGCGCCGCCCTTGTAGACGGACTGTCTCTGGTCCTTAAGGAGCACCTGGTGGCGAAGGACGAGCCACGGGATTTAGACGGGCTTATCGACCTAGTTATACAGTTAGACAACCGATTAACAGAACACCGACGGGAGCGAGACGAAGGGCATGGTCAGGCACAAGCCGTCCCTCTTCCTCCCGGGTCCGAAAGGGAGCCATCTTCCCCACGCTCCACAGCCAGGGCACTCCACGTGACGACAGCCCCCCCTGCTGACGTTGCTATGGAGACGAGCAGGGCCAAAAGGCGATCAGATCAGAGACAAAGGAGGCTGTTCCGTGGGGAGTGTTTTCACTGCAGCTCAACCAAGCACACGCAGAAAAACTGCCCCAAACAGTCAATACAGCAGCACTCGTCCTTAGAGACTGGGCTAAGGGTGGGTCACAATACCCACGCGGGGAGACCCCGAAAATCTGCATGCATCCCAGTCACGATCCTGAGTGGGGATCTAACCCTTCACGCCCCAGCACTGGTGGACACGGGGTCGGAGGGGAATCTGCTGGACAGCAGATGGGCAAGGGAAGTCAGTCTCCCTCTAGTGGCTCTACCTTCACCTTTGAAGGTACGGGCACTAGATGGCACCCTTCTTCCATTAATCACACACCAGTCACAGCCAGTGACATTGGTGGTGTCTGGAAATCACAGGGAGGAGATTGTGTTTTATGTAACACCTTCTACCTCCCGTGTGATTTTGGGTTATCCTTGGATGAAAAAACACAATCCCCGAATTGATTGGCCGTCTGGGGTTGTGGCTCAGTGGAGCGAAACCTGCCACCGGGAATGTCTCGGATCCTCGGTTCCGCCTGGTATGACAGCTAGTGAGGAGGTTAAAGTCCCTCCCAATCTGACGGCGGTGCCAAGTGAGTACCACGATCTTGCTGACGTTTTCAGCAAAGATCTGGTGTTCACCCTTCCCCCGCACCGTCCGTACGATTGTGCCATTGATTTGATCCCGGGCGTTGAGTACCCGTCCAGCAGGCTGTACAACCTCTCACGTCCTGAGCGAGAATCAATGGAGACCTACATCCGGGACTCATTAGCTGCCGGGTTGATCCAGAACTCCACCTCCCCGATGGGTGCAGGTTTCTTTTTTGTGGGCAAGAAAGATGGCGGACTCCGTCCATGCATTGATTACAGGGGGCTGAATGAGATCACGGTTCGCAACCGATACCCTCTGCCCCTGTTAGATTCAGTGTTCACGCCCCTGCATGGAGCCCAAATTTTCACAAAGCTGGATCTTAGAAATGCATACCACCTGGTTCGGATCCGGAAGGGAGACGCGTGGAAGACGGCATTTAACACCCCGTTAGGTCACTTTGAGTACCTGGTCATGCCGTTCGGCCTCACTAACACCCCCGTGACGTTCCAAGCTTTGGTAAATGATGTCTTGCGGGACTTCCTGCATCGGTTTGTCTTCATATATCTAGACGATATACTCATCTTTTCCCCGGATCCTGAGACTCATGTTACGCATGTACGTCAGGTCCTGCAGCGGTTGTTGGAGAACCGGCTATTTGTGAAGGGCGAGAAGTGCAAGTTCCACCGTACTTCTTTGTCCTTCCTGGGGTTCATAATCTCCTCCAACTCCGTCGCCCCTGATCCGGCCAAGGTTGCGGCAGTGAGAGAATGGCCCCAACCAACAAACCGTAGGAAACTGCAACAGTTCCTCGGTTTTGCAAATTTCTACCGGAGGTTCATCAAGAGTTACAGTCAGGTAGTTAGCCCCCTGACAGCCCTGACCTCCACTAAAGTCCCCTTCACCTGGTCGGATCGGTGTGAAGCCGCGTTTAGTTGAAACGCCGGTTCTCGACTGCGCCAGTCCTGGTGCAGCCCGATCCAAATCGCCAGTTTATAGTTGAAGTGGACGCCTCTGACTCAGGGATAGGAGCCGTGCTATCCCAGAGCGGGCAGTCCGACAAGGTTCTCCACCCTTGTGCCTATTTCTCCCGCAGGTTGACCCCGGCTGAAAGGAATTATGACGTCGGCAATCGGGAACTTCTTGCGGTAAAGGAGGCTCTAGAGGAGTGGAGACACCTGTTGAAGGGAGCTTCGGTACCGTTCACGGTTTTCACGGACCATCGGAACCTGGAGTACATCCGGACCGCCAAGCGTCTGAACCCCAGGCAAGCCCGCTGGTTCTTCGGGCGTTTTGACTTTCAGATCACATACCGCCCCGGGACAAAGAACCAACGGTCTGACGCCCTGTCCCAGGTGCACGAGGAGGAAGTCAGACCGAGTTGTCAGACCCGACTGAAACCATCATCCCCGAGTCCACTGTCATGGCCACCCTTACCTGGGACGTGGAGAAGACCGTCCGGGAGGCCCTGACACGGAACCCGGACCCGCGAACTGGACCGAAGAACAAGATGTACGTCCCACCAGAGGCCAGGGCTGCAGTCCTAGACTTCTGTCACGTTTCCAAGCTCTCCTGCCATCCAGGGGTGCGAAGAACCGTGGCAGTTGTCCGGAAGCGCTTCTGGTCGGCGTCTCTGGAAGCCGACATCCAGGAGTACGTCCAGGCCTGCACCACCTGCGCCAGGGACAAGGCGGACCACCACAAGATCCAAGGCCTCCTCCATCCTCTGCCCGTGCCTCATTGCCCCTGGTCTCACATCGGCCTGGACTTCGTCACGGGCCTCCCGCCGTCCCAGGGCATGACTACCATCCTCACGATAGTGGACTGGTTCTCCAAGGCGGCCCACTTCATGGCCTTCCCGAAGCTCCCGACGGCCCAGGGGACTGCAAACCTCCTGGTCCACCATGTCGTGCGTCTGCATGGGATTCCATCGGACATTGTCTCAGATCGTGGTCCTCAGTTCTCCTCCCAGGTCTGGAGGAGTTTCTGCAGGCAACTGGGGGCCACCGTAAGTCTCTCGTCCGGGTATAACCCCCAGACGAACGGACAGGAAGAGCGGGTGAACCAGGAATTGGAGCAGGCCCTCCGTTGCGTGACCTCCGCGCACCCAACGGCCTGGAGTGACCATCTGGCCTGGATCGAGTACGCTCATAATAGCCAAGTGTCATCTGCCACCGGCCTCTCCCCATTTGAGGTATGTTTGGGGTACCAGCACCCATTGTTTCCACTCGTGGAGGGAGAGGTCGGGGTGCCCTCGGTCCAGGCCCATCTGAGGAGGTGTCGTCGGGTGTGGCGTACCGCCCGCTCTGCCCTGCTCAAAGCCTGGAGGAGGGCTAAGGCCCATGCAGACCGCCGGCGTGCCCCAGCCCCTACGTATCAGCCCGGGCAGGCGGTTTGGCTATCTACAAAGGACATCCCCCTACAAGTGGAATCCCAAAAACTGAAGGACAGATACATAGGACCCTTCACCATCCTAAAAGTCTTCAGTCAGTGAAGCTAAAGCTGCCAGCTTCACTGCGGATACATCCGGTCTTTCACGTGTCACGACTCAAACCTTGCCACACCTCTCCACTCTGTGCCCCTGGGCCGGCGCCGCCGCCTGCCCGGATCATTGACGGGGAACCGGCTTGGACTCTGCGCCGGCTCCTGGACGTCCGTCGGAAGGGCCGGGGGTTCCAGTATTTGGTGGACTGGCAAGGATACGGACCCGAAGAACGCTCCTGGGTGAAGAGGAGCTTCATCCTGGACCCGGCCCTCCTGGCCGACTTCTACACCCAGCACCCAGCAAGCCTGGTCGGGTGCCCGGGGGCGCCCGTTGAGGTGGGGGGGTCCTGTTGTATGGGCCGCTGAAGAGGAGGTACTGCTGGCCCACCACCACCAGATGGCGCCCTGCTTGGAGTGCGGGCTTCAAGCACGAGAGGGTGCCGGAGCCACTGGGAGTGACAGCTGTCACTCATCATCAGCACCAGCTGTCACTCATACAACTCATCACCATCACCATAAAGGCCGGACTGCAACTCCACCTCCTCGCCGAGAAATCAGCTACCATAAGAGGTAATGTTCTCTGCTGTGTCTGAACTTAACACTGACTTATAGTCTGAACTTCTTTGCAGCCGTTTTCCTGTAAGTGTTGCCTTATCTGTGGGATTGGCGTTTGGTGTGATCAGCGACGGCTTCGCTTCACACCCCAACCAGATAAGTGGTTAGACAGGAGCTGCACGAGTGTGTGATTGGAGGTGGAGGTGCTCCCTCCCAAAAGAACACAGACTGTGGGATTACTGAGTGTGCGAACGCACACTCATCAACTCTGTTTCTGTTCTCTTCCAGCAGTACCAGGTCTGACAGCTGGAGACGGTGGCCACCTGGGGATCCAGGACTTGGCAGCTCTGGTGTTCTTCAGATCCCTTGGTGGTGAGGGCCATGTGGGATCCGGCTCGGTTCTGGACGGACGTCTCCTATCCTCAAGCCTGCCCACACGTCACTCAACATATAATTGTTTGTAGTTCCAAGAACTGTATTTGTCTGTATTCCGTTGTGCACTTCACAACATTAAATTGTTACTGTTTGGCTTATCCATTGCCCGTTCATTTAACGCCCCCTGTTGTGGGTCCATGTTCCTACACTTTCACAACACCGGGATTACTTTGTGGACTTCCTTGACCGGTTTCAAAGTATACAGCATTCGCAGCAAACACCTACGAAGGCGCCTGAAAACAAAAGTACTCGTGAGTACTTGGGTGTTTTTGACAATTCACATCGCAACTAGAAGCGCCCCAGTGTGAGCTTCAATGGAATGTAGCTGATA
Source organism: Thalassophryne amazonica (assembly GCF_902500255.1). Classification (NCBI taxonomy): domain Eukaryota; kingdom Metazoa; phylum Chordata; class Actinopteri; order Batrachoidiformes; family Batrachoididae; genus Thalassophryne; species Thalassophryne amazonica. The sequence goes on along the minus strand of NC_047117.1, from coordinate 72,876,958 downwards.
ACATTAAGAATGGAGGCATAGATTAATTCCAGAGTTTACATAAGTGTGATGTCGTGTTATGATGACTCGTTTTTAAGTGATAACTGTTCATTTTGATGCAGTCACAGTAAAAGCTGCAGATGGTTTCTGTGCACCTGCATGGCCATGAGTCATGAACGCAGCCTGTCAATAACCATCTCTGCTCCAGATTCAGCTTTGTGCATGATTAATTATGAGTGTTGTTATCAATAAAAAATAAATCTGCTGCTGGGAGACCAGTCTTGGAGACATTCCTTTTCACAGCAAGCTGAGAGGAGCAACAAGCAGCAATGCACACATGTCAACACACACACACACACACATACACACACACACACACACACATACACACTCCAACTCCTCAAAGCAAAAAATAAATAAATAAATTGCCACAAAACACAACAAAAGGGGTAAAATGCTGAGCATGCCAGACTCACCGTGTTATATTGTTTTCCAAATGTAAACTCCACACAAACAAAGAAATGCGCACGCATAAAGCCGGCTCCAGCCTCTCTCACGTTCGTGGCATAATGTCCATTAATTCCTGGAAATAATGTATTCTGAGTTTTTCCAATGTACAAATCCATCTCTGTGTCCAGGCAGCCTGTTAAAAACAGTGTCAGATGTCCCGACCTCCATGTACACAGCTTCAGTAAACAGCTCGTCTCCACAGTCCAAAATCCGACACTGAAAAAGTTAAGAGTTTCAGGGTGAAGCGCATCGTCTCCTGTCTGTAAATCTGAACCATCACTTTTGAGTTTGTTTCCCTCTGTCTGTCAGTCATTGAGAGGTTTCTCTTTTGCTAATTAAGACGTCACACACTGAAAAATGCAGAGGATTGCCAAGTGAAAAGCTTTCTCGAAACGCACTTGCTAACGCTGAGAGAGACAGGAATAAAATACATCAGAGATCACTAATTATTAGCACATATGTGCAGAGACACTTACACAATCATGAGTACTTTTATGTTGTCTGGGACGTTAAAAAAAACGTGAGACAGGTCCTTTAAAGGGGGAAAAGTAACTCACATAGAAAGAAGCCAACTGAAGTAGTTCAGGTGAGGATGCCTCCTGGTCGTCTCCATTAGGGAGGGCTTCCAGGAATGTCAAACTGAGAGGAATTCCCGGGTATGACCCACAACATGCCGGAAGGGTTATATTTCCTAGCCGGCTTGGGAATGCCTCAGGATTCCCACAGGAATGGTCAGAGGACTTGACCAAGGTTAGAGAAGTGTAGGATGAGCTTGGGATACTGCACCTGTGACTCAAACATCGCTAAGCAGCAGAAAATTAATGAATGTTCTGATCCCACCCCAAAATGTCATGGTGTGTATTCCAGGATAGACTCAACCTTCTCATCACATTTCATGAAACTTGCTTCTCTCTTTTACATTTTTAAATCCGTTTACATTTCTTGGCAACACCACTTTTGAGTAGATCAACACCAAAATACATCTATTTCAAACCCAGACAGCAGTCAAAATTAATCCTGCTCAAATCAAGCAGCGAACAGAAACAGGGAAAACGAAATCTCCATGGCAAAGACAATAACTTTAAAGATAAATGAGTCTAATTTTTAAAAAAGTGCAATGCAGAGGTGATAATGTAGAAAAGTTGTTGCATTGTTTTGACTTCAAAGATTTAAAAGATTCCCTATGAATTTTGGATGTGAGTGTTACCACTCATCCAGATATGCTGTACCGTAGATTCAACCCCCCCAAGGAGGCTCCACCATCACACCATAAATACTAACTAGAGGTATTGTACTTGCTGTCGTCTCACTTTCTGTGTCCGTTGTAAAGCCTGGGCACTCCCCCATGTGTTTATTTCTGGATATTACAATCAAATCTTTGCTCTTAAAAAAGAAACAGTCACAGGTCAACTCTCTATGACTTCATTACCCTTTATGTTTTATAAGTGGCATTTAATGTTCAAATGTATGTATGTGCATGAATGTGTTACAGGGGGTTATTCTGCGAGTTCTCTCCGCCAATGGTACTTCCACGCACCAGCCCATGCGACAACCACGACTGCCTCAATGGAGCACAGTGTGTCGTCATGGGAACGGACCCCCGTTGCCAGTGTCTGCACGGGTACGAGGGTGAGCGCTGCGAGACATTAGTTAGCGTCAACTTTGTCGACCGGGAGTCGTATCTGCAGCTTCCCTCTAGTCTGGTCTCACCTCAGACGAACATCAGCCTGCAGGTGTGCCCACCCTCCGACACACAAAGTATTGAATTTTGAAAAACAAAAAGCCTCGTCACACTGTATCCTGCATTGTTTTCAGATTGCTACCGATGAGGACAGTGGAGTGTTGTTGTATAAAGGTGACAATGATCACATTGCCATGGAGCTGTACAGGGGCCGCCTCCGGGTCAGCTATGACACCGGTTCCTACCCTCCATCTGCTATATATAGGTGCAAACTCCAACAGTGTGCTCATCTGTGCAACAGTGACATGATAAACGGCACAGATATGGTGACCATCTCTTTCCCTCCCTCTCAGTGTGGAGACAGTGAATGATGGTAGCTTTCACGCTGTGGAGTTGTTAGCAACAGACCAGACTCTGTCTTTGTCCATCGACGGCGGCCCACCCAAATCCATCAATTCCATCAACAAACAGTCCACACTCAACATAGATTCCCCACTTTACCTGGGAGGTAAGAATATACACAAACCAGCTAAATATTACCTACAGTGCACGACCGCCTAAACCCAAAGCTGCCACCCAAACAGTCACTCTTCAAAAATTCGCTTTGCACATTAGGTAGCTTTCCTCTTTTATCTATAGTCATATTTGTGGTTTATTCTGACCAAAGAAAAAACAGAGAGGTGCTAGATACGATGACATCAAACTGTGCCTCATTTAAGTGCCGTATTGTGCCTAAGTCTTGACTCCCATTCAGTTAGTTTCCAAAAAGCCTTGCACCCCCCTACTTGTCTGAAATTTTAACTTTGCGCACCTACAGTAGGACATTAAGGGCATCTGGCCAGCTTTACTTAGATGTTCGGAGGTCAAGATATAAACGCTGGGGTGATCATGCTTTCGCGGTAGCCGGCCCCAAACTGTGGAACGAGCTACCTCTTGAGTTACGTACTATTCCTGACCTAGCACTTTTTAAATCCAAGTTAAAGACTTATTTGTTTAAACTGGCTTTTAACACAAACATGTTTTTTTTATGTGCTGTTTTAAAATTTTATTCTATATGTGTTTTATTTTTGTGAATTTGTGTTTTTAATGTTAAGCACTTTGGACACCAGTCGGTGCTGTAAAGCACTTTATAAATAAATGTTGATTGAATGAAAAAGCTTGACTATTTGAAGTGCAATACTGACATCTACTGGTCAAATCATTATTAGCAGCCCTTCTGTGAAATTAAAACTCTTTTATTTATTTTTTTCTCCAGTAAGAAAACTTTTATAAATTATTGACTAGAAAGACAGAACAGCTCAAGTTCAATTAACTGCCATAGATTGATGTTTTAAGATATTTTTAATGGACATTGTGAGTCACATGATTTTTTTTGTATGTGTTTGGTAAATATGACTAAATAGTAAATACTATTGTGAATGTGCAGTTAAATCTTAAAGAATAAAGTTGTTTTTTATCAGTTTAATCTGTGTGGTTAAGCACTTTTTGTTGTTAAAGTTTCTTGATTCTGGAAGAACCTCCCAGAGGCATCACAGGAGTCAGCACGGTCAAACAAATAGCATATACAGCACACTTATCGATTTATATACAACATTTAAACCTTATTGTTTAATCTATTGCTTACCATTAATAAATTTTACAGGAAAATCATTTGCACTTTATTTTTTATTTCATCGATTATTTCTTACAGCCCCATTTCAATTAATGTTCATCTTCTTATGATTTTTGTTGTGCAGCTCATATTGCAATCGTGCACAAAATTTGCAATGTTCAGCACTTGGCGTACTGCTAAATTAGTGCTTGCATTATTGATGCTCTGCATTCTCTAATCACTCTCGTCCTGTTCCAGGTATGCCACAACAAGCATCTCTGGGGGGTCTGTCAGCTCTGCAGCAGAGCTCTGGGGGACGCAATGGCACCAGCTTCCACGGCTGCCTCCGTAATTTGTACATCAATGGGAAGCTCCAGGATCTAGGGGCAGGGCTGGGACCAGGAACTGGGACAATGACATCTGGGGCTCCACATGGTACTGCTGGGAGGTGGCTGGGACATGGGGTCGAGCCAGGCTGTCAGCCCTGCCAGAGAGGTGCCTGCGTCCAAGGTGACTGCCACCCAACAGGGCACCGTGGCTTCAGTTGCACGTGCCACCCTGGTTGGACGGGAGCACTGTGTGACCAGCAGGTCAATAACCCCTGCGAAGGCAACAAGTGAGTGATTCAAGAGGTTTTTGTGCCACTTTATGACCATCTCTGACCCAGATTTAGTCTGAAGTACATTTTATATCATGCTGGAGTTAGTCTCTGTGTGTGGACACATTGTTGAGCTCATGATAACAACACATGGTGGACCACTGATACTTAGACCAGTGGGTCTCAAATCAGCCCTCAATGACCCCCTAACATCGGTGTGCCCAAGGGTGTTGGTCTTACAGTAGTAGCATGCAGTGATGATGCATTGTCATCATGAAGCAGCAGAAAGAGACTGTGCCGTAGAGAAGTGCAGAGTTTTTCATCTGTTTACAATGTGCAATATTCTGATATACCTTACATGGGGGTGAGGGGGCACGATGCACACTGCTTGCACACACAGATGTGTGCATTTGCAAATATTTGTCCTATATCAAACGAAGAGCAAAAATTGAAAACAATACTTTCAAACAAAAGTAAAAACTAATGGAAAAATACAAAACCAATAATTCTGGTTTGTATCATATTTTTACATTGGATGTGTTCCATCCTGGGTTCACATACAGGGAGCACAAAGATAGGGCTGGCCATGGGATGGTGCAGTGGGATGCAGGAGATCTGGTGTATGGAGACTGAAGAGGTGGTGACGCAGTAATAAAGTGTTTAACTGCTTCACCTCAGGGAGCTTTGGTGGCTGCTGCGATAAATGATCTGCTCACGGACTTTGACCCCATGCACACCCCCATGCACGCAGATTCACTTCCTTGCCAAAAAAACCTCTGACCTGAGTCAGCCATCTGACTGGCATTGTTTAAGAGGAATGACAGATGACAATCGAACTGGTTTAATTCTTGTTATGATCATAATACACCCATGATTAATTAAGTGTCTAAATACACCCCCTTTGCACCCTAAACCTTAATCTGCTCCCAGATTGTATTGGACACATCCAAAATGCACTTGCTCTATGTGCTTTAGAGCGTGCGCCACAGATCTTCAAGATAGGGCCCTGTATATTCATGGTCAAACAGCCACAACACAAATAAGAACACACAAACAAACAAGAAAGGTAATTAGGATGCTGATTTGCAAATACTATTTTCCCCTGTGATTAGTAGAATATGCATAGGATAAATGTAGTCAGGCAAAATTTCAGTAGCATAACATAAAAACTATTGCATATTCAGCTGTGACATATTGGGTTCTGATGGATACAGATGAGGACCATGTTGGTATTTTAAATATAAAAAAATAAATAAGAAAGGCCTATCAAGTTGCTTATTAAGACTTGTCGTTAATCGAGAGTTCCGGTGACCACAGTTGCTTCTCATCATGAGTCTGTTGTTCCTAAAACTTGGTGAACCATTCGGCAACACAAGTCCTCATTAATTCTGCACCACTGCGCACGTGCACAGCCTTGGGCCAGTCCAGAGAATTATGAGTAATAAAATGATGCAGATGTGCTGACTTCCAGTCATCTCAATCTTTGCAGCGTTGCCCTGCTGCATGTGCAACAAAGCTGATTGGATGAATTTGAATTTGAGGTGGAAAAGAGTGAAACAAAAAAAATAGTGCAAATGAGGAAATGTGTTTCCACTTAGGGACTGCTACTGTGCTTTCTAGTACTATATATGATGCAGTCAAAAACCATCTGTGAATGTCAGTCTGAGAAAAAATGACCATGCAATAGCGCACAAGTAACGGCAGACCTTCAGGCGGACGGTTGCAAATCTGACCTCATTTTTATTTCCTCAGATGTATCCACGGTACATGCCTTCCCATCAACTCCTACTCTTACTCCTGTCGCTGCCAGCCGGGTTTCACTGGTGTCCTTTGTGATGAGCAGGACCAGGGAGTAGCCAACCCCTGCACTATGGCCCTCTGCAAACATGGCAGATGTAGAGTATCGGGTTTGGGACAAGCGTACTGCGAGTGTAACAGTGGATACACGGGAGAGACGTGTGACAGAGGTGAGGAGAAAAAAAATGAATATGCATGTTCAGATGTCATGTATACGTGGTATTTGTCTTTTTGCAGCTTTAAGTGTCTAATGTGATTACTCAGATTCTGCTGAAAACACTTTAATCTGTTTAACACAAGCTAATCTCTTCCAAACTTTTGCTTTGCTGCCTTTTACTTCTTTCTGATTGCTTGTTTGATGTATCTGTATCTGCATTAATCCTCTGACTTTTTCAAATTAGCATCTCCTGAGCTTCCTCTAAATCCTACACGGGGGGTGACTCAGGTGAGACTGCCTGGTCAGCTCTTCATGTCAGTCTTATTTGTCACTTCATCTCTAATCGTCCCTCCACTCAAAATTCCTTTACCCCAAACCACCATTCAGCTTTTAGATTTATTTTGCATCTTTCCATTTTCATCGTCCCTCATAGGGAAACATTGACCTGTTTTTACTGTTCTTGTTCTGTCTGGACATTTCAAATCATGGTATGTCCTTATGTCTGTAAAATAATACAGTGGGTAGTTTTTAAAGCTGAAATGATTTGTTGATTACTGCATCAGTCAATGGAAATTAATTGTCCATTTTTTTTTTATCCATGTTCATTATGTCATTAAGGCTCATTGCCGACCTGTAGTGGTTACAGTAGTTTCAGTATGAGGACTTTCTCTTTTTTTCTTTGTCATTGTCAAATTCCATAATCCTCTTGGCTTATGGAAAATGGAAACAGGCATTTTTATCTCTTTCTCTGGTATTACATTTTTATTTTATTTTTTCCCCCATTTTTTGGGTTGTCGGCAGGATTTTCACCAAACTTGGTGAGACAGTGAGATGAGAATAGATTCCCTTCACTTTTAGAGCAGATTCTAATAAGGGTTCAGATGTGTGATGATTAAAAGAATTTTTAATAATATCTCATCAAAAAATGTATTTTTAATCACAAAATAAAACATGTTACTAGAATCACATAGGCAAAACTGTTAATGGTTTGAATTTATTCTGCTTTAGAAACAGTTCTATTTTCAGATATACAGTGAGGCAAGAGTGTAGAATAGGAGAAAATCTAACAGGTCTGTGAGAGCGAGAATTCTCGCTGGTTGGTAGGTGATCAAATGCTTATTTCATTCAATAAAATGCAAACTAATTATTTAAAAATCATACAGTGTGATTTTCTGAAATCTCTCACAGTTGAAGTGTACCTACGACAAAAATGATAGACCTCTCCATTCTTTGCAGGTGGGGAAACTTGCAAAATCGACAGTGGATCAAATACTTATTTGTCTCACTGTAGCTGTGAAAAAAAATGGCACAACAAAGACATTTCTATTTTGCTTTGCAAGCTTGGGCTGAACTAATATTTATTTATGAAATCAATTAATCATTAATCCTTTGGTTAATTTAGCAGTACATTATAACCAGAAATTATATCAATAACTTCCAATCTACATTGAAATATGTTGTCATAAAATGGATTTATTTTCCTTTGTTTTCTTGTGTCCCACCATATTATGGATACAAAGAGCCAACAATTTAAAAGGCAGTCATGGGACAAGTATGTAAGAAAAGCTTGTAACGTAACATATCTTGTTGATTATTTTCTGAATCGTTTTCTGAATCCAGCATCTCAAAGCTCAAGATGATGTCCTCAAATGAGTTATTTTGCCCATAACCCAAAAATGTTCAGTGTACTGTCAGAGAGGAGTAAAGAAACCAGAATGCATTCATATTTATAAGCAGAAATCAGATCATTTGGACAGTTTTTTAAGAAAGAAGACTCAAAACTATTCATCGATTACCAGTATAGTTGGGGTTTAATTTAATAGTTGAATAATTGTTTTGACTCTTGTTTGTTAAAATGAGGTATTTGGGGCCTTGGGCGCATTATGAACGTATTAGTTGGTTGCAGCCTTATAACTATTTTTGATCTCATGCCTGCAGAGGTGGCCTGCCGCGGGGAACGGGTCAGAGATGTCTACCAGAGACAGCAAGGCTACGCGGCGTGCCAAACCCAGGAGAAGGTCTCCCGTCTAGAATGTCGGGGCAGCTGCCCAGGGGGAACAGAAGGACAGGACACCTGCTGCACCCCCCTCCGCAGCAAACGGAGGAAATACACTTTCCAGTGCACTGATGGCTCCTCCTTCGTCCAGGAAGTGGAAAAGGTGGTGAAATGTGGCTGTACAAAGTGTTCCTCATAAAAAATATTAAAAGGAAAACAAAAAAAGAGACAGCACCCTCAGCAGATTTCCTCTTCGCCAGATTGGTTTTGTGTTCCTGCCCACCTTATTCCATCCCTGACCCCTGTCCGAGGTCTAGTTCCGTCTTGAAAATACTCTGCTACCAACCCTGAAACCATCCGAAAACAAACTAAAAAAAAAAAACAAAAAAAAGTTTCTTTTCTTGTCAGTGCTGGACTGATGATTGATGCTTCCTCGGTGGGGATGTTGAATTGTATTGTAAAGTACAAAAACAGACTTATTTTTTATTATTAAGTGGAGAAAAAGACAAAAAAAAAAATAACAGTTGGACTTTTCCCCCCTTACACCCATTTCTTTTTTGTTGGTAACGATGACTTCAACAGTTTGCCACTGCCTCTTTCCTCGAGGACTTCCTGCTTCCTGACCCAAGTTGTGTGTTTTAGGAGTAACCTGATCTGGTAGTACCACAGACTCACCACTGGGAGGAGCTGAATTCAGACACGGGAGAGGGTGGGCAGTGATAACCCCCTGTACAACACATGAACGCATCACTGTAGTCTGCAGTCTCCCTTTCCGGACCTCCTGAACCCTCTGAGACTGTGTGCACACAAACCGACAAACATCTTTGCGCAAACATTCACAACCTGTGACATTCTCAACAGCTACTGAAAGACACGTACAAATGCTCTCACCTGTGTAAAGAGTTATACATTACATTATTACCCTGCCAGGTTAAATACATTACTCTGTTATCTACCCCATTCATGAATGAAGTATTTATTGTATCATACACACCTATACTTATTCAGTAGATCCCCACGTATCAATCTGATTCTTTTAATATATATTAATTTATATTTGTCCTTATTTTTGTATTAAAAAAGACATAATCAAGATAGTTGAACTAACAAAATGGTGTCATTTATTTTGAAGAGAAGTTGTTTTTGGATCACTGAAACTATTGTGCTTGCCAGAGACCTTAGTTACATTTTAATCTGCAAATGTGACGTGAAGACATTGTATATTTTTGTCTCGTTTCCTGGGAGTTTGTACTGTGCCATTACCAGAAAGTCTTTATATTAGAGTATAAATGTATAGATAATTTCCCTGCCTATGTATTTCACACAGAAATCTTGTGAGTAGCTTTGACCCTAGAGGATGCTTAGAACTGTTTTTACATTTTTAACAAACTTATGCTTAAAGAATACTGTGACTTTTTTCTAAATGAAACTACTTCGTTCACCCCTTGGTCTCCTGATGTTAACATGTTGCTGCTAAGTTTTTGTACCGTAGACTTGGATCATGATCCGTATGTTTTATTGAGCTTCCTGCTCCTACTGTACAGGGGCACCTTGTGTAAGAGATAAATATGCCCCCCCCCCCCCCAAAAAAAGAACCACGTGCATTGTGCTTTCTATTACCCTCCAATCCCCAGACTAATGTCAGTTCCCTGACTGATGTTTGTTAATTAAACACAATATTTACCTCACACTTTCCACCTTTTCCTTTTTCTGTCAGTAGTAATTAATAGAGTGGTGGTCAGACGTTTACATGCACTCAATGTGGACATGAATGTTGTGAATGTTGAGCTTGGAATCATTTCTTTGCCCTTCTTTTTTTCTTAAGCAGAATGATTGTACAACTACAACATGCATCTTTTATAGGAAGGAAAAAAAAAACCTGGTTCAAGCATTTCAATCCATTTTTTATTTTCTCATATTAACAAAATGTACACACAGCACAACTAATATTTGCTTGAATGTCCCTGAGAAATTTTCCCCTTGACCAGGTGTATTTCAGTCAGTGAACTGACGTAGAAGATGGGCTCTGATCATCATCACTCCCTTCCCCATGCTTGCTTAGGATGTCAAAGACTGATGATTTGAGACATTTTCTTCCCCTGATTGGAGTCCACACTTGGATGCTGGGATGGAGGAGGAGCTTAACAGCAGCAGCAGTGATGTGGCAGCAACCAGTGTTGACAGGCAGGGGGGGGAACTGGGAAATTATTACATCTTAAATAGCCCGCGCAATTAGGAGGATCATGGAAACTGTGTTTTATTTGGAGATATGTGGCAATTGTGCAACCCAGACTCACGGCACTTCGTGGTGGCATTACAAAAAATACATTAATCTATGGGTTTGTGACGGGGGCACTTTTTGTGAGAGGGCATGATTTCAATTTGTGCCAGGGGAGGGGACAGACTTACGCTATGGTTATGATTAGAATTAAGACAAGGGGGAGGATTATAAATAGCAAAATGAAAAAACCATGTCACAAAAATGGGGGTGCGATACTGGGCGGCAATGAGGCATGTTCAATTGAATTTATTAGGCACCAGTGCTTACAAAAAAAATACTCATTTACAGACCACAAAATCAAAACAAACAAAAAAAGTTACAGGAAGAAAGAACAAGAAAACAATGAATATGGTGCCCAAAATAAAATAAGGTGTAGGCAGGACGCTTATCAATGCCTACACCTTTTGGGCACCATATTCATTGTTTTCTTGTTATACAGTCAAATCAACCCAAGCTAAGCGCCAGTTCATACACGTTCATTTCCAACAAAGTCTGACCAGTAGTAGCTCATAAGTACAGCTGAGGGAAGTGAGTATTTTACAACAGCTATTTCGTTCTAGTTACCCCAGTACATATTCAATAGTAAGAATTCAAATGAAGCAGATTCATCATACAACACAACACAAATAGAGACACAGAAGCATTTCCTGGTCGTCCTAGTGCCAGCAATTTAAAAAAGATACAAACCCCTTAAATTATATATTCCTTCTCTTTGCATAAAATATCCTTGAATTCTAAATGGTACTTGCTTATTTTTCACTTTATACATCAATTGAACAGTCTTAAAAGAAATCATGTCAGAGTTTTAAAATCTTTGATTTGATAAACAATGGACTGGTATGATCGCGATAGCCTGTATTATGAATTATTCTTAATGCTCTTTTTTGAAGGGTGAATAATGTTTGCACTGTAATTTTATAGTTTTTGCCCCATACTTCAGCACAGTATGTCAATTAAGGTGCAATCAATGTGCAATATAGAGTATGTAGTGATTTACCATCAAGAATGTGCTTTGCACTATTTAATATTGCAATGTGTTAGTGTACATGTAGCATTCAGTTCAAATTTCCTGTCAGATCTAGCTCAAGAGTTAGCTTCATCTGGCAGCCATCAACAAACTCCTGGCAGAATTATGATTAGATATTTATCTTCTCTTCACAGAATTGGTAGAGTCTATTTAACTTTGTTGGTTTCCTGCACAAACCCAGCTTTTAAGCAAAGTCTAGATATTTTTAAAGTTATTCCACCTTCCTTATTCCAGACACTTTATTTAGTTCCTCTGACAGCAAAATAGTCCCAGAGCATGGTGCTACCACTACCATGGTATAGTGTTCTTGGGTGAAAGCGATCAAAGTGATGAGAACAACTCAATCTTGTTCTCATTCGACCATAAGACCTTCCTCCAGTAGATTTGTCCATGTGGACAGATGCCAACTTTAGCTGAGTTAAAATGTGCTGATTTTAGAGCGAGAGCTCGTTTCTTGAGCTGTAGCCTCTCAGTCTGTGGTGATGTAAATCTCACATACAGTAAATGTAGATTGTAGCTTTACAGATTTGCACAGAGGTTAAGTGATGTTTTCAGAATGTCAACAAAACGCAATAGAAAAAAAATTACAGTATTTCTACTGAAGGAATATGACTGCCATGTTTTGTGCTCTCATGACAGTTGTCATTCCAGCAAGGCTCCCCTGAGAACTGTAATTCCAATAGTCATGGCAACGGAAGGGTAAGTCTGCTAAATACTGTCATTTTGTTTTTCAAATCCAGCATTGCTGTGACATCATCCCTTTGGGGTTTGATAAGCTCTCTGTCCACATGCACCATGCCATGTGTTTTAGAATGTCATGTGACTGTCATACAACCTACAACAGAAAACGCATTTCCATTGCAAAATATTACCTTTTCAAATTGGCTGAAAAACCATCTCATCAAAAGGTAAAAGCTTTCCATTAAGCATATTTTCAATTCGTTACTTCAAATTTCACAATTTTGTGGGTAATGGGAACCCACCTACAGACACTGGTGTTAAAGCAGCTTCAGGTTCACAGCAGGACTGTACCTTTGTGGTCCCTGCAGGTGTTCCTGACCATATGAACCAAAGTCCTCTCAGTTGATGGTAACAGTTTCAGTCTTCTTCCAAAACTTGGTTGGCTAGATCTGCTAATTACATGCAGTTGTTTGAACCGGTGATCTTGGAATGTGCGTTTCTTTAGGAATGATTCCATAAGACATTCCTGACACTGTAAATCTATGACTCTCTCCTTCATATCTCCACTGAACTCATGGTCAATCCAGTCAGTGCCATTTACTTTTTTGTAGCACAGAAAACTACGTGCTATAAGCAGTCATGATCAGTAATGCAGAACAGGTAGCTCAGTAGGCTTGGAGATGGGTTACCAATATGTAGACCTGGATTTTATTTACGATCACAATAGTTGTCTGAGTCTTATCCAAGGACACCTCTTTTGTATTGTCCTAAACTACCTAGTTGTCAATGGGGGAAGTGACTACATGGACTGGTGAACCCTTCAAGTGGGAATCAGACTTCCATCCTTTTCATGGTACCATATCTGGAGATAAACAGTGGTACCAGCGGGGCCTAGGACCCTACAGAGGATTTACTTCTTAAACGTACAAATAGGCTGAAGTCAGTATCTATATAAACCATATTCTAACCCCATTACATTTGTTCCGCGTATCGTTTGGTTAATCGGTTGTGAGATTTCAGGACCTAAAATATAGTGTTGACTGTGGCAAACTATTCGGACCGTTTCACATTTGTTGTATTACTTCACGCCCTGAACGCATGGCTAGGCAGATGTCAATACTGGTGCTGTCAGCTGAGAGGTGAGAGAACTGGTGGAGTGACAACGATGCAGAAAGGTTAAATTATATATTGTTTACAAATAAAAAAACAATCCTTCATCCATGAATACTTGCAAATATCTGAGCAGTTTTTATTATTATTATTATTAAATCAAATCAATTTCATTTATATAGCGCCAAATCACAACAAACAGTTGCCCCAAGGCACTTCATATTGCAAGGCAAAGCCATACAATAATTACAGAAAAACCCCAACTGTCAAAACGACCCCCTGTGAGCAAGCACTTGGCGACAGTGGGAAGGAAAAACTCCCTTTAACAGGAAGAAAACCTCCAGCAGAACCAGGCTCAGGGAGGGGCAGTCTTCTGCTGGGACTGGTGGGGCTGAGGGAGAGAACCAGGAAAAAGACATGCTGTGGAGGGGGAGCAGAGATCAATCACTAATGATTAAATGCAGAGTGGTGCATACAGAGCAAAAAGAGAAAGAACACTCAGTGCATCATGGGAACCCCCCAGCAGTCTAAGTCTATAGCAGCATAACTAAGGGATGGTTCAGGGTCACCTGATCCAGCCCTAACTATAAGCTTTAGCAAAAAGGAAAGTTTAAGCCTAATCTTAAAAGTAAAGAGGGTGTCTGTCTCCCCTGATCCGAATTGGGAGCTGGTTCCAGAGGAGAGGAGCCTGAAAGCTGAAGGCTCTGGCCTCCCATTCTACTCTTACAAACCCTAGGAACTACAAGTAAGCCTGCAGTCTGAGAGCGAAGCTCTATTGGGTGATATGGTACTAAGAGGTCCCTAAGATAAGATGGGACCTGATTATTCAAAACCTTATAAGTAAGAAGAAGAATTTTAAATTCTATTCTAGAATTAACAGGAAGCCAATGAAGAGAGGCCAATATGGGTGAGATATGCTCTCATCCTTCTAGTCCCTGTCAGTACTCTAGCTGCAGCATTTTGAATTAACTGAAGGCTTTCAGGGAACTTTTAGGACAACCTGATAATAATGAATTACAATAGTCCAGCCTAGAGGAAATAAATGCATGAATTAGTTTTTCAGCATCACTCTGAGACAAGACCTTTCTAATTTTAGAGATATTGCGCAATGCAAAAAAGCAGTCCTACATATTTGTTTAATATGCGCATTGAATGACATATCCTGATCAAAAATGACTCCAAGATTTCTCACAGTATTACTAGAGGTCAGGGTAATGCCATCCAGAGTAAGGATCTGGTTAGACACCATGTTCTAAGATTTGTGGGGCCAAGTACAATAACTTCAGTTTATCTGAGTTTAAAAGCAGGAAATTAGAGGTCATCCATGTCTTTATGCCTGTAAGACAATCCTGCAGTTTAGCTAATTGGTGTGTGTCCTCTGGCTTCATGGATAGATAAAGCTGAGTATCATCTGCGTAACAATGAAAATTTAAGCAATGCTGTCTAATAATACTGCCGAAGGGAAGCATGTATAAAGTGAATAAAATTGGTCCTAGCACAGAACCTTGTGGAACTCCATAATGAACCTTAGTCTGTGAAGAAGATTCCCCATTTCCCCATTTATTATTATTTATAAGTCAGTCATGTGTCTTGAGCAGGTCTGTCTTCTGCTTGTTTCCTGTTATTTGAATGAGGAAAAGAATGCTGAAATCTGATTGGTGAAGCCTAAGTGCACCTGCACCTGCCACCTGCGCACAACAATTATCTTTGCAGGATGGTGCAATACACAGTCTCCACCACACAAAATAACTGGTATACCTTACATTTTAATGGGGGGTGCCCCTTTTACATATTTAATCAATGAACATCACAGAATTCACAGGCTGCAACTGAAAAAGTGTGTGTGTGTGTGTGTGTGTGTGTGTGTGTGTGTGTGTGTGTGTGTGTGTGTGTGTGTGTGTGTGTGTGTGTGTGTGTGTGTGTGTGTGTGTGTGTGTGTGTGTGTGTGTGTGTGTGTGTGTGTGTGGGGGGGAGTACAAATTCTGGTTAAAAAACAAAAAAAAATCTCAACTGTCCAAGTGCTAATAATTTAATATAAAGTTGAAACTAACCTTGTGTCATAAGATGCTATTGTCATTTTTAAAATTGAGAACAACAAGCATGCAGATGTGCTTCCCTGAGACAGTTTCTGACAGTTTGTGCAGAAATTCTTTGGTTCTGAAAAGCGATTATTGCAGCAGCTGGTTGGTTGCAGTCCATCTTGGAGGTAAACATACTGGATATGGAGGTCCTGGGCTGGTGTGGTTACAGGTGGTTTGCAGTTCTGAGGTCGGTTGGATGTACTGCCAAATTCTCTGAAACACCTTTAGAGATGGCTTATGGTAAAGACATGAACATTCAACTCACGGGCAACAGCTCTGGTGGACATTCCTGCAGTCAGCATGCCAGTTGCACGCTTCCTCAAAACTTGTAACATCTGTGGCATTGTGCTGTGTGATAAAACTGAGTATTTCCTTTTATTGTGGCCAGCTTAAGGCACACCTGTGCAGTAATCATGCTGTCTAATCAGCATCTTGATATGCCACAGTTGTGAGGTGGGACCGATTAGCTCGGCGAAGAAGTGCTCACTAACACAGATTTAGACAGATTTCTGAACAATATTTGAGAGAAAGAGGTCTTTTGTGTATATAGAAAATGTTTTAGATCTTCGAGATCAGCTCATGAAAAATGGGAGCAAAAATAAGTGTTGTGTTTATATTTTTCTTCAGTGTATTTGTGAACTTTTAAAATCAGTTTGGGGTTGTAATATACACCATCAATAAAGAGGTTAGGACCCGCTGGACACTAGGACCAGTGGACCCTCCCCGATTAGTCAAAGAGGAATGCCACCGTTTGTTTAAAATGTGATCACGGAGAGGTGTCATGGGTTGTCAGAGATTGTCATTTCAACTTTAAGAACTGACGTGGACCAGCTCCCAGCCATTTGTGTTAAGAGCGTGGATATCTACTGTGGATGGACAAAATGATGGCTCCCGGATTGACTGGCTGTATTGCCGGCCAGTACACCAGTCAATCCAGGTGTTTTTTTTATCTACAAATTAACGACTGAAGAAATTTGTAATCTTGCATAGAATTAAAAAAAAAAGAAAAATTGTCTACTGGAGTGAGATGTAGCACCACTGTGAGAGACAAACAGGGTGCTTGGACCAGTGCTACATTTGTAGGAGCAGTTAGCAAGTAAGGGAGCCTGTATATGAGGTCTGTTAGAAAGATCTGACCTTTTTATTTTTTTCAAAAACCCTGATGGATTTGAATCATGTGTGCTTGCATGAGCAACCTTGAACCTTCGTGCACATGCGTGACTTTTTTCATGCCTGAGGATGTGTCATTTGCTTTAAGCAGCCTTTGTGTGAGGTGTGTGTGTGCTAGCGTTTTTTTCATTCCAGGAAAAAAGACGGAAACACTGGAAGCAGCGTGACTGCATCAAATTTTGCCAGAAACTGGGCAACAGCTAGTGTGGAAACCATTCGATTATTCAGACGGCTTTCGGTGACGATCCTATGGGCATCACACAGATTAAGGAGCGGTACAACCGGTTAAAGATGTCTGCACAACGGTGGAGAGCGAGCCGCGCTCCGGGCGGCCATCACACCTGCTGAAATGACCAGATCATTTCCAAAGTGAACGCTGTGGTGATGCGGGACCGTCGTGTGACTATCCAAGAAATTGCAGAAGAGGTGGACATCAGCACTTTTTGGCACATTCCACTGTGACAGACGATTTGGCCATGAAACAGGAAAGTTGGCCGGTGACATCTTTCCTGAAGCTTCTGACGGCAGAGCAAAAGCACCTTTGTGTTGTAGTCTCACAAAGTGCTTCTCAGGACCCTGCCCATAAGTATTTGTGCGGAGAATAATCCATTCCTGTGACAGGTGAGTTTCTCAGAGTCGGGTCGGAGTTGGTTTGTCTGGCCTTCTTTAACAGATGTTTTACTGTCTTTACAGTTCTCTCAGCAAGGCCATTTGACTGAGCATAGCCGGGACTTGAGCGAGTGAGTTTAATGTCCCATGCCATTGCAAACTTCATGTCCTGACTTGCGAACGGCACATGGTCACAATCAATCTCTTTTGGTATTCCAACTCTGGCGAATACCGATTTCATTTTGCTACGACTGTGTGTGCTGTCTTGTCTCTGATGTTTAGCACCTCTGGGTATTTGGAGAAATAGTCTGCTATCAGAAGAAATGACTGACCTGTGATCTAAAATATGTCAGCTCCCACCTTCAGCCAAGGAAGCTCTTGGATTTCTTGAAAGACCATTGGTTCCCTCTGGTGGCAGGGTTGTAACTGTTGGCAAGTTGTACATGATTCAACCATTTTTTCAATGTCTCGTGTCATACCTGGCCAATAACAGTGCATTCTGAGCAGAGCCTTAGTGCGCTGCATGCCCTGATGAGCAACATGCAGCTTTTGTTACGTCAGGCCTCATTTTTCTTGGTAGAATAATCCTTTTAATACGCCTCTCCATGGCATATTATAAAAGCGCACAGTAGTGACTAGTCTTGTCCAGCTTTATTTGCCAATAGCCGTCTTTCTCATCCAGCCCAGTGAAGATTTACCTTCCTGCAGGCTTGCACAACACCTGCTGTAGGGATTGAGTAATGCTGTCTCAAAATGGCTTTAAGTCTGTAGGATCTAAGCAAACTCAGCTTCTTCTGTTACACCACTTGCAGTAATATTTGAAAGCGCTGTTCCCATCTTCTCCAGTTTTCAGTGTTGTTGGCTGTTAGCACCAGTGGGGAAGGTAGTCTGAACTGCTCCATCTCTCCTCTGCTTCTGAGCAGGACTGCCCGGTCACTCGTGTTAGCAAAAGTTTGTGTCTACCTTCAGCAAAATGGCGCACTGGACCAACTTCTGACACCATGTAGTAGTTTGCTGTCTTCATCATTCAGTGATGTGCGCCATGTGTGGTGAAGACTCAAGGACGACATGAAGCTTTATTGAGTGGACTTTTACTCGTGACATCTCTGGCGGCAGCCAACGTTGACCAACTCACATCACTCCAGCACCCACGCGACCATTATTTTATACAAGTACATGTGCGTGGCCCTATACGAGGTCTGTCCGAAAAGTAACGGACCTTTTTATTTTTTCAAAAACTATATGGATTTGAATCATGTGCACTTGCATCAGCCAAGCTTGAACCTTCGTGCGCATGCGTGAGTTTTTTCACGCCTGTCGGTTGCATCATTCACCTGTGGGCAGGCTTTGAGTGAGCACTGGTCCAGCCCCCTCGTCGGATTTTCATTGTCAGGGAAATGGCTGAGCGACTGCCGCTTTGCTCCATGAAAATTTTTTCAGAAACTGAGACAGCCAGGTGGAAACCATTCAGAAAATTCAGTTGGCTTTCGGTGAGGATTCTATCGGCGTCACACAGATTAAGGACCATTACAACCGGATTAAAAACGGCCCACACCGGCGGAGGAATTTGCGCGTCGGGATGGAGCCACTCATGGCGCACAACAAACACCTCCTTGTGGGAAACCATTCGGAAGATTCAGACAGCTTGCGGTGGCTTTTCAGTCGAGTGAGCATCCGAGAAATTGTGTAACAGCTGGGCATGTCACAACTTCTCCTGTGAGACTTCCAACACGGACGTGTTTGTTGTGCGCCATAAGCGGCTCCGTCCCAACGCAGGAATTCCTCCGCACGTGTTTCATTACAAAATCTCCTGTAACAGTGGAATGTGCCGCAAAAGTGCTAATGTCCACATTTTCTGTGATTTCTCTGGTAGTCACACGACGTGCCGGATCAACACAGCCTTCACTTTGGAAGTGATCTGGTCGTTTCAGCCTGTCAATGGCTGCTCGGAGCGCAGTGCGCCCTCCGCCGGTGTGGGCCGTCTTTAATCTGGTTGTAATGGTCCTTAATCTGTGTGACGCAGATAGAATCTTCACCGAAAGCCATCTGAATTTTCCAAATGGTTTCCACCTGGCTGTCTCACACAGTTTCTGAAAAAATTTTCATGGAGCAAAGCGGCAGTTGCTCAGCCATTTCCCTGACAATGAAAATCCGACAAGGGGGCTGGACCAGTGCTCACTCAAAGCCTGCCCACAGGTGAATGACGCAACCGACAGGCATAAAAAACTCACGCATGCGCACATGATTCAAATCCATATAGTTTTTGAAAAAAATAAAAAGGTCTGTTACTTTTCGGACAGACCTCGTATACTACATAGTCTAGACTTAAGACTCATCTATTCTTCTGGTATGGCTAGCATGGTACTATGCTTCCTGTCCTTTTAAAGTAATTTTATTTGAAAGGTTTCAACCTCAACTTTAAATTCTGGGTCTGTTAGGGGAGCTTAGGGCTAGCAGCCAGGGATCACCTTAGTTTGTTTTCATGTTGATGAATACCTTAGGTACTTTTTTCTGGCTGACTGATGCTACCATTTCCCTCTCTGTCCGAGGTATGAACGACATTGCCTGGATGGCAGGATTGATGGAACCAAACTGCAAGGGGCCAGACTGATTTGGAGACAAGGCCTGATGCAGGTGCTGCTGCACTCTGTTTGGGGGTGATCCCATCGCAGGGAGAGACCAACTTACTGCATGAGGAATGATTTATGACCCCCCCATCTGTCGTGCTGATGCCTGTGTGGACTTTGATTTCCTGTTTCGTCAGCTTTGTAAAACCTTGTTAGACTGGCCTAAGCAATGGGTCACCCCTTTTGAGTCTGGGCTGCTTCCTCAATCGAGTTTCTCCTTACCACTGTCGCCTGTGTGCTTGCTCGAGGGATTGATAAGGTTGGACCATACTTTTGAAGCACCTTGAGTTGCGATTTGGAGCTGTATAAACAAAAATTACATTCTGCTTCTCCCTCAGGAGGTGGCTCTAGATAAGTGTACAGCTCTTAGAGTTAGTCAGTACAATCTGTTCTTAAAGCTATATTGTTAACAGTGATATGTACTCTAATAATTTTGGCTCTTATGTTTAAGTCATGTATAGATTAGCCTTCACTGAGCTCAAGTCATTTTGAACATATTCTCAAATTTGACATGTCAACAATCATATGTTGACTAGGTCCTTCACACTGTCACTGTATAGCAAGTGAGAACCTCCCACCCCCACATTAGTGCAGCGTTTGAATCCCAGTACATTATACATTTAGTAGTTTACCGGTATCCAGATACTACCTTTAGTCTTGAAACTGGCTACAATTTCCTGTCCCATAACTTAGCTGGAGGCCTGATAACTGCAACTATCTAGCAGGTAAAGTCAAACCTAGTGGACATAAATGACAACTGTGGCAGCATCCACAGGGAACTCTTCCAATAATTGTGCACATGCCCTATATTGCACAGTGAGCAGTGTCAAAGCTATCCATGCAGGACATTGCATTCTAAGGCCCAGATGTTCAAGTGTAAGAAGCCAATACCACAATAAGAGTAATTTGAGACTTTAGTCCATTTCTACTGCCAGGTTACTATAGAGTTTTACTTGATTTTCATATGACTGGACTGTCATCCCAGAAGCATTTCTAATGTCTACTGTACATTACAGTTTTTCATGGAAAGTCATGAGGATGTTTAGCTAGCATATATACATACAAAATTCTCATTAGGCACAACAAAGTGCACATTGAACTTTAAATACTGAAGCAAATATTTAATGACTGCTCAATTTGATCAGTTACAGATTGGAAGAGTAACATTTATGCAGCCATGCTGTGATCCACAGAGGCAGACAGGTTGGATCAACGGTACAATATTAACACAGCAGAATCTGTTATCTCTTTGGAAGTGCTCCAGCCTTTGCTCCTTCCGTGTCTGTCCCAGTCAAATGAAGGGAAGTCTCCACACTGAATACCATCGCCCTCTGGGAAAAGGCCACCTCCTCCAATGCAGTACTACAAAACAAGTAGTCAGAGCAAAACCTTCAATTCAAGAGTGAAACCTGAAGTATGCAGTGACATTAACATTTAGTCCATAGGCCAAGCAGGTTGTTGGTACCACTTTCTGTCCAACATTTACAATCCAGCTTGAGTAGACAAAATGTACGATAACCAGTGTGGCAGCTCGGGTAGAGGTCAATGGAGGACTACAGAGGGGAAGCAGAAGGTTTCAGAATTTGAAACCTCAGGACACATTTGTCTGATTGTAGAGACTCCAGAAAGTTAGTTTGGACTATGACTGAATGTTCTAGAGTTAAAGTGTGGTAGTTTAAAAAATAAAAATCCCATCTCAAATGGTGACAGATCCATTTCAGTTTATACAGGGGTCAAAAGTTTCAGTTTTAACAGAAAGTGATTCAAATAATTGATTTTAGGTAATAGGGTTCAAAAATAGTTTGGACCATCTGTCATGCTCATTTATATTATAACAGCATTTTTCAGAATGCAATGGATGTCAGCCTTGACCTTTATCACTAAACATTCAGTCAAAAATGTTCCATTTTAATAATCCTACAAATCCAAAAATTTGTACTTTATCAAAACTGGAGCAATGTTAAACTATTGACCCCTGTAGAAAACAAGACATTTTTGCCCCATAACATTTAGTCAGTCTAAAGTACACCTTTCTGGAATCTTATCAGACAAATGTGGCACATTAATATTTGGAGGAGACCTGTCTATAGCAGCCATGCTGACATAGGAGTTACATTGTTGCGTAGGCTACCGATTGGGGCAAAACGACCTTGCGTCTTGGGCAACTCCAGCTGAATCAGTAAGTGGTTGCACAGTTTCATTACAGCATGGAGTTGGCATATTCACCACCTGTTGACTGCCTGATTCTTTAGAGCAGCCACCCCCACACTTGGGTGGGAAGTGTGCAGCCAACCAAAACTGTCAAGCATCAGTCATAAACTCAGATAACATTTAAGAAAAGAGCTTTGTGTTACTATATTCAAGATGTTTATTCAGTTTTTAAAACTGCCTCATGACCACATTCTGAAGTTACTGCATCAGACTTGAAGTGTTGCTGTCCAGTAAGTGGAATGAGCAGGCTATTCCAAGTAAATTTAATAAAGCAAGCGTTTTATTTTTGTTGCTATATGCCTTGAGAAGTTAGCTTTATTTCATCTGCTGCTGATATGAACCTGTCAAAAAGTTAAATTCAGTTTTTTTAATGCAACACAGTCAACATTAAATGGACAATTCTTTGTTTTAAGTCAGAGTGACCTTCAGTTAGCTAAACGTTGGTCCTAAGGTTATGTAGTTAAAAATTGCTGTTAATCTGTGGTACATTTGTGACACACTGGCCATTCCTTTATTTTGGCAGGTCGTCTCGTTCACAATAGAGACCGTTTAAGTCAGACATAACATGGAGTATCAGTATAAAACAGTAAAATCAAGGAGCCAAATACTAAAAAGTAACATGTTTCCAGGGATTTTTCAAGTGACCTTATGTGAATCCCTCATTGGAATCAAACGGGACAACTTCAGAGCCTGTTGCAGTGTT
Organism: Thalassophryne amazonica; assembly: GCF_902500255.1. Taxonomy (NCBI): domain Eukaryota; kingdom Metazoa; phylum Chordata; class Actinopteri; order Batrachoidiformes; family Batrachoididae; genus Thalassophryne; species Thalassophryne amazonica. The sequence continues at coordinate 72,854,149 of NC_047117.1, read as the reverse complement.
CCAGGTTGAAGGGGCAGAGTAAGAATGCCTTTTTGCCAAGCTTTGTACATAAATTTGAAGATACGAGGTCTGTGATAAAAGTAACGGACCTTATTTTTTCAAAAACCATATGGATTTGAAGCACATGTGATTACGTCATTCGCCTGTGGGCAGTCTTTGAGTGAGGAGTGCCCCACCCTCTCGTCGTTTTTTCATTGTTTAGGAATGGCTCAGAGACTGCTGCTTTGTTTGATAAAAATTTTCAAAAACTGTAAGGCACAACTGAATGGACACCATTCGATAAATTCAGCTGGTTTTCGTTAAAAATTTTAACGACTGATGAGAGATTTTGGTCTGGTAGTGTCCTTTAAGTACGGCCCATGGTGCCTGACGGTGATCTGCGCTTCGAGGCGGCAGCGTCTCGCCGTTTCAAGTTGAAAACTTCCACATTTTAGGCTCTATTGACCCAGTAAGTCGTCAGAGAACTTTAAGAAGTCGGCATGAGGAGTTTATTCGGACATTCCATTGTTAACGGACATTTTGTAATGAAAGAATGTGCGGGCAGAGTCGCATGTCGGGCCGGACCCGACCGCAGGGGGTCGCGACAGGAAAAACACCTCCGTTGGAAACCTTAACGGGCAAGTTGGAACATGCCCAAGCTGTTAAACAATTTCTCAGTTACTCACTTGTTGAAAGCCATCAAAAGCTGCCTGAATTTTACAAATGTTTTCAACACGGAGGTGTTTTTCCTGTCGCGGTGCACACAGATTCGCCGAGTCGTCACGGAAACAACTCGGCGAATTTGCGCGCATGTCTTTCATTACAAAATGTCCTTAAACAGTGGAATGTCCGCATAAAGTCCTCATGCCGGCCTCTTCTGAATCTTCTGTTCTCTCTTGACGTCCTGGGTGAATTAAGCCTTAAATTAGAATGTTTTCAGGTCGAAACAGGCCGACGACAGCGCCTGGAAGCGCTGCGCGACGTCCGGCTCCGTGGGAAGTCCTTACGCCGACAGAAACACCCCATAATCTTTCAGCCGTTAAACTTTTCACCGAAAACCAGCTGAATTTCTCGAATAGTGTCCACTCGGATATCCCTCATAGGTCCAGAAAAAAAATGTTGATAAAGCAACGCGCGCCGTCCGCAGCGGCTATTCAGACAAAGAGATTCCGACGGCACTCCTCACTCAAGGCCTGCCCACAGGCGAATGACATCACCGACACGCGTGAAAAAACTCACGCATGCGCACGAGGGTTCAAGCTTGTCTGACGTAAAAACATATGAATCAAATCCATTTATTTTTGAAAAAAATAAAAAGGGCCGCTTTTTTCATCACAGACCTCGTATAGCACTGATTTGAATGATATTCTGTTTAAGTTAGCATCCTATTTGTTCCATGACTTTATACAATCTTGTGGTGTTCACTCACATGTTCAGTGTTGCATCCAGCTGGTTTGACCCCGGAGCAGATTGCCATGGCTGCACGCTCATTGTTTATTGGTCGGAATGTGATGAAGCCTGCTTCAAATTCCCCTTTATGACGGAAGACACCACTTTGTTTAAGGATTAACTGGTAGAGTGAGATTCAAAGCTTCTTATCCACCAAGCTGTCTGCACTACAAAGTACATCAAGATGGATTTAAAAAAAACAAAAAAGTTATGAACATGATTCAAATGTCTGTGCTACATGCCAGTTTGTGCCTCCAGCATTTGTGCTGTTGAGGTTCAATTGTGTCATCTTACTTCTTGTATTTGGGCCATACAGCTTTGCTGTTGACTTCTCATCCCCGTAGTCATACACTATTGGAACAGCTGGGCCTCTATCCCTGCATGAGCCTCTATTAAACTGCACACGATATCTCTGAAAGACCAGAATGCAATAGGTTAAAATAAAAACTTGCAGGCTACCAGTGTGTGAGGACAAATTTCATTTGCCACTTACTATAAAGAGTTGATAGAGATTTCCCCCATTCAGTCTGAGGAAGTGGTTGATGGTATGGTAGCGCAAGATTGAGCCCAGATTCCAGTATTCCATTGGAGACATGCCACACAGACACATCCCCTGCAAATATGTCATAGTAACCTGGATTCTGTTAATGGACATGCACATGTCACTTTAGTCTCACCACAGTTTTCAAAGAGTTTGCCATTTGATAAAGCAGCACTGTAAGCCAGCCAGCAGAAACATGCTGGTCATTGAATGACTCTGCAGGTAGTCTGCTGTGATAAAACCCCTGGCAATAATTATGGAATCAACGGCCTCGGAGGATGTTCAGTTTAATTTTGTAGAAAAAAAACAAAAAAGCAGGTCAGACATGACAAAACTAAAGTCATTTGAAATGGCAACTTTCTGGCTTTAAGAAACACTAAGAAATCAGGAAAAAAAAAAGTGTGGCAGTCAGTAACAGTTACTTTTAGACCAAGCAGAGGGGAAAAAAAATATGGACTCAATTCTGAGGAATAAATTATGGAATCACCCAGTAAATTTTCATCCCCAAAACTAACACCTGCATCAAATCAGATCTGCTCGTTAGTCTGCATCTAAAAAGGAGTGCTCACACCTTAGAGAGCTGTTGCACCAAGTGGACTGACATCATGGCTCCAACACGAGAGATGTCAATTGAAACAAAGGAGAGGATTATCAAACTCTTAAGAGGGTAAATCATCACGCAATGTTGCAAAAGATGTTGGTTGTTCACAGTCAGCGGTGTCTAAACTCTGGACAAATACAACATGGGAATTGTTAAGGCAAACATACTGGTAGAAAGGTGTCAAGACAGAAAACTTAAAGAAATATGTCTCAAAAAAAAAAAATGAAAACGAACAAAACAAATGAGGAACGAATGGGAGGAAACTGGAGTCAACGTCTGTGACCGAAGTGTAAGAAACCGCCTAAACGAAATGGGATTTACATACAGAAAAGCTAAATGAAAGCCATCATTAACACCTAAACAGAAAAAAAAGGATATAATGGGCTAAGGAAAAGCAATCGTGGACTGTGGATGAAAGTCATTCAGTGATGAATCTCGAATCTGCATTGGGCAAGGTGATGATGCTGGAACTTTTGTTTGGTGCCGTTCCAATGAGATTTATAAAGATGACTGCCTGAAGAGAACATGTAAATTTCCACAGTCATTGATGATATGGGGCTGCATGTCAGGTAAAGGCACTGCGGAGATGGCTGTCATTACATCATCAATAAATGCACAAGTTTACGTTGATATTTTGGACACTTTTCTTATCCCATCAATTGAAAGGATGTTTGGGGATGATGAAATCATTTTTCAAGATGATAATGCATCTTGCCATAGAGCAAAAACTGAAAACATTCCTTTGCAAAAAGACACACAGGGTCAATGTCATGGCCTGCAAATAGTCCGATCTTAACCAATTGAAAATCTTTGGTGGAAGTTGAAGAAAATGGTCCATGACAAGGCTCCAACCTGCAAAGCTGATCTGGCAACAGCAATCAGAGAAAGTTGGAGCCAGATTGATGAAGAGTACTGTTTGTCACTCATCAAGTCCATGCCTCAGAGACTGCAAGCTGTTATAAAAGCCAGAGGTGGTGCAACAAAATACTAGTGATGTGTTGGAGCGTTCTTTTGTTTTTCATGATTCCATAATTTATTCCTCAGAATTGAGTGAGTCCATATTTTTTTCCCTCTGCTTGGTCTAAAAAAGTAACCGTTACTGACTGCCACAATTTTTTTTTCCTGATTTCTTAAAGCAAGAAAGTTGCCATTTGAAATGACTTTAGTTTGTGTCATGTCTGTGATCTGCTTTTTTTCTACAAAATTAAACAACTGACATGAAACATCCGAGGCCGGTGATTCTATAATTTTTGCCAGGGGTTGTATGCTCTCCAACTCTGTTGCAGGTCATTTATCACTGTAGGAAAGGGGTTTCATTCAGTACTAGTTGTTGCACTGCAAGTCAGTGTACTCATTTCAGATACATTATGGAGAATAGTATGGTTATGGCAGGCAGCAGTTCAAGCATTAATGGTGGAGTCAGACAGACCATAAATAAGACAAATGTTAGTGGGTTTTGATGCAGTCCATAAAACAAACAGCAACATGTGCAAGCAGTATTTCAATGAGTTCACTGGCTGCTGTGACAGCTGTGCTATTCACACTTTAGACTCCAATGTGTGAGAGACTAACGATTGCAGCTTGAGATCTACAACCCTGGCAAAATTATGGAATCACCGGCCTCGGAGGATGTTCAGTTTAATTTTGTTAGAAAAAAAAAAAGCGATGCACGACATGACAAAACTAAAGTCATTTCCAAATGGCAAACCTTTCTGGCTTTAAGAAATCAGGCAAAAAAAAATTGTGGCAGTCGCTACGGTTAGTTTTTTAGACCAAGCGGTGGGGGGAAATGGACTCACTCAATTCTGAGGAAAAAATTATGGAAATCGTGAAAAACAAAAGAACGCTCCAAGAATCACTAGTATTTTGTTGCACCAACCTCTGGCTTTTATAACAGCTTGCAGTCGAGGCATGGACTTGATGAGTGACAAACAGTACTCAATCAATCTGGCTCCAACTTTCTCTGATTGCTGTGCCAGGATCAGCTTTTCTTCAACTTCCAAAGATTTTCAATTGGATTAAGATCCGGACTATTTGCAGGCCATGACGTTGACCCTGTGTGTCTTTTGCATGAATGTTTTCACAGTTTTTGCTCTATGGCAAGATGCTTATCATCTTGAAAAATGATTTCTATCATCCCCAAACATCCTTTCAATTGATGGGATAAGAAAAGTGTCCAAATTAAACGTAACTTGTGCATTTATTGATGTAATGACAGCCATCTCCCCAGTGCCTTTACCTGACATGCAGCCCCATATCAATGGCTGTGGAAATTTACATGTTCTCTTCAGGCAGTCATCTTTATAAATCTCATTGGAATGGCACCAAAAAAAAGTTCCAGCATCTTCACCTTGCCCAATGCAGAATCGAGATTCATCACTGAATATGACTTTCATCCACAGTCCACGATTGCTTTCCTTAGCCCTTGTAACCTGTTTTATTTCTGTTTAGGTGTTAATGATGGCTTTCGTTTAGCTTTTCTGTATGTAAATCCCATTTCCTTTAGGCGGTTTCTACACTTTCGGTCACAGATGTTGACTCCAGTTTCCTCCCAGTCGTTCCTCGTTTGTTTTGTTGTGCGTTTTCGATTTTTGAGACATATTGCTTTAAGTTTTCTGTCTTGATGCCTTCCTTGGTCTACCAGTATGTTTGCCTTTAACAACCTTCCCATGTTTGTATTTGGTCCAGAGTTTAGACACAGCTGACTGAACAACCAACATCTTTTGCAACATTGCGTGATGATTTACCCTCTTTTAAGAGTTTGATAATCCTCTCCTTTGTTTCAATTGACATCTCGTGTTGGAGCCATGATTCATGTCAGTCCACTTGGTGCAACAGCTCTCCAAGGTGTGATCACTCCTTTTTAGATGCAAACTAAAAGCAGATCTGATTTGATGCAGGTGTTAGCTTTGGGGATGAAAATTTACAGGGTGATTCTATAATTTATTCCTCAGAATTGAGTCCATATTTTTTTCCCTCTGCATGGTCTAAAAAGTAACCGTACTGACTGCCACAATTATTTTTCCTGATTTCTTATAGTGTTTCTTAAAGCCAGAAAGTTGCCATTTGAAATGACTTTAGTTTTGTGTCATGTCTGATCTGCCATTTTCTACAGAATTAAACAACTGAATGAACATCCTCCGAGGCCGGTGATTCCATAATTATTGCCAGGGGTTGTATGTGTAAATCATCGCTCATAAGCCTGCTAACAAGTCTTTCATTGGATTCAGGTGTGTTGGAACAGGGAGACAAGAGTGTCAGGAAGGTAGATCAAGGACTGAACTTGGGCACCCCTGGATTAGAGCATCTGTACCTTATAGTCATCTGAAGTGGCACCCTCTACTGTCCCAAAGATGTTCCTGTTTGCCCAGTTGTTATCTCCTGCTGGTATGTTGGGGTTGTTGCCCTGCTGACTGGACCAGCGGTCACCCACTGAGCACTTCCATAAACAGTGTTGAACACTTGCCACCAGCGTCCAGCCTCCACCATCAGTGGTCATGTCACAGAAAGCCTGATAGACCATACCGTTAGATGTTGACAGGTAGTACAGCCCATCTGGAAACAAGGGAGGAGAGAGGAAAACAAACATTAAGAGCCCACACTATGATTTATCACTGGTTATTTGTGTTAACATTAGCCATTCCCATGATGCCTCTTCCTACACTTACCTTCATGCATGTGATACCTGTCCAAGAGCTCCGACAGCTACGAGTGACATAACCAGACCTGCTCTTCAGCTTCGCCAAGTGTTTAAAGTCTGTTCTGGAAGCATTCACAACTATATTGACATTCCAGGTATCAGTAGCTACAAGGGTGCCAGTGCCATTTCCTGGAGGGATTAGACAAAAATAAATAAAATTAGAGAAAGTCATTTTAATGCACAGTAACCATAGATGTGTCATTACCAGTGCGTGCAGTAGACGACACATCCTCTACCCACACCAGAGCCACAGCCAGCCAGACTATAGAACACAACATGTCTGAAAACACATTTTACTGAGTGTTAGTGCACATAGAATTAAAAAAAAGTTAGAAAACAGGGAAGTTAGCATTATACATGAGTTACACCTGCCAGCATACACTAAAAGGGACTAATTTCAGAAGTGGAGGGACAGAGGAGTTCCACACCATCACATTGCACATCAGCTTAAACAATGTATGATAGAACCAAGATCCTTCAACCTGAACAGGCCAGTTGAAGCTCTTGCACCAGTTCCATTAGCAGTAATTATTAGAACAAACGGCTATCGGTACATACAGTATTTGTTATCCCTTGCAGTTGGCTTCATCCCACAGCATTTGTACATGGCAAGTGCGATAACATTGCAGACTCGGAGGTGCAGGCTTACTGAACCAGAGGTACCAGCTTTAGTGCCCAATCATGTTAAGGTTTTTTTTTTCCACTTCATGTAGGAAATGCAGCACAGTCATATTTATAGCTAGTTACAACTACAATGGAACTAGAGAAACTGCTTTAGGACAGTCACTTCTAGACAACTTTAGCCACACACACACAAAGCATCAGTTGCATAACTGAGATGGACCAGTCAGAAACAACTGCATCAATATAGTCACAGACAGCCACTTATTGTAACATAACCACTCATCTAAATTTTGGTTTAAGTCGTCATGCATTTAAGTAAACACTCTGAAATGGACAGAAAACTGATTACGTCAAGCAGCTTGTACAATTTACAGAGAAGGGAAATTAACAACTTAACTGGGACTGCACCCATGTAAGTCCAACATCCTCCCCAAATAACTCAAGTAAATCACAGATGAACAGGGTTTGATAAACAACAAAGAAGACTATAACTTGCCACTACTAAAAGTGGCAAATAACAAGAGTAAAATTTTAGAAGTACAAAGTTGCAAGAGCTGTAACAACAACCAAACATTAAGTCAAAATCACTACTAACCTCAAACACAGCAAACAATGTCTGCAATCACCCAAATGATCAAGCTGCTGAAGGCACAGGTTTTTTACCCAGTCTTGATTAGCCAAATAAGAATCAGGTGCATGATTATTATTGTGGCACAGGTGTGTAAGTAGGGACGTGCAGTCCATTTACCATTCATTTGAACCAGTTTAAGTGATAATTGTGTCTTATATTAAGTTTATTAGTTGAAGTCTAAACTGAAATTCAAATGGATTAAAATGTGATATGCAATTAAAATGGGTAGGCCTATAATTAGGCCTATATATATTTTTTCAGTGTACAGTAGTAAGAAACATGCGACCATTCTATTTACCCCGCAAATTTGGAAATGTCATAATTATTGCCGCGTATGTTCCGCCGAACGGTAAGGCAAATAACGCTGCCAGTCGCTGGCAGAATGTGTGCACAGTCAGCTTCAACGCACTCCAGGGGCTGCTGTCTTCATACTGGGGGACTTAAACCATTGTCGCCTTGAGCGAGCGCTCCCTGGCTTCCACCAGTATATTAAATGTAATACATGAAAGGATAACATCCTGGATAAATGTTTTGGCAACATCAAGAGTGCATTTAGAACTAAAGCACTCCCACCCCTGGCAAATTCGGATCATGCCACTGTCCATCTGATGCCCACATATAAAACTGTGCTCAAGTCCTCTAAGCCACTACACAAGACTGTCACAGTGGTCAGAGGACAGTGTGGAAACTTGAGAGGGTGTTTCTCCTGTACAGACCGGAGCATCTTTCACAGCCTTGAGTTGAATGAAGCCACAGAGACTACTACGGATTATATACAGTTTTGTGTGGATACTGTGGTGCCAAAAAAGACATTGTGCTTTTCCAAACAATAAGAATCACATAACCAAGGAGGTGAAAGCCAGTATCAACAAAAAGCGACTGGCTTTTAGAGACAATGACAGAGCTGCAGCAGCCCAGGCCCAGAAGGAACTTAATGTTGTGCTAGCCAATGCACGGAAAAGGGAACGGGACCGCTTAGAACATGGGCTTAAGTCCTTGGATAACAAAAAACTTTGGGACTCTATGAAAAGGATGACGGGCATGAACACAAACAAACAGCAATTAATTACAAGGAATGATGAAGATTTTGCCAACAACTTAAATGATTTTTTCTTGAGATTCAACAGGGAGAATGATGTTGAGTGTGAACCAGTAGCTGACTTGGGGCATGCATCTGAAATGAGTAGCTTTGATATTGATCAGCAATGTATCCAAGCCATTTTTAGTAAAGTGTCTTCTACCAAAGCTGCAGGACCAGATGGCCTGTCAGCTTTTTTACTGAAAAACTGTGCACAGGAACTTTCAGAGGCATGGTGCCCTATTTTCCAAATGTCAGCTTTGAGTTGTTCTGTTCCTCTATGCTGGAAGTGGTCGACCATTATACCCATACCAAAAATTCCTGCCCCGGCCACCAATAAAGATTATAGGCCCGTGGCTTTAACCAGCATTGTTATGAAATGCTTTGAGAAGGTAATGGTCAATAGACTCAAGTTGGAAGTGTCCAAGTCTCTTGACCCGATGCAATTTGCATATAAGCAGGGACTTGGCACTACAGATGCCACTGTGTGTATGTCACACATGATTTATAAGCACTTAGAGAATGCTGATTGTTACGCACGTGTGTTATTTGCTGATTTCTCGTCAGCCTTTGACACAGTTCACCCTCATCTTCTAGTCCAAAAATTGAGAGACCTTAATGTTAGCTCCTCCCTTGTTAGGTGGTTTCACTCCTTTTTAACTAATAGGTCACAGCAAGTTTGAGTAAACAACTCCTTGTCTAAAGCACAATCCTGTAGCACGGGAGTGCCTCAAGGGGCTGTAAGCTCTCCCATTCTTTTCACCCTATACACCAATGGCTGTAGGAGCATAAATCCAAGCAACAAAATCTTGAAATTTTCAGACGACACAATTATTGTGAGCTTACTTTCAGTTGGTGAAAGTCCGTCAGTTTATTTTAATGAAATCGACTCCTTTCAGTCTTGGTGTGAGGAGCACCACTTGACTCTAAATGGGATTAAAACCAAAGAAATGGTCTTTGATCCAAAAAGACTCCTGCCCCATGACCCAGTAATCATTGGAGGCAGGGAGATAGAACAGGTGGAGTCAGTGAAATATCTGGGCATCTATGTGGATAATCTTCTGAGGTGCAATGTGCATGTGGATTTTTTATGTAAGAAACTTTCCCAAAGACTCCACTTCCTCAGAAGACTTAGATTGTTTGGAGTAAGCACCCGAATCATGGTTTGTTTTTATAATGCGGTGCTGGAGAGCCTCATTAGATATGGAATAGTGGCCTGGTTTGGCTTACTCACAGTGCAGGGTAAAACCAAAATAGGACAGCTTGTAAAAAATGCAATGAAAATCAGAGGACAGAAGGAGTTTCCTTCTCTCCAGACAATTTTTGAAACCTCTGTCCTGGCACAAGCTAAAGCCATAATCAGAGAACCCTCCCATCCACTGCACAGTGAATATACTCTGCTACCTTCTGGGAGGCGCTATCGAGCGATCAAGCACCGCAGTAACAGGTTTAAACTCTCTTTTGTTCCCACGTCAGTGGCTTTGTTAAATAAGGCAAGACAGTAGGAATGTGGTTTTTTAATTGTTGAATTGTAATTATAATGTTATTTATTGGGCAGGTGCAATATACTGAAGTCACTTTATCTGCAAATGCACTTTACTTGGGATTGTGCAATATCATGACATGGTCATATTCTTTTTGTTGAAATCATGCAGACCAGCTGACTGTTGTACCGTTGTATGTGTATCCGGATGTTAAATGTTGTGAATGTTGTGTATGTGTCAAACAACACTGTGAGCCCAAGACAAATTTCCCTGTGGGGACAATAAAGTTTAACCTAACCTAATTAATCAGTGAAATCACCAGTGAAAACACCTTGTGGAATCAGTGGCTGCAAAGAAAACCTGCACCCTCTTGGCCCTTTCTGGAACAAGTTGCCCACCCCTGAACTAGGGGATTAAGGACCTTGCCCAAGGGCCTTTAGTGATTTTCCGGTCGGGCTGGGATTTGAGCCGAGGATCCTCTGATGTCAAGCCCAACGCGTAACCACTAGACCATTACATCGCCTATGGGACACAAATGGGAAATATTCATGATTTATGCATGAATCTGGTTATGTATTTAAAACACGTTGTGTTTATGAGTAGCCTACTGTTACCTCAATGTCATTTGTACCTGTTTCATCATTTGTACCTGTTTCATTTACACTTGACTGACATTAACCTCAACTGAAGTTTATATCCAGGTGCTGGTCATATAATTAGAATATCATGAAAAAGTTGATTTATTTCAGTAATTCTATTCAAAAACTGAAACTTGTATATTATATTCATTCAATACACACAGACTGATATATTTCAAGTGTTCATTTCTTTGTCATGCACTCACAGAAATATTTAACCCTAACTTTTAAGATTTATGTAATTTTATTACATGACAAATTCCCATATACTTTTTTAGATAATTTTAATACAAACCTACCAAATAAACCTTACATGATGCATATTCATTACTGTACTAAATCCTATTTATTTGAAATGCATAATCCTCAGCTTTATGTATTTAGTATCAATAAAATATAATTACTCTAAATAAGTAATAATGACAGTATTTATTTAAAATACGAGGTCTGTGATGAAAAAAGTGGTCCTTTTTATTTTTTTCAAAAAATAAATGGATTGGATTCATATGTTTTTACGTCAGACAAGCTTGAACCCTCGTGCGCATGCGTGAGTTTTTTCACGCGTGTCGGTGACGTCATTCGCCTGTGGGCAGGCCTTGAGTGAGGAGTGCTTCACCCCGCCCGTCGGAATCTCTTTGTCTGAATAGCCGCTGCAGACGGCGCGCGTTGCTTTATCAACATTTTTTCTGGACCTGTGAGGGATATCCGAGTGGACACTATTCGAGAAATTCAGCTGGTTTTCGGTGAAAAGTTTAACGGCTGAAGAGAGATTATGGGGTGTTTCTGTCGCTTTAAGGACTTCCCACGGAGCGGGACGTCGCGCAGCGCTCCCAGGCGCCGTCATCAGCCTGTTCGAGCTGAAAACATTCTAATTTAAGGCTTAATTCACCCAGACGTCGTGAGAGAACAGAGAAGATTCAGAAGAGGCTGGCATGAGGAGTTTATGCGGACATTCCACTGTTAAGGACATTTTGTATGAAAGAACGTGCGGACGAATTCGCCGAGTCGGTTCGGTGACGACACGGCGAGTCCGTCCGCGCCGCGACAGGAAAAAACCCTCTGTTGAAAACATTTGTAAATTCAGGCGGCTTTTGATGGCTTTCACAAGTGAGTATCTGAGAAATTGTTTAACAGCTTGGGCATGTTACAACTTGCCCGTTAAGGTTTCCAACGGAGGTGTTTTTCCTGTTGCGACCCCCCGCGGTCGGTCCGGCCCGACATGCGACTCTGCCCGCACGTTCTTTCATTACAAAATCTCTTTTAACAGTGGAATGTCCGCATAAACTCCTCATGCCGACTTCTTCTGAAAGTTCTCTGTTCTCTGAAGACTTACTGGGTGAACAGAGCCTGAAATGTGGAAGTTTTCAACTTGAAACAGCGAGACGACGACGCCTCGGAGAGCAGATCACCGTCAGGCGCCGTGGGCCGTCCATAAAGGGACACTAACAGACCAAAATCTCTCATCAGCCGTTAAAATTTTCACCGAAAACCAGCTGAATTTATCGAATGGTGTCCACTCAGTTGTGCCTTACAGTTTTTGAAAAAATTTTAATCAAACAAAGCAGCAGTCTCTGAGCCATTCCCAAACAATGAAAAATCGACGAGAGGGTGGGCCACTCCTCACTCGACTGCCCACAGGCGAATGACGTAACCGACAGGCGTGAAAAAACTCTCGCATGCCCACGAGGGTTCAAGCATGTCTGATGTAATCACACGTGATTCAAATCCTTATAGTTTTGAAAAAAATAATAAGGTCCGTTACTTTTATCACAGACCTCGTACATAAAGTATATTGTCTGAATTGCATAATAATTATGTTACCTATACAAGATAAATGGCAAAGGTAACATAATTGTTTGTTAATTGACAAAATGGGAATTTGTCATGTAATAAAACTGCATAAATCTTAATGTTAGGGTTAAATATTTCTGTGTGTCATTGATTGGTTTGTTGTTTTCATCCACTTCCACTCTTGCACCTGTCACGTGTCTTGTCTCTTTCATCATCCACTCTGTTTTCCTGCCTTCACTATCTTGCCCCATGCATATCTTTGTTCACTAGTCACGCCCCCCTTCCAGAACTTTGACACCTGCATCTGTTTCACTTATTACAGAGCAGTTATTTAAGCCCTCACAGTCTCACTGCCAGATTGTGTCTTTGTACACTTTCCAGCCTGTTCCTTGCCTCTGTTTTGCCTGCATGTATTTTGACTCTACCTTGTTTTTTTTCCTTGATTTTGCCTTGCCTCTGAAAGCATTTACACTGTGTTTTTTGACCTGTGACTGTTTATTGTACAATGTCTCAGCCTCTCACTTTTTTGCTACCTTTGCCTCTCTGCTGGACACCCGTGTACCGAACCCTGCCTGTTATTAAACCATTTGAACTGCAGTCTTGTGAGCTTGCATTTGTGTCCCTCTGGTTTGTGCCATGCCTGATAGGGATGGCTGTCATACATTTTGTGTAGGCCATATTACACTAAAGCTGGATTCTAAGTGTCATTTTGCCACCTTGCGTGGTACCGATTAGGTCCAAATTGATGATTGATTCATGGACTAAGCAGGCCATACTTTTAGCAGACATTACAAGTTTTGTCAGCACGCCCAATGAGATACTACGTCTGAAACTGGAGCGCGGGTATTTACATTCTCATGTTCATTTCACTTTTAGTAAGTCCAAATGTGAGTGTGAAAGATGGCTGACGCAATGTTTTTGTACGTACGCAACCTTAGTACATGTGGCCACGTTTCCTTGCAAGTCATGAAAGAATTTAACAGACACACACGGAGCTGTGATTCTTTTCAAAAAAAAAATTTTTTTTCATTTTGCACCTCAACCAGAATGGAGAAACTATAAATGAGACAGAAAGACACGCAACCAATCATATTTTGAGAATATAAAATGTCTGATATGTTGAATATGTAGTTTCTGTGTCACAACTTTCTGGGACTGATTACTTGTTGACAACCGGACACCAATCACAACCTCTGCTGATTGATTTTAAATGTAAATGACATCATTTTAATTAAAAAGTAACTGATTTATCATGACTATCAGCGGTAAAAGAGTAAACAGCAGCCTCAGTCATCTCTTTTGAAGCACTCCAGCCTTGCCCTCCGAGTCCATCCCAGTCAAATGATGGGAAGTCTCCACACTGCCTCCCATCTCCTTCAGGAAAATATCCGCCTCCTCCAACACAGTACTGAGGACACAAAAGATTATTGCACACAAATTAGGCTGAATAACAACTTTGTGTTCACTAACAGGAAGTCTGATGATGGATTCGCACTTACATGTTCAGTGTCGCATCCATTTGGTTTGACTCCAGAGCAGATTGCCATGGCTGCAAGCTCATTGTTGATTGCTCTGAACGTTATGAAACCTGGTTCAAATTGCACTTCAAAAAGAAAGAAGGAAAACATGACTTTAATATTTGCCTCATAGTACTGACTCCTTGTACATCTGAGAGCAGGATTTAAGGTTTGTTGCTACACACAACATGCTGTGTCATGCTTTGTACCGGTGCTTTAGGTTTTTATGGTTTTCTGGTGCTGGGTTTTTTCCTGCCTGCTCTTTTTCTGTCCCTATCTCTCTTGACTGTGTCTCTTGGTGCTTGGTGGTGGGCGTTGCATTCAGTTTTGCCACACCCAGTTCTGGATCTTTCCATACACCTGTTTCTAATCTGCATCTCATCACGTGGGTGTATTATGTCCCACTGGTGGCACTACTCCTTTGCCAGATTGTTGCGCCTTGTGCCTTCGCTTCCAGCCTTGTACTCCATGTCTCCAAGTCCTGCTACCACGTTGTATTCGACCACCTGCCTGTTTGTATTGACCATGCCTTAAGCCTTATGTTTTTGATCTGTTTGCTTGTTTTGGACTGCCTTGCTGTGTACCGGACCCCACTGAATCCTTCAGTAAACGCCTTTAGGAACCAAGCTACGTTGTTGAGTCCTGCAATTGTGTCCAGACATTTCTGTCCACATTCCTGATAATGCTGTATAGTAGTGAGGCCTGCTGTCTAGGGATGGGTATCGAGAACCAGTTCCTTTCGGGTATCGTTAAGAAATGATTCGATCCACCAACATCAATAAGCTTTGTGCTTAATGATTCTGTTATCGGTCCTTCAGAGTGGCCGTTGTTTTGGCGGGTGTTTGTCAGGAAAATGATCATTTCTCTACATTGATTACAGACCCTGCAGCGGGTCCTTAATTTTTCTGCAGCGCGGCTTTGCTTTGAACCTTGAACCAATCGAAGCGTGGATCGCAGATTGAAGCAATGCTTCGGTCGATTGCTTCATTTATTTATTTATTTCGCTTAATTTTCCCCCGCTAAAACCCTAAAGAGCATACGTCTGTGAGTATTATTTACCTTTTCTATGTTAAACCGACCTGTTATGGTCTTCTGAAACAGTTGATAGATGTATTTTATAACTTAAAAAACGGGAGCGATGGTAACGCGTTAGCTTGTCTATGGCATTTTCAATGTTAAAAGTTAGCATTTAGCAGTTGCAGCCGTCATCACGTTCGGGTGCATTTGTTTTCAAATTGTAATATTCCTTAAATTTATTTTTGCTTATATATTAATAATCTGATTATTATATACAGTTTTAGAGAAAGAGACAAAAAGAACCTGAATAGAAACACAACAGAAAATATATAATAGCAACTAACATAAATAAATAAATACATACATACAGAAATAAATGTTTCCTGTGAACACCGAGTGACTCTCACACCTCCATTTCATCCCTGTCTTATTTAAGTTTAATGACAGTTGTTTCGGTCAAACCATATTTTCGATGTGTTAATTTCTTCAGTGATTTCCTCCAGAACTTTCTGCCAAACTAGAAAACTGCTGCATCCTAGTAAGAGCAGAATACTACTGGAATGAATCCGAATAAGGAAAGTTGTATTTTTTTTTCTCACCTAAATGGATGCTGCACTCACTCCAGTTATTGTCTGGATTAGTCCCAGATTGTATTTCAGAGCTTCTAGAATTCAAACATTTTCCGTGCAGGTGGTGTTGGGGGGTAATTTTGGGTTTCAGCTTTTTTTGTTTTTCACCACTTTCATCCCTGAATATGAGTTGTGATTCACTTTTGTGCGGATTACAGTTACTAACTGGGACTCCTGTCTTGCTGCGAGAAAGAAACGAGAATCATCCTCCGTTCTGTTCACACAGCTCCAAATGTTGCGCGGCTCTCTGACAAGTCAAGATAGAATGATAACTTCAAAGCAAAACACAGTTTTGTTTATTTTTATTTATGTCCAGAGATCAAGGATACAGTGACCAATTTCATATTTATTTACTTTAAGACTCAATGAAATACATAGAAAACCTGTAAAGTCTACTTTTAGTACAAAATTCACGAGGAATCGATAAGGAATCGGATCGATAAGCAGAATCGATAATGGCATCGATATCGATAAAACCTTATCAATACCCATCCCTACTGCTGTCTCACCCAGCTTGTGGTGCCTTACGTACCCACTCGTGATCTGCACTCTTATAGTGTGTTCACATAATTTCAGTCTTGAGTGCACACCCCACTGGTCAACACATATTTTTATCATCCCGGACTTGTCAGTGCTGTTATACTTTCTTCTGCTTTGCACTCACTGTTGGCATTACCAACACCATCTTATCTTGAATCCTCAACTACATAACCTTGAATTATTTTGGACTTCAAACTCCCTGCTTGCTGCAAACAGATTTACCATACAGGACCACGCTGTTTATACTTCTTAAAGGTGTTTTCCCATTAATTGTTTCACAAAACTGACAAAATGTTTAAAAAGATGTGGCTGGACATTCACCAAGACATGCTTTCAAGGCATTCCATCTCTTAAGATAAGCTTCTTACTTTGTGCATTTGGTCCATACAGCTTTTTTGTGGACTCGTTGTTTCCTTTATCATACACAATGGGAAAGGCTGGTCCTCTGTCACTGCAGGAGCCAACATTGTAGATCACCGGATATTTCTGAAACATCATGTGACAGGCTTGATGTCATAAAGAGACGTGAGGCATACTTTTGACTTTGTACACAGGTCTTCTTAATCTGTATTGTGTGGTCCATCATTACTTCACAAATTCTTATCTTACCTCAAAAAGCTTTAGAAAGTTTCCTCCATACAGTTTGAGAAAGGAGCTGTTGGTGTGGTAGCGGAGGATGGCGCCCAGCCTCCAGTGGTCCAATGAGAATTTATTAGGGACGTGCCACACAGACGTGTCCTCTGCCGTAATGTCATAGTAACCTGGATTCTGTAACCAAGCATACACATCTGTCATCATTCAAATTCTGGTTATGACAATATTTCTCGTGTTCGCTTCACAGAAGTAAGCAGTACTCCTTGTACAAGCAAGCAAACACAGACATTGATGAGGATATTGATGCAGATGAAATGTCATGTTTTATTAATTTGCAAGGATGTAAAATTAGATTTTTCTTACAGTTCATGTTCTGGTTATGTTTTGGTTTGATCTCCATGTTATTCTGTCCCTGCCACTATTCTCCATATGTTGTTATTCTGTTAATTCAATAATTCTCCTTTTGGTGTTATTATTGATTGTTTTTGTATTCTCTGGTCTTTTTGCTTCTGTCTCTTTGGTCTCTGGCTCCCTCTTGTGTCCTCTTTCTGCACTTTCATGTTTCAAATGGATTCAGTCTGAGTAATTTCTACAGTGGTCTATAATCCTCTGGTCTGTTCTCTGCATTGGGGGTCACACTGTTGTACTCAAGACCATTACAGTTTGACTGTGTATATTCAAAGTAGGTAGATAGTTTAAGCGGATGACCACTGAGTAACTTATAAGACATCTGAAAAACTCCTTTGTCCCTCAGGCCATCGTACTGTAAAACTCCTCACAGACAGAAAACAGGAAGGAGAGGAACAGTAGTAGCCAGTAAACCACTATTGATCAATATGTCTAGTATTTATTTTTATATTTGCAAACTGTTTTTTTTTTTTTTTTTACTTTCACTTTTGATACTCTGTGTGCTTCTTACCCTGCGTGCTGCTATACAATGCTGCTGGAACCTCAATTTCCCTGAGGGAGTCTTCCAAAGGGATCAATAAAGATCTATCTAGCTATCGCTTTGATATGTAGTTAATGTTAATACTTTCAAATATGATTAAAATAATTTGACCATTATAACTGGAATTATGCTGCTGGGACAAGCATATGGAATTATGCTGCTGGGACAGGCATGGGACATTGTGTTGGGGCAACATTTTGGGCCGGGGTTATTTATTTACCTCTGTGTTTTTCTGTTAAGTCCTTGTCACCTGTCGTGCCTGTCACCGGTGTCCATGGTGATATGTGTTGGTTGGCCCGAATGTATGTGTGCACACCTGTCTGCTGTCTGTGTTCATGTCAGCTGTGATGTCTCTCCCATGGTGTGCAAGTGGGTGTGGTTAGCGCGTGTGTGCACGCAATCCCTACCCATGTCTTGTTTGGTCATGGATGTATTCACACAGCCACCTTGGAGAATTAAAGCACTTGTTTTTTCTTTTTTTTTTTTTATGAACTTAACCCTTTGTGTCCTGGCTGCCTTGCACCCTGGGTCTTATCTTGAATGTTGTGCAAACCGTAACACAATGTGCATCTACTATTTTTTTCCGGAGGTTCCCCTCTCAGCCCTACTATTATGTCATGCCCCACATGACATAATAGTATTTCATGGCGTCCGTGGTAATCTCACACAGTGCAAACTCCACCTCCGTTTAAGCAAACCGAGCCGAAGCCAACGACTCCCAAAATTCAGGAAACATCAAAGTCACAACGTTCACCTTCATGATTGTATCGGAATGTTGTTCAAAAGTGTGGAAATTGATGATGGAAAACAAAACGAGACAATTTCCCACATCGACAACGCAATGGTGTATTGTTTATTTTTTGATCTTGGTTTAAAACTCACACACTTTGGAACAAAGTTTGGCACCACCCATCAAAAACAGAGCCGTCCCGGTGTGAAAACATCAAAAGGACCACGTTCCTGAACTATGACGAGACACACATTGATGTGTGTAGCAAGCACCTCAGCGCATTATTAAAAAAACATAAAACATAACACATTAACCACAAATTATAACTGGGTATGGTGGAATTATGTCCACAATGTCTATTACATATTGAATTATGTCCGCTGCAGTATTAACATTATGTTTGTCCCGGAAATCCTGTACCTTGTAATCACTGAAGTGGCACCTCTGCTGTCCCAAGGTGTTTCTGTTGGCCCAGTTCCATCTCCTTCTGGTATTGGATGTTGTTACCCTGCTGGCTGGACCAGCGGTCGCCTGGTGTTGCACTTTCCAAAAACACTGTTCTCATGAACGCTTGCCACCAGTGTCCAGCCACCTCCTGCAGTGGTCATATCACAGAACGTCTCGATAGACCATGCCGTTAGCAGTCATCAGGTAGTATAACCCGTCTGGAAATACAGTAAGCTGAATATTACAACAAAATAGCATTTGTTTCTTTTAATTATCACTGCCTATCTGAGCTCAAAAGCTAAATGAGCATTTGAAAGCATTGCAACACCTTTACTTATTAAGACATTTTTCTTTTCTGCACTCATTCAATTGTGATGCAGTTTGTTCACACTTACCCTCTTGCACCACAGTATGTGTCCCGGATCTCCTTACACTCCGGGCAACAAATGTTGACCGGTACTTCAGTCCTTTAAGAGCTCAAAATTTGCACGTTGCAGTTCAGAACTGTTTGAGCAGTTATGGTAACAGCTGTATCTTTGGACATTTTCTTTTTCTAGGAAAGTAATACAGTTTCACAAAATGACATATTGTAAGTCAAATGGCATGCACAGCATTTATATAAGACTGAATGCATGTGTGCTATAGTACAGTTTGCAGTGAAACTGAAATTCAAGTGATGCAGGCTCCACTGACACCAAGCCACAGTCAGTAAAATTATACACCATAACATGTCTGTGAATAAACAAATCAAATATTTATCTATAAAATATGGATGCACTTCTACCAACTAAATAAAAGAAAATTTAGCCCCATATCATCGAGGAACTGACTGGCACAGTGTCTTCGTGGTTAGCACTGATACCAACAAGGTCCTGGGATCGTTTCCCACCTGGTCCTTTCTGTGTGGAGTTTTTATGTAATCCCGTGTGTTTGTGTGGCTTCCCTCTGGGTGCTCTGGATTACTCCTACTCCAACAGACATGCAGGTTCAGTGAAGTGGAAACTCTAAATTGACCTATGAAATGTGTTGTCTGTTTATATGTGACTCTGTGACAGCCATAACAGCCTGTCCAGGGTGTAACCACTGGGATAGGCCCCAGCTCCCTTGACCCTCAACTTGAATAAGTGGGTATAGAAAATGACTGAATGAATACCCGAGTGCAGCACTGGAGAAGCTGAGTAAAGAATAGAGTATCTGGGTTTTGCAATTCGCTTTGATCAAGACTAAGATGGCAGGGTTTCAGTGACTTCCCAACTTGGCCATCAGGAGTAAATCTGCAGAAATATTTTTCAAACCTGGTTAAGAATGAGTATGAAAGAATTACATAGGCCTACTGACCTTAGATTGTTGGTGGCTAGTTTCTGGAAAATCATAGTTTAAAAACCATGTATAAAAAATAATAGGTCATTTGTCAGTCTGGTGTCAAAGACTGCTCTTACCTCAACTAGAAGCAGAAAACTGCAACAACAAAAGAGCAGGCAAAAGCTAATCAATGATTAACAAAGCATTTGAAATGAGAGAAAACAAAATTCTCTGAAAAAGCAAGAACAGAAATTTTGACAACTTTTCAAAAGCTTTTATCGACCACTTCAATGGTGTCAGCATGATCACAGTTAAGATAGTTCCTTATACCCCCGTTACACAGCCGGAATCACGCAGAGTGGCGTGGGACTTATGAATCAGCGCACATCCGAAAGGTGTCTGATTTCAATTCCAAACCTTCTGACAGCCATCTGGTGGAAGTCCCACAGTTGTCAAAATCAGCCGGTTGCCCTGAGTGTGATGCACATGTTCAAACCTCTCCACGCACCGTCGAGATGGGACACCTATCTGACGGTGGTCCATGTGTAATCTGAGGACCATCTGATACCTGACGGCATCAAAACAGCATCTGAAACAATCTGATCATAGTTGATGAGCTCTGAGATCGATCGGTCACGCAAAGTCTCCCACATGCTGTGCCCGTTTGTCCACCTGCCACTGGACCCCGGCCAGGGAGGGTGAAGGAAATGTTGTTATGTAATAAGATGTATGTGACCCTGTGCGCATGTCAGAGGCTCGGTGCAGTGCCGCAATGCAGCTGAACGGTGTAATGCACGTATTATTACACATTCACCCCTAAGTCTGTAACAGGTATGATGTGTAAAGTGTTGCCCAGCACATGATGACATAAATAAACATGTAACTCACCGTTGTACCTCATGTTCCATAGTGCAGCGCAGACAGCTGGTCAGTCCCTTTCACCCGGCTGCACTGTTTGATGGCAACGTCGCTCAGATGACACATCCATAGTCCACCTCTGGCATAAATAATCCCATGTGAAGTGACGCCCCACACGATAATCAGCTACAGTTGTAAGTAAAATGACAACAAAATAGTTTAAGAAAAGAAAAAAAGAGAAAGTCCACTGGCTGCATCTGAATGTTGCGCACATGTGGGAAGTTGGCACACTGCCAGCACAGTTTAGCAGCAGTTTATGGAGTCCAGCTGGACAAAACAAATCTAGCAATGCACATATATGCTGCTCAACACCTCAAAGGGATTTTCACCAGACAAACAGCAGGTGGTCACTGACAGTGTCAACCTGTTTGTGCGCTCTCTGGATGGACAGCTCCTGTGCTCGCATGCACATGTGGATTGGCTGGTACGCTTTATGAACACATATACAACATAGCTGAGCAAATATTTCGGCCACACACTCACACACTGCTTTGATCATCTGTTCCACACACACTTGTTCAGCCATTGTGAACACACGTGCACAGCTGAGTGGACAAAAACTCATCACTCGGATCACCTGTTACGCACATATACGTGCACACTCCATCACGTGAGACACACACCGAGAAGGTTAGTTTAGCGCTGGGAAGTGAGGACAAGCGAGATTTGACTGCGTAGGGTGAGTGAGTGGGTGAGTGAGTGAGGACAGCTCCAATGGTCGGGTGCCGTCTGACAGCAGTCTGTGTCATCTGACTGTTGTCTGAAATATGTTTGGGCTGCATCCTGCAGGTGTGTACGAGGCAGTCCGGATGTGTTCGGACCACGGCTGGACCACGTCTCTTTTCCCCTTGACTGCGTCAGATTATGGCAATATTTGCCGTGTCGTAATAGTTCCTACACTGCTTGCTATGTGTGATGGGGGCTTCAGTTTAGCAAATAGGCTTAATAAAGAAAAGAAAAATATCCAGCAACACAGGTCTGAGGCGTCCATAACCTTTCAGTTTGTTCTTATTTCTCTCCATTTTTAACCCGAGGCCAACAAATGGCCATCAGGTATTGCAAAGACCTGTCGTCCGTCTGTTTGTCCAGCTGTCTGTGCTCAGCATAAGTCCAGTTCTATTACTGCCACAGTCTTCAAATCCACAGGGAACATTGTTGGGACACAGACCTTGCCAAGTTCGAAGATGGCTAACCTTGACATATTTTAAGAGGTATTTTGAGAGGTTAAAATCTTACATTCTGTTTAAAACCTGTTCCATTTTGTGTTTGACTGGTGGGCGTGACAGCCAATAAGAGTAGAGCGCTACAGTGATGTCAGTGGCTGGTCTCTCTCTATGTAAAAGCTAGTGAGAAATAAACACTTCTAAAACAGAAAACCACATTTTTGGAACCTAATAAAACACATCTGAACATATTTTGCAGCCGTTAGTATGGTGACGTCACAGGCTGGTAGCTAATTCCTATGGAGTTAAATTTGTGTCAATACCAGCAAATGCACAGAGGGTGATCTACAAATATTCCTTGATTTGCATAATTTCCACTTTTGTCAAGCTCATGTACATGCACACACAAAGCCTCCTGCAGACACTGGTAAAACGTAAATATTGTTTTGACTGATTAATAGAGGGGCTTCATTGAACATGTACAAATTGTATGTTAGACAACAGGATCTTAATAATTAATTAACAACTCCAATTATAAGAACACAAGACTCATATGGCCGAGGGTATTTAGCACTGCATTATTTTTATTTACGTCATAATCTATGAAGACTGATCTCTCAAATCATAAATCTTCCAAACAAGAAATTTAGGTTGCTACACACAATGATAGATTCTGTATCCTAGCATATATTCTGTCATGTTGGATGTATTGTGAAGGCCAAGAAGTAAATCCTATATTGAGAATGCTCCGGACAGTATACATGACATATTAAAATAATGGATAACAGGCACATAATAGCAGTTAAGTATGTCCATTTTACCTAAGTACCATTTACAAACACTACAAATACTGCAATAACCAGTTTCAATGTTAGTATACCTCCACACACTTTTTTTAAACTGTGGTTTTACACCAGTGTATTATATGCTGCTTGTACCTATGAAGGTGTGTAATTTTGTGGAGAGATTTGTGGTTTTGGTATGTTACTGGAATATTTGTACAAAAAGGCAATAAATACAGTAAAGATTAAATGAACATAGAATACAACCTTGCAGCAAGCGGGGCCAGAGTTTACAGTCCAAATAAAAAGGCACAGCTTCAAGTTGACGCAGCAGACTAAAAGATGACACAACCGCAAGCAGAGTTCAAGACCAGCTAATCAAGCACAGAAAGAATGCTGGATGATTCAATATAATGGATAAAAATGATCTGGGGTCAGGTTCTGCATCAGAGCAGACGTATGGTGTCGCTGCACGGAGGCCAAGATGCCAAAGTGGCGAAATTTGAACAAGGTCTTGGCTAAAAGCAGAGCATTACATGTATTAATTTGCTATAGAACTTTGTGACACACACACAAAGATTATCTGGGTTGGTTCATTCCCTTGAATGGATTACTGATTCTCTTCAATATCGCGCGGATCACGATGGATTCGCTGATGAACCGAGACAAAACCACCTCCGTTTTGGTCTCACTGGATGGCTTTGAGAGGGCTTTCAGACAGCTGTCGGTGGTTTTTCAGTCGTGTGATTATCCGACAAATTGTGGATGAGCCTGGACATGCCAGAACATGTCCTGTGAGGCTTCATCACGGCGTTGCTTTGCGCCATGCGGCACGCCACGATGCGCGGCATTCCTCCGCACGTCTGTCTCAATGTGCCGAAAAAGTGGTGATGTCCACGTCTTTTCACAATTCCTGTGTTAGTCAGACGACATCCCGGATTAAAACACAGCGTCCAGTTTGGAAATGAACGGCACATTCCACTGTTACAGGAGTTTTTGTCATGGAAAGACGAGCAGAGCTGAAAGCAGAGCATACATGTATTAATTTGCTATAGAACCTTTGTGACACACACACAATATTATCTGGGCTGGTTCATCCCTTGATGATTACTGATTCTCTTCAATATCTACAAACAGTCCTTCAGCCAGCTGAGTTTTCTTTGAAAATACTGAGTATATTTTTAAGAAATGTTCACAACAACTCAGTCTGAGCTGTCATCGGTGCCAGTACACAGGTTATTGAACTTGTGTACGGTACACACACTGAAAGTGTTCCATCTTTTCTTTTATCAAATGAAGAACAGCTAAATAGAACTGGGATGTTTTTTGTGATTTCATGTGGTATGAGATGTTGTCTGTATGTGTAGTTGTATTATACGAGGTCTGTTAGAAAGTTTACGACCTGTTTTATTTTTTTCAAAAACCATAGGAGGTTGATCACGTTGTGATTGCATCAGCCAGCTTGAACCTTGCTGTCGATCCGAGCCGCGATCGACAGGCTGAACGACCATTTCATTTTAAACGGATGGCTGTCTGGATCCGTTAAATCGTGTGCCATTTCTCTGGTTATCACAGAGACTGGACCATCAACACATTTTCGGCAGATTTCACTTTTACAAAGGAAGATTTTGTCATGGAAAGCCGCGCGGATTGCTTCGCACGTCATGATGGATTCGCTGATGAACCGAGGACAAACCACCTCCGTTGTGGTCTCACTGGACGCTTTGAGACGCTTTCAGACAGCTGTCGTGGTTTTCAGTCGTGTGATTACCTACGAAATTGTGGATGAGCCTGGACATGCCAGAACAGGTCCTGTGAGGCTTCATCACGGCGTTGCTTTGCGCCATGCGCACCGCCACGACGCGTGAATTTCCTCCGCACGTCTGTCTCATGTGCCAAAAAAGTGCTGATGTCCACATCTTTCACAATTCCTGTGTTAGTCAGACGACATCCAGGATAAAACACAGTGTCCCAGTTGTGGAAATGAACGGCACATTCCACTGTTACAGGAGTTTTTGTCATGGAAAGACGAGCAGGAGGCTTCGCGTGGTCGCGGCAGAAAAAATAAAAAGTTTGGATACTTTTCTAACAGACCTCGTATGTCTGGTGAGTCAAAGAAAATTTCCACCATGGTGGACATTAGATTGATCACCCTGGCACAGTTCCTTTGTCTTAAAAATGAGCAAAATGCTAGAACTAACCCACCACCACCACCCCAAGAGTTATTTACACCATGATATTTTTACTTTGTTTTAATATTGATTGTACTCACTACGTACGTATATTTAACTTTACCAGTGATAAGCTTCATAAATGAAAATCCACATCTAAAAATTACTGTAATAAGACAGGGCGCACAACAGAAACAAAAGACTTCTACGTTGAATCTCCTGCAAAGGTATCAAACACCTCTGTCCAGTAAACTCATGACTCATACGCAGAAGGGGTGTGTGGACCTTTGAAGTGCTATGCTCTACACACACACCTGAACTCACTGCCAATCACTGTGACTGCTGCGTGTGCGCACTGTGTAACTACTACTGTGTGGTGTTTAATGCCACTCACGTCTACTGCTTCCTGGCCAGTGTTTGTCATTGGTTTTCTTCCAGTTTATCATGAATTTGGGGTTTTGAACAACCTAGTGCTCTCCAGATAGGTGTGTGTGGTGTGTGTGTGTGTGTGTGTGTGTGTGTGTGTGGCATGTGTGTAACGTGCATGTGGCATGTGTGTCGTGACTCGTGAGTTAGTGGCATGTAAGGGAGACCACATGGTGAGTGAAGTGGTGAGTGTTTGGAACATAACCAAAACACTCAACATCCATTCACAAGCTCAGAATGAACCATCACCCTCAGTAAAAGTAGAAGACAATCTCTCCCACCTGATTTCCACTCAGATTTAAACATGCACAAAACTTTCTGATGAACTCTGTGGAGATCAGCTGACAAGGAACTCGTTTTGCATCTTTATAACTGCACTTTATAAAATTAACTTCATTTATAGAAATCACCGCACACAGTCGCGATCATTGCGCACCCATTAGCTGGGATGTTGAAATGATATTGCTCTTTTTCTCTGCCACAGTCATTTGCCCACTCGTCCGGCACTCATGGCGTGCTCTGAGGTGTTTGCGAGTAGCCTGTATGGTATTTGGGACTCTTCCGGCCTTGGCGACTCTTCTGCGGATGTCAAGTGCAGCTTTATATGTCACGGTGAACATTGTGATAATGACTGTTTGTGATCGGATGCTGAGCGGCCTTGTAAGGTCCTGGGTAGCAGCCATGTGGCTTGGTGGCGACATGCAGCATTCTATGCGATTTCATGACCTAACAAGGACCCTAGCACAGACCCCATCGCTGTGAAACAGGGGTTTAACAGGAACTGAATCCTGTTGTGAAAAGCCCCTGCCCAGCACAGAGAGCAGTGCAATACTCTTGTAGTTACTGCAGTCACCTTTTCCTTTCCAGACTTTTCCAGAAGCCTTCTGTGCAGATTATACCCTTCTTCCAAACTGAAACTAAGATTATTTGCAATGCCAGCATCTCTAATCTCAGGTCATCACAGCCACTTTGATCTCTCCATCACAGACTGAAATTTCCATCAAGTTATGAACGATGGCTCCTTTGGATGTTTATAAGAGCACTCTCAGATTTTAAACAATTCCTTCTATGGGCAATGGCAACTCCTACATAATCCCAAGGATCTTTCAGGGTCTGATTGTAGAAGAACTCCAATACTGCATTTGTGGAAAAAAGATGGGGGCACGAGTGGTGGTTGCCACACACAACAACAATGTCCTAGTTTTCTTTGTGTGCCTCTGTGTCTTCCTATTCATTGTGGAACAATCCCCAGTTTGCAAGGGAAACATGTTTATGACCAGTCAGTGGCCGCCACTCTGGTTGACGTCACATTTTAGTATCGGCTCAGCTCGCTTGGAACCTCACTTGAGCAGATAGCCAAAAAAAAAGTACCAGGTACTACCCAAATGGAGAAGCAAAAAAAAACACAAAAAAACAAACAAAAACCAAGTTGAGTCAAGATGAGTAGTGCTAATACTGTATTATATGGAGGCCGCCTAGGGACATGGTGGTTCATTTTTTTTTTTTCGGCCCAGATTACTGCGTTCCCTCACAATACCTTTTGCGTTCCCTCACAATAACCTAATATCAGATTAAAGCTCATGCCTATCAGAGCACACAATGAGTGGAATCAGGTGGGGGGAGACTGAACACATATGCACACACACACACACACACACAATGCGATCCCTTCAGATGTGGGAGTAAGTTGCTACAACTTGCACAGCTGCAAGATTCCGTATGAAATATATTTTATTCAGTGGTGTCAAAAGTACACACATTTGTTACTAAGTAGAAGTATAGATACTGCAGTTTAAAAACACTCTGGTAAAAGTTGAAGTATCAACTTGACCTCTTTACTCAAGTAAAAGTGAAAAAGTATGTGCTCCAAACTTTATACTTTTATTAATTAAATAAAAGTATAAAGTACCTTTAAAAAAAAAAAAAAGAAGGTAGATGCCACTATATGAATTGAAAGTTTAATTTAAAAACTGATTCATTCTACATGTGGCCCAAGACCAAACCCAAATTACCCCCAACACCAACCTGCACAAAATGTTTCAATTCTAGAAGCTGTGAAATGCAATCTGGGGACTATTCCAGACGATAAACTGGAGTGAGTGCAGCATCGATTTAGTGAAGGAAAAAAAAAAAAACAACAACTTTCCTTATTCAAATTCATTCCAGTAGTTCGCTCTTAGTAGGATGCAGCAGTTTTCTAGTTTGGCAGATAGTTCTGGAGGAAATCACTGAAAAAATTAACAACTGAAATATGGTTTGACTGAAACAAACTGTCATTAAACTTAAATAAAACAGGGATGAAGTGGAAGTGGAAGAGTCACTAGGTGTTCACAGGAAGCACTTATTTATTCATGTATGTATGTATTTATTTATGTATGTTCATTGCTTTTATATTTTCTGTTGTGTTCTATTGAGGTTCTTTTTGCCTCCTTCTCTAAAATTGTATATAATAATCATTAGATTATTATATATAAACAAAAATAAATTTAAGAAATATTAGAATTTGAAAACAAATGCACCCGCACGTGATGAGAGCTGCAATTGCTTAATGCTAAGTTTTAACATTGAAAATGCCATAGGCACGCTAACCGCGCCATTTTAAGTTATAAAATACATCAACTGTTACAGAAGACCATAACAGGTCGGTTTAACATAGAAAGGTAATAATACTCAGAGAAGTATGCTCATTAGGGTTTTAGCGGGGGAAAATTAAGCGAAAGAAAAGAAAGAATAAAACGAAGCAATAGGGTCGAAGCAGTGCTTCAATCTGCGAACCACTGCTTCGATTGGTTCCACGGGTTCAAAGCAAGCCGTGCTGCAGAAAAGGTGATTACAGGCGCACATGATGTAATATAGATATATATAATATATATATATATATATATATATATATATATATATATATATAAACAGTAAACTGAAGCCCAAGAGTAAGGAAGCTGTTTATTTTAAAATGTAAGGATAGAAAATACAGATACATGTGTGAAAAATGTAATGAGTAGAAGGTAAGAAGTAGGCAGAAAAATAAGTAATGGAGTAAAGTACAGATACCTAAAAAGTGTACTTAAGTACAGTACGAAGTATTTGTACTTTGTTACTTGACACCTCCTGATTTTATTTATACAACAGTGATAGTGAGTGTTAATGTGCCTTAGTCCTCCTGTGGCTCCTGAGTTCTGATCCTGACATCCTCTTTCCTGATGGACATATCCTTTTCTAGGCATCTGGCATGCATAGCTCAGTAGCCATGCAGGCTTCCAGAGCCTTGGATTTCCCCCTGAATAAAGCGCATGGCATCTTCTAGTGCATCATATCTCCGCCAAAACAGACCTGTTTTTCTATAAATATGCTTCCGAGTCTTCACGCACATAATCATATTGTGTCTCACAGATAAAGCCTCCAGTAGATTTTTGTATGTGAGCCCCAGGTTAAAGTAAAACTTAAGTTGTGGCTATCCATGATGTGCAATCCTTCCAATATGGACTCAAAACTTTATTGCGAGGGAACGCAAAATGTATTGTGAAGGAACACAATAATATTGTGAGGGAACGCAATTATCTGGGCCAAAAAAAAAAGAACCACCATGTTCCTAGGCGGGCTCCGTAGTATTATGGAAAAGGGACAGAAATTACTTTTGGCATTGGAAAAAACAAACCATTATTTGAACAATCATTGGTGGGAGAGATCAGTGCACTTGGCCTGCTTCAACTGATGGACTCCAGTGTGTTCGTGTCCTTACCATCAGTCACCACTCCACTGAAGAAGCATCATAAGTGATGTGGATTGGGACACAAAGTGGGGTGACAGCAGACGAGTGTGGGCAAGGGTAGCAACTAACCCGACTTAGCCGGTTTGGTAGCCAATGTTGATCATTGAACAATAAATTGGACCATATCAAACTTTTGTGAGCCTCACAACATAACATGAGACACTGCTGTGTCTTTGTGTTTCCTGAGATGTGGGCTGCACGGGAACACAAGAGCTGGAAAGCTTTGCGAAAGTGGCACCATGCTCTGTATATGTAAACAGGATGGTGGCAGGACACACAAGCTGTTTCCCAACTTTGTTCCCCAGATGTGGAGTTCATAATTATAAACTGCTGATTATTCTAGTTGCCACCAGAACTAACATGTCAGGATTTAGGATTTTCCTTCCCCTTTCCTTGTGTTTCTTTTCATTTTCCCTTGCTGGTGTGTCATGTTGTCTCAGTCTGTCTCTGTGTTGCTGGAAGTGGACTCTGGGCCCCTCCTCCGGCCTGCCCATCTGATCCTCTGCAGTTGCTGAGTCTGTTCACCTGCAGTCTATATGCAATCAAGCCACTGCAGCATGTACCCTGCCTCAGGCATCCAGACGCTGCCAGATCTTTCAATCTCCACTGTGATCCTTCACGCCTGATCTGCCAGAATTCAAAGTTGCCCTCCTGCCTTGCTTCAGTCTTTAGCTGCCAGTTTGG
The DNA here is from genome assembly GCF_902500255.1 of Thalassophryne amazonica. Classification (NCBI taxonomy): domain Eukaryota; kingdom Metazoa; phylum Chordata; class Actinopteri; order Batrachoidiformes; family Batrachoididae; genus Thalassophryne; species Thalassophryne amazonica. The sequence goes on along the minus strand of NC_047117.1, from coordinate 72,823,995 downwards.
TTCACTCATATTTGACTCTTTGCCTGCCCTGCTCAGCTGTTCCTGTCCTCCACTGCCAGACCTCTCCAGCCCAGCCAGCCTACATCTCACTAAAATAAACTGTGTTTTAGTGGCTGCTGTTTATGTACCACCTACTTCCAATGTGGAGGAAACATGAGTGACCTTTACAGTTCAAATGTGTGAGCACAGACATTCCATTCCAACACTTTTTTTTTAAATCACCACAGGAAATTTCAACCAGGCATGTCTCAAGCTTGGTCTCCCAACATTGTACCTGCCTATGAACTTTCCAACAGGAAAAAACAAGACTCATCTCATCTTCAACCGCTTTTCGCATTCGGGTCGCGGGGGCAACAGCTCCAGCAGGGGACCCTAGACTTCCCTTTCCCATGCCACATTGACCACCTCTGACTGGGGGATCCCGAGACGTTCCCAGGCCAGTGTGGAGATATAATCTCTCCACCTAGTCCTGAGTCTTACCCAGGGTCTCCTTCCAGATGGATGTGCCTGGAACACCTCCCTTGGGAGGCACCCGAGGCATCCTTACCAAGTTCCCGAACACCTTAGCTGGCTCCTTTCAAACGTGAAGGAGCAGCGACTCTACTCCGAGCTCCCCACGGATGACTGACGTCTCACCCTGTCTCTAATGAGACACCAGCCCACCTCCTGAGGAGCCCATTTCAGCTGCTTGTACCCGCGATCTAGTTCTTTCGTCATGACCCAACACTCATGACCGTAGGTGAGCGTAGGAACAAAGATTGACCATAGATCGAGAGCTTTGCGTTTTGGGTCAGCTCCCTTTTCGTCACAACAGTACGGTAGAGCGAATGCAATACCGCCCCTGCTGCGCCGATTCTGCTCACGGCCAATCTCACTCTACCATCTTCCCCTCACCGTGAACAGACCCCGAGGTACTTGAACTCCTTCACTTGGGCCATTTGATTTACACAAATGCGAGAACCCACACAAGGCAAGACAACAGAATGACCAAAAACAATACTTTTGAAAATGGGTCTCAGAATGGATAATATGAAAATAATGCCTTGCGGTTTTCATCTGGATGAGCATATGCAGTTTTCTGAAATGATAATGTCATAGTCCCACATCTCTAACCTCAGCTTCTCATAATGAATGTAATAATGTAATAATAAATAATGTGGATAGCTTAGTGAACACTGGTGTAAATAAATGAAGCACTATGGTGGTAATAATTGCAGAAAGAACACTAAGCTTTTAAAATAGTTGTTTTGTTTTTCTTTTTTGGCAGGACAAAGTGCTGGTGTCCTCTGGTTCAGGCTTAGAAATGCACCCAGAGGAGACAAATGCCATGAGACTACTTTTAAAAACACTGCGTTTATTCCCAAGTAATTTCCACGATAAGAAATTAAAGTATTTCCAGAGTTATCTTCTAGGGGTGTCAGGGTGTCTTATGTCAGGCTGTGATGAGGAATCCAGTTGAAACAACGAACAGGCAAAATTAAGACTTTATATTTTCTCTGCGTGTGTGAATGGTTTTAATATTTGAAACAGTATAAGTCAGAACTGTATAAATGGCCAAATGAGTACTTCACTTAAAAGTAATATGTGGTCTGTAGGATGTTATACTTTAACTCTGCAGGCAGCAGAAAGCTCTCTGCCTGATCTCCGCTGAAAGTTTTGAACATGCACAAAACTTTCTGACAAACGTAGAAGGACATCAGCTGAGGATGGAACTCATTTTCAGATGGGAAAACGACTTTTGTCAGACAAAAACAAACAGACTATTGTATCAGCTCCTCATATGTTTCCTTGATGAGTCAGTGTGATTGGGACATTACTGTTGTGAAAATGCAAGCACACAGACCTAGGGTGAAATGAGAAAAACTGGTTCTCAGGGAAGTCAGACTGTGGCCACAAGGTGTTATCAGTACACTGCAAGACTGAGTGAAACCACACTGTGTAATGACACAATTGAATTGGAACAGTACTCCTGAGTGGGCTGTACCAGCAGTGCACCCTTCCTCCCAGACAGTTTCAACCACTTCTGTAATCGCTTTGAGGCCTCTAACAACACCACAGCACAGAGGCTGACACCATCACCTCGTGAACACACTATACAGTTGTCCCAGACAAGTGTAAAGAGGGCGTTCTCCAATGTCAACACTAGGAAATGTTATGTTTGGTTCTGAATACAGTTTCAAACTACAGGTTAAGGACCCAAACTGCAAGGGGCAGTAATAGGGGAAAAGGTTTATTGAAGAAACCTCTGCATTCTCAGGGTGCAGGACTACTTTGTGTCCCTAGGGTGAATAAAAAGTTTGTGGATCACAGAGCTTTCTCTTATTGTGCCCCTGTTCTGTGAATGATCTCCCTGCTTCAATAAAACAGTCAGATTCTGTACAGACTTTCAGTCCAGACTTAAGATGGACTTTTTTCCCTTTCGTATGGCTAGCATACTGGCATAGTATGTTACTGTAATGGAGGCCAGCAGGTGTCGCTGTGCAGATGTAGTTAGTAATCTCACTCCCAACAGCTCAAAAGGATTATCTGGTCACAAGGCCAGAGCCCTGGGTTTGTAGCCTTCTGGTTAGAGAGTCCGACTCCCATGCCGGAGCTCGTGAGTTCGTGTCCCAACGGGAGCGAATGGGCAGAGTCATAACAACACAACGCAGAGTGCAGCCGCTACATTACCATGCTTTCTACCCTTTTTATTTCATTTTATTAGTAAACAAAGTGGACCATGGCCTCAACTTTATCTAAAGTCTGGGTCTGTGAAGCTTAGGGCTCGCGGCCGGTGATCACCTTAAGGCGCTTTTCCACTTCACAAAGTAGCACTACTCGGCACTACTCAGCTCGACTCTACTCGTTTTTTTCGCTTTTCCATTAGGGTAGTTTTTAGTACCGGGTAGGTTTTTTTAGTACCTGCTCGGGAGCGGTTCCAAGCGAGCTGAGCCGATACTAAAATGTGATGTCAACAGGCTGCCAGCCACTGATTGGTCAGAGAACGTCGTCACTGGATGAGTCATGAGTGCGCCGTCCGAGAGGAAAATCAAAACTCGGCATTTTTAAATAGTCACAGCGGCGTTACAGCGACCGTCGTTTTCTTTTGTTTCAACTGCGAGTTTTTTTTTTATTCGCACAAAACCACACCGTGGTCTGTGGATGAGCTGCGGACGTTTATGTTTGGTGGCGGAGGAGAGAAACAGAGTGGATGAAGCGATCCGAAATGAGGCCGCACTCGGCTCACCGGACATTACAGCAACTCAAAGAACAGCTGAAAAAGCTTAAAAGTGATTAAAGGACCACAATGACCAGAGTAGGTCGGACCGTAAAAGGGCTGGTAACGGTACGACCACAGGAACGCTGTTTACGTACAACACCGCGAGCAATGGGAGGCAGAATGATCGCGACTCGGCTTGTTGAAGCGACGGTAAGTGTTTTTGTGACTGTAGTCTGCTTGAAAGCACCGTTTAATGTTACTTTTCCCATTGGTGGGAAGCCGACTTTAACAACCGAAGATTGTGAGTCTAAACTTGTGTTAAGTAACATCGTTGTCTCATGTACGCGGACACAGTGAGCTAGCTGACTGCTAAATAGCGAGCTAGCTAACTCCGTGCTCCGCTTTAAAGTATTAACTTCTGACAGAAAAACACCTCAAGTCAGCAAGACAACAAACGTGTACATTTGACTCATTTAGTGCCATTACGGTGATGTGTTTTTTTTTTTTTTGACAGTGTCGCCATTTTGTGTTTTTGTTGAAGATCCATTTCCATAAGTGAGAAGGGTTCGAACACCAGCTTCAACATCTGTATCACGTCCAGCACCAAACAGGAACGTGTCATCACAGGTAAGAATAATGTGTCTCACATCACCTTAACTTGCCCAAATACGATATATATACAGGGTGACCCCCCCGCCTAAATCAGTAAACCTTGGTAACTTTTACAAATCAAACTGATGGTTACACAAAAGTGGAGACATTTTAGCAAAAAGTACAATAATTTATTCAAACTTCACAGTGAAACATAACTGGTGTATAACATGATGATGACAAAGGTGTCCCATTCTGTGGCATGAACCTCTGCAGCGGTGACACTGAGAAAACCATCTGAAACACACAGCATACATATTTTAATTAGTGCTGTCAGGTTATTAAAAATAATGTGATTACAAGGTTTGTGATTAGTTAATCTAAATGAATCATTTAATTGCAGGTATATTAAAAAACTCAGATCTGTGTGTTTTTGGGACATTTAATAATCAGGTAAAAAAGGATCAGGGTTATTTTTGTTACATATCAGGGAGGTATTAAACAAGCTGTAAATTTTGTAATTTTGATGGGTTAAATGCAGGCAAATTTCATTGTATTTATGTGTACAATGACAATAAAAGGATAATTTATAAAGAATGTCTATAAAAACAGAATTGTGGGAGTTTGGAGGCTGATTCTTTCTGCACAATATGACTCCTTTAATAATTATCTTATTAGATTTCATATTTTAAATTTGTCCATTGAACATTAAAATCTGGATGAAAAACAAATGTTTTTAATGTGTTTTAAGCCTGTTCGAGTTCAGTGACGACGTTAATTAACGGTCATTAAAACCGAATTAACATTTTGTGCGTGAATGTCAGTAAACACACAAACTCCCACATTTGAGATTTAACAATAAGTTATCAAAGCAAGTTACTTTGGTAAAAAAAAGTATTGACATTAACACGTTTATTGCTCAGAAACGCGTCTTTATTCACAGACCAAGTCACTAACGTCAAAACAAAATGGAGCAAAGTGTGACTGAAGGCCTGATAGGTACTGTAATTAATCTAAATTAACATTTTATTTGACAGCCACAATTTTAATAGTTAATAGCGACAGCCTGCAGTTATTACTTATTTACGAGCTACTTAGGAAGCTAACGATTAGCTTACCGTCATGCTTTGCCTTTTCATCTCTAGCAGCTTGTATCTTCTCGTCTTCATCTTCATATGAATTCCCAAAGTCTTCTGTACGTCTCAAGTGTGTTTTTCCTCGCCGCCAGCAACTTTCTCTTAAAAACTCACAGCAGTAAACACACGGAGTTCACCATTGTTTATGTTTGTGTCGCCTATAAACGACGTCACTGCAGTTTGCTCTGCTGACCCCGCCCACGTTGAAGAGGTACCATTTGCAGTGGAAAAGCTTGCGCTTGGAACCAGACCGAGTAGAGTGGAGTAGTGCTGGAGCTTTGTAGTGGAAAAGTGGCTTTAGTATTTCTTATGTTTTGTCTTGTTGCATAATGCTGACAAATTATACTGTATTTGTTGTCTTTCTGACGTCTTATTCTGTTTTTTTCCTCTCTGTTTGAGGTGCGGCTCCATCCAGAAGTGGGAACTGTCTTCTTTTGCAGGCCTCCCGTCCTGTACACCACCATGAACTCCCACAATTTTTTGTATATTTGTATTGTCAGGTGTGTTGGTAGCATGGCCCAAGCAGAGGGTCACCACTTTGAGTCAGGTCTGCTTGAGGTTTCTTCCTCAAATCAACAGAGGGAGTTTTTGCTTGCCACTGGGGGAGATGATGGTCTAGTTCTTAAGGTGTTGGGATTGAGTCCAGAAGATCATGGGTTCAAATCCCCGCCTGACTGGAAAATGACTATGGGCCCTTGGCAAGGCTTTAATCCCCTATTTCTCCTGGTGTGTAGTGAGCACATTGTATGGCAGCATCCTGGCATCGGGGTGAATGTGAGCCATAAGTATAAAGCGCTTTGAGCATCTGATGCAGATGGAAAAGCGCTATATAAATGTAGTCCATTTACCATTTACCACTGTCGCCTGTGGGCTTGCTCTGGGGGTTGGTAAGGTTAGACCTTACTTGTGTGAAGCACCTTAATGCAGCTTTGTTGTGATTTGGCGCTATATAGATGAAATAATTAATTAAATTAAATTAAAGGTGGAGATCAATTCGAGGAACAGGAGGGAGAGAGGACACTGGAGAAGTGCTTGTGCACCAACTAGTGGGAAAATGTACTTAGACATGAGGAAAGGCACAAAGACAATACTACAGTTCGGAAGACCATAGGTACCACTTGATAGTCAGTCAGAATCATCTGGTGAATGAGGTGCAGTGTGACAGCTTCCAGAGCAGGAGGAGAGAGAGAGAAAGAGAGACAGACAACACCAAAGCCCAAAGGTACACAACAGGAAAGCAGTTGAGCCAGACAGTATTCCAGGCCTTGTTCTAAAGGCCCGGTCCCACTGGGGAGAGGACTAATTGCGCATGAATTGAGTATGCAAATGTCGGGCATTTGTTGTCGTCTGCAACAAAATTGGCCAAAAATGAAAATGTTGTTGGGAAAGTGTCAGTACACGGACCCACAACAGGGGGCGCAAATGAACGGACAATGAAGAAAGTCAAATAACAAGGCTTTACTGTTGTGAACACGCACAACAAATACAACAGATCACAATTTCGGTCTCAAGTTAAATTCCAACGGTGTCGTGTGGGCAGGCTCGACGATAGGAGATGTCTGTCCAAGACGAACCGGAAACCACCCGATTTCCTCTGCCACCGAACCCCGGGAATACTGGAACCGCCAAGTCCCCGAACTCCCAGGTGGTCTCTGCCTCCGCTCGTCGGATCCGGTACTGCTGGCGAGGAACAGACACAGTCAGACGTGGGTGCGGCTGCACCCAACAACACGTGGGGTGGAAAACACCACCTCCACCTCTAATCAGAAAACAACACTGTCTAGTAACTAGAATACTTATCGAATACGTTCCTTTCACAAATGATGAAGGGCTGGCTGAGTTCGTTACCTCCTGGTAGAGCGATATCTCGGCAAATGAGGTGGAGATGCCGTCTTGCTGATATACCTCCTCAGCGATTGGGATCAGCTGTCTCCAGTGATAGATGACAGCTGTCATCTTGGCTGCTCCCGTAAGGCGGCAGCGCCCTCCGGTGCCTGGAGCCCGCACAGTCCAGGCAGGGCGCCCTCTAGTGGTGGTGGGCCAGCAGTACCTCCTCTTCAGCGGCCCACACAACAGGACCCCCCCCTCAACGGGCGCCTCCTGGCGCACGACCGGGTTTGTCAGGGTGGCGACGGTAAAGTCGGCCAGGAGGGCCGGGTCCAGGATGAAGCCCTTCTTCACCCAGGAGCGTTCTTCGGGGCCGTACCCTTCCCAGTCCACCAGATACTGAAAACCCCGGCCCATCCGTCGGACGTCGAGGAGCCGGCGTACGGTCCAAGCCGGCCCTCCGTCGATGATCCGGGCAGGAGGTGGCGCCGGACCCGGAGTGCAGAGGGGTGAGGTGTGATGGAGTTTAATCCTGGAGACGTGGAATACTGGATGAATCCGCAGTGAGGCCGGAAGCTGGAGCCTCACTGCGGCGGGATTGATGACCTTGAGTATTTTGTACGGGCCGATGTATCGTTCTTGCAGTTTTGGGGAGTCCACTTGAAGGGGAATGTCCTTGGTGGACAACCACACTTCCTGCCCAGGACGATACGTGGGAGCCGGGGCCCGCCGCCGGTCTGCATGGTTCTTCGCCCTCGTCCGGGCCCTCAACAAAGCAGAACGGGCGGCACGCCACACCCGACGGCACTTCCGTAGGTGGGCCTGGACCGAGGGCACACCGACCTCCCCCTCAACCCCCGGTGTGCTGGGGTTGATACCCCAAGCACACCTCGAAAGGGGAGAGGCCGGTGGCTGATGACACTTGGCTGTTGTGGGCGTACTCGATCCAGGCCAGGTGGGTACTCCAGGCCGTCGGGTGCACGGCTGTCACACAGCGTAGGGTCTGCTCCATCTCCTGGTTGGCCCGTTCTGCTTGTCCGTTGGTCTGGGGGTGATACCCGGACGAGAGACTGACCGTGGCCCCCAGTTCCCGGCAAAGGCTCCTCCAAACATGCGAGGAGAACTGGGGACCGCGATCAGAGACGATGTCTGATGGTATCCCATGCAGACGGACGACGTGGTGGACTAGGAGGTCCGCTGTCTCCTGGGCCGTTGGTAGCTTCGGGAGGTCCACGAAGTGGGCCGCCTTGGAGAATCGGTCCACTATCGTGAGGATGACAGTGTTTCCCTGGGACGGCGGAAGACCCGTGACAAAATCCAGGCCGATGTGAGACCAGGGGCGATGAGGCACGGGCAGCGGCTGCAGCAACCCCGATGTCTTGCTTTGGTCGGCCTTGCCCCTGGCGCAGGTGGTACAGGCCTGGATGTAACCCCGGACGTCGGCCTCCAGGGACGCCCACCAGAAGCGCTGCCGGACGACTGCCATGGTTCTTCGCACCCCAGGATGACAGGAGAGCTTAGAACCGTGACAGAAGTCCAAAACTGCAGCCCTGGCTTCTGGTGGGACGTAAAGTTTGTTCTTCGGTCCGGTTCCGGGGTCCGGGTCTCGTGTCAGGGCCTCCCGGACGGTCTTCTCCACGTCCCAGGTGAGGGCGGCTATGATAGCGGACTCCGGGATGATGGGATCCGGGGGATCCGACGGCTCCGTTTTGACCTCTTCTTCATGTACCCGGGACAAAGCATCCGATCTTTGATTTTTGGTCCCGGGACGGTAGGTGATCCGGAAGTCAAAATGGCCAAAGAACAGTGACCAGCGGGCTTGCCTGGGATTCAGCCGTTTGGCGGTCCTGATATACTCCAGGTTCCGGTGGTCAGTGAAAACTGCAAATACTGCACTTTCTGTTTTTGTGCAAATTACGTGCAAGACTGTGCCCACTGCTCCCAGTGGTTGGATTCTGTCAATTTGTAAGTAGGATGGGTTAAACGCAGAGAACAAATTTTATTGCATGTATGTGTCATGACTACAGGGTACCACAGTCTCGTATAGGGGTGGGCACTAAAGGGGTAAAATATGACACATAGTTCTCTATTTCCAGGGGAAAAGCTACGGCATTTTCAATGGGTTTTGGGGCAAATTACACACAAAGTGAAAATGCAAAGAAAAAGTGACGATGCGGTAGAAAGTAGACACTCGTGGTTTGTTTATGACCCGGAGCTCAAACATGTCGAGGCAATTTTGCAGGCGAGAGAACGCAGCTACTCTGGTTAGCTGTGTAGGCTAACACATACTGACACAACCGTTACCTTTTGCCCCATCTTCCCTTCTCCACTGGGAACCGAAAAAAAAAAAAGCATTTTTCACGACTGCTACGGTGACTGCAGCTGAAAACTAAACAGTACACCATTTTCCTGTTAGAATGGACACTGTTTGTGGGAAGAGTCTCATCCCTGGGCGGAGTGTGGGAGTGTCGGCACAAACCATTCAGAAGATGGGGGTTTCAGCAGAAACTGTCTTCAATCAGCACATCTGCTAGGTGACTGTGAGTACGCTCATATGCTTGTAAGTTTACCGAGCCGGGCTGAATGGTTTGTGATGAAACTCCCACACTCTGCCGGGGATTCTCTGCCATATTTGTGCCAGCTGTCCCCAGATGTTGTTAAATCATGTAGTGGTTCAAACGAGTCTGCGCTGCCCTGTTAGATGTGTTTGGTGCCAGTTCTCACTGGAGGATCTTTATTTGCTGCTGGAATGACTTTGTGTCAAATGAACAGTTACTAAGGTTTGAGTCACACAGAGACAAAGACTGTCTGTGATGTTTGGAGAGTCGCTGAGAGTCTCTGTCTCTGGCTCCTCAAGAATACAGCGGCAAGAAAAAGTAGTGGGGAAAAAAGTTGCAGTTACATATGTAAGACTCTTAGGAAAGTCACTGATTCACACATGTACATGATCGTGACAACACTGTTGTGTGTCAGTGGTTGTCATCCTTTTGGCTGTAACTCCTGTGGGAGCTGTCCGTGGTGCTGAACCGGGGGCCTTTGAGGATGGGTGACATGCTTGCCTCAGAATGTGTGTCTGTGACGACATGTGTGTGCTACAGCTGTAACACCACCCGAAGCAGTTTGTCCACAGTGGACACCCCGACATATTGGCAACACACAGTGCCAACACATGTTCCCAGACTTGAATTGCTAAGCCAAAGTTTGCACCACACCTTGTTCAAAACCGTTACAACTCAACACCATTGATCGGGCAGTTGTACAGACATTTTGAAGGATATTTATTTATTTATTGGGATAATGATTTTTTGGGAAAAAACAATAACTGCTGTTGTGAATTGCAACAAATTTTGTTGGATATGATTAAAGTAACATTCCAAATAATTATTTTTATTTCAGGGAAAATTGTGATATTCTTTTGTTTTGTGGTTGATATTTTTGATAGTTTTTTTTGGATCTTCTCCTGTGTTGAACAAACTGGATTTCAGCATTGGTTAAAATATTGTCAGTGAGAGTTGTTGAGTCCATAGTTATTCTGCTAGGATGAATGATGGTGGAAACAGTCCTAAACAGTACAAGTATAAATGAGGTGATTTGTAGTTACATTTCTTATTCAGTCCATCTGAGGCTGAACAGTTTGAATAAACCAGATACACCAGAGCTGAGAAACTTGAGAACTTGATTCTGTTCATAAGGAAGTGGACAGTCGTGGGATAATTGAGGGGTCTCCAGTCACCTCGCCTCCCCCTGTCTCTCTTATCCCGCGTGTCCTGTTGTATGGCTGGGGGGCCTGGCTGCCTTTTTGTTTCTGTCTTTTGTTTTTCCTTCCAGGTGGCTTGCATTTGGGACTGAGTGGCTGTGTTGCTGAGGTTATCAGGACCTCACCCTGATCACCTGCGGCTCGTCAGGACTCACAGCTGTGGTGCATCTATATGGATTGGAACATGGTGGCATTTAAGACTGGAGTATACAGTGTGTATTTGCCAGAGACTCGACCTTGTGACCAGACGGGTGAGATCGTCGTCTCGGGAGCCATCTCATCATCAGTGGATGCAGAGAACGTCCAGGGTTTGATGCACAGTCTGTGAAAGAGGAGGGGGTGAGGTCTCACGCTCGTCAGCACACTTCCTGAGGTACGTTAGATTTTGTGACTAACATTTATACAGTCAGTAAATGTGGTGTCCCTCACACCTTTTTATATTGAGCTGTATGTTAGTCATGTATCGGCTTCCACTGCAGTGGAGTTATGTGAACTGGATGTTCCATGCCTGCAGGTTGGGAAGCTGATTAGTAATCAAGCCAGGAAGTGTTTGCTGTTTGTACACCTTTAAGTGTTCTCTCTGTGTGTAGAGTGTGGACTCACATAATGGTTCCTTCTTTCACAGACTCGGTTTGTTGCGGCCACCTGGGGGGTGTCGGCGGGGTCCTTGGGTCCGAACAGCTTCTGGCTCCGGACCGTTAGCGCTGCTGGGAGCGCACCACGCCAGACCGCACTTTCTGTTATTTTTGTATCACTGTTATGTATTAATTCAGTTAGCCTTTGTACCGTGCTCTGCTTATTTCATACTGGGTCCTTCAAACGCTGGTCGGTTCTCCGAGCTGCGTCCGACACATAACATGTCCGTTGATTTGGAAGGTTTTGACCAGTTATTTACATTTAAACACAATTATCCTGAGGGCTAAACCACCACTCAGAGATTTATTAAACAGAATTTAAATGTCACAGAATTGAACAGAATTCAAGTTTTACAGTATGAGTGAGATAGATCTGATCACACCCAGAAGTTCTGAGGGTCCCAGGAGCTGAGAGCTTCCAACCAGGCGTCTGGTGTTCCAGCAAGCTCTCAGCAAAGAGGAACCCCAAACAGTGGGCTGGACTCTTTTTTTCATATTCCTCTGTCTTCCTATACTAATACAGTGATTCATGCTAATCTTTGACGTTGTCCTTCATCTGAGTGGTCTTCATCCCTCTGCTTCGTGGCATTGGTCCTGCCCATGTGCGCCGTGGAGTGTTCTTGCTTCCTCTTTCTCCTAAAGTGACACCTGTGCCTAAACTGATAAGAAATTGTTTTGGGCAGAATACTGCTAACTGAAGGACTGTCAGCAAGTCTCATCACTGCGGTTATACCACAAGAATATTAGTACATCTCATAATTGCACAATATTCTGACAAACAAGTCTAATCATGCCCACATATCAAGTTCAGTCTCCTTATCTTGCTGACTGTGGTCAGGACTGACATCCTGTTCCATATGCTGTTTGCAACGTGGATGTTTCTCGATGTTTTTTTCTGGGCCTCAACAAAAGACACATCACATTTACAACACTTTGAACGTGATTATATGAGTAAAACATCTTTAGAACAGCATGCTAAGAAACTAAACTAATACTTAAAGCAAAAGCAAATCTTAAAGCAAAAGCAAATATAATCATAAACTTAACATACCTTTAATTTGGTACACACAATACACAACTCAAAAGCATACAAACATATATTTCAAAAGTATTTGAACATATAGATATCACATAATTAACCTTAGCTATTGATTACATGTTTAATAAGCATTGATAAATGTGCATATGAGTAATATATCCTTTAACAATAACAGGCTCTATTAATATATAAATGATCACTTCCAAACATTAGTGTTGGGAAGGTGTCGTAACACGGACCCACAACAGGGGGCGCTAATGAACGGACAATGGATAAGGGAAGGAGTAACAATTTAATGTTGCACAAGAACACAACGTAAAATAAACAAAGGTACTGCCAATCACACACAAGAGGATTGCGGGCAGGCTCGAAGATAGGAGACCTCAGATGAACGAAGAGCCGGGACCCACACCGCTTCTACCACCAACGGCCTGAAGAACACTGAAGCCGCCAAGCCCCGAGTCCCCAGGTGGTCTCTGTCCTCCGTTGTCGGCCCTGGTACTGCTGGCAGAAAAAACAGAAGGTAGTGAGTGTGAATCCTCACACCCAGCAACCTTGATTATTGATTCTTGTGGAGGGAGAGCCTCCACCTCCAATCATACACACGTGCAGCTCCGAAAATCCAGTCAAGGAAATACCACCAGGAAAAAACAGCTGCAAAACAGATCAGATTATTATTTGACGTATAAGTCAGCAGAGAGATTACCTTGTATCGTAGGAGATTTTTCGGCGAGGAGGTGGAGTCGCCACCCGGCCTTTATGGTGATGGTGATGATGAGATGATGAGTGACAGCTGGTGTTGAGGATGATTGACGGCTGTCACTCCCAGTGGTTCTGGCGCCCTCTTGTGCTTGAAGCCCGCACTCCAAGCAGGGCGCCATCCGGTGGTGGTGAGCCAGCAGTACCTCCTCTTCAGCGGCCCACACAACAATTAGAACACACTCATAAATGTAACAATATATTCTTGGCTCAATAAAAGATAAAACATAATACAATGATTCTGAATGGGGACAAAAGCACAAATGGTTAATGCATATTTAAGCGCATTTAGGATATATTCCTTCAATTGCTTTGTGATCGCCGACTCGGTTAACTCTCACGGTTCTCTTCTGGTGGAAGCCACTCGTGGGAGCAGGAAGAACTGTCTGAAATCATCAAATTGGAGAAAGAGGCCCCAAGATCGAAAGTAAGAGGCATGTTAAACTTTTATCTGATGCTGTTATTGCACAAACCTGCTGGTCCTTCATTGTTGTTCTGTAGTCTCAGTTTGTTGTGCCTTACTATGACAAAATGAAGGTGATCACCATCCTGTAACTGTAGCAACAAAATGGTGACGTCATCAAAAGGACCTGGTTAGAACTCAGCTGCGTGCCAGAAGGTTGTTGGTTTAAGTCCAATAGTTATGAGGCATGAGAAATCATCATATTTACACTGATGTTCCTTTGAGTTGCCCACACAAAAGGTTAAGTGCAAAACACTTTTACCAGGCCCGGCGGCAGAAAAAATATTAAGGGGGCGATGAGTTTATCACAAGGGGTGGGTGGGGTCGCCCCCCCCCCCCAAAAAAAAAGTGCACACCAGAGGGGACGTGCCTCTGAGCGTGTGTAATGAATTGGGTGCGCTCCTGGAAAGCTCTTGTATTTAGGCTTGTTGTGAAAGTGTAAGTACACGGACCCACAACAGGGGGCGCAAATGAACGGACAATGGAATAGGTCAAATAACACACTTTACTGTTGTGAATATGCACAACAAGTACAACAGATTACAATAATAGACAAAGTCAAATTCACACAGGTGTCGTGTGGGCAGGCTCGAAGATAGGAGACGCCTCTCCAAAGTAGAACCGGAACCACACGGTTTCCTCCGCCACCAGACCCCGGGAATACTGGAGCCGCCAAGTCCCGAACTCCCAGGTGGCCACTGCCTCCGCGTGTCGGACCTGGTACTGCTGGCGAGGAATAAAGAACAATTAAAGGAGGGCGCGTTCGCACCCAGGAATCCGAACGGCAGGTAAGTTACCTCCACCTCTCGTTGGAAAATTCTCAGAGCAAAACACAAAAGTCACAAAGAACACTGTTAAACAGTCAGCTGAGCACGTTACCTTCTCAGTAGAAACGATATCTCGGCGATGAGGTGGAGATGCCGTCCTGCTGATATACCCCTGCAGATCCGATGATTGATGACAGCTGTCGCAGGTGATGGGTGACAGCTGTCACTCTGGCTGCTCCTGCAAGGCGGCAGCGCCCTCTAGTGCCTGGAGCCCGCACTCCAGGCAGGGCGCCCTCTGGTGGTGGTGGGCCAGCAGTACCTCCTCTTCAGCGGCCCACACAACAGGACCCCCCCCTCAACGGGCGCCTCCTGGCGCCCGACCAGGCTTGTCCGGGTGGTGGCGGTAGAAGTCGGCCAGGAGGGCCGGGTCCAGGATGAAGCTCTTCTTCACCCAGGAGCGTTCTTCGGGGCCGTACCCCTCCCAGTCCACCAAATACTGTAAGCCCCGGCCCATCCGTCGGACATCCAAAAGCCGGCGCACAGTCCAAGCCGGCTCGCCATCGATGATCCGGGCAGGAGGTGGTGCCGGACCCGGAGTACAGAGGGGTGAGGTATGATGTGGTTTGATCCTTGACACGTGAAACACGGGATGGATCCGCAGTGAGGCCGGAAGCTGAAGCCTCACTGCGGCGGGACTGATGATCTTGAGGATCTTAAAGGGACCTATGTACCGTTCCTGTAGTTTCGGGGAGGCTACTTGGAGTGGAATGTCCTTGGTTGACAACCACACCTCCTGCCCTGGACGATACGTAGGGGCCGGGGTCCGCCGACGGTCTGCATGGGCCTTTGCCCTCATCCGGGCCTTCAGCAAAGCAGAACGGGCGGCTCGCCACACCCGACGGCACTTCCGCAGGTGGGCCTGGACCAAGGGCACACCGACCTCTCCCTCAACCACCGGAAACAACGGGGGCTGATACCCTAGACATACCTCAAAAGGGGAGAGGCCGGTGGCTGACGACACTTGGCTGTTGTGGGCATACTCGATCCAGGCCAGATGGGTACTCCAGGCCGCCGGGTGCGCGGCTGTCACGCAACGCAGGGTCTGCTCCATCTCCTGATTGGCCCGTTCTGCTTGCCCGTTGGTCTGGGGATGGTACCCGGATGAGGGACTCACCGTGGCCCCCAGTTCCCGGCAGAAGCTCCTCCAGACGTGCGAGGAGAACTGGGGACCGCGATCGGAGACGATGTATGTTGGGATCCCATGCAGCCGGACGACGTGGTGGACCAGGAGGTCCGCTGTCTCCTGGGCCGTTGGGAGCTTCGGGAGGGCCACGAAGTGGGCCGCCTTGGAGAATCGGTCCACTATCGTGAGGATGACGGTGTTGCCCTGGGACGGCGGGAGGCCCGTGACAAAATCCAGGCCGATGTGAGACCAGGGGCGATGAGGCACGGGCAGCGGCTGTAGCAATCCCGATACCTTGCGATGGTCGGCCTTGCCCCTGGCGCGGGTGGTACAGGCCTGGATATAATCCCGGACGTCGGCCTCCAGGGACGCCCACCAGAAGCGCTGCCGGACAACTGCCACGGTTCTTCGCACCCCTGGATGACAGGAGAGCTTAGAGCCGTGACAGAAGTCCAGGACTGCAGCCCTAGCTTCTGGTGGGACGTAAAGTCTATTCTTCGGCCCGGTTCCAGGGTCCGGGCTTCGTGCCAGGGCCTCCCGGACGGTTCTCTCTACGTCCCAGGTGAGGGTGGCCACGATAGTGGACTCCGGGATGATGGGTTCCGGTGGATCCGACAACTCCGTTTTGACTTTGTCTTCATGTACCCGGGACAAGGCATCCGATCTCTGGTTTTTGGTCCCGGGACGGTAGGTGATCCGGAAGTCAAAACGGCCGAAGAACAGTGACCAGCGGGCTTGCCTGGGGTTCAGCCGCTTGGCGGTCCTGATATACTCCAGGTTCCGGTGGTCAGTGAAAACCGTGAATGGCACGGACGTTCCCTCCAACAGATGTCTCCACTCTTCAAGGGCCTCTTTCACCACAAGGAGCTCTCGATTGCCGACGTCATAGTTCCGTTCGGCCGGGGTCAACCTGCGGGAAAAATAGGCACAGGGGTGAAGGACCTTATCGGTCTTCCCGCTCTGGGAAAGCACAGCTCCTATCCCTGAGTCTGAGGC